>NC_140534.1:724333-899333 GCF_057382185.1 Mchenga conophoros | reverse complement strand
CTAGAATTGTACAAGATCAATGGGACCCTAAGAGCCTTCATCAGGAACTCAATGGGGATGTGGCGTACAACACTAGAGGCCAACTCCAAGCCCATAGCACAAGTCACCATCAAGTGCGGGATCTACCAAGGAGATGCTCTGTCCCCACTGCTGTTCTGCATAGGCCTGAACCCCCTCAGTGAGATCATTAACAAGACTGGCTACGGATACCGACTACGGAACGGAGCAGTTGTCAGCCACCTCCTGTACATGGATGACATCAAGCTGTATGCCAAGAGTGAACGAGACATCGATTCACTGATCCACACTACCAGGCTATACAGCAATGACATTGGAATGTCGTTCGGACTGGAGAAGTGTAGTCGGATGGTAACAAAGAGAGGGAAGGTAGTCAGAACTGAGGGGATTGAACTACCAGAAGGCAACATTGCAGACATAGAGGACAGTTACAAGTACTTGGGGATCCCGCAGGCGAATGGGAACCATGAAGAGGCCGCTAGAAAAGCTGCAACCACCAAGTACCTGCAGAGGGTCAGGCAAGTCCTGAGGAGTCAGCTGAATGGTAAGAACAAGATCCGGGCCATCAACACGTACGCCCTGCCCGTGATCAGGTACCCTGCTGGGGTAATAGGCTGGCCAAAGGAGGAGATAGAAGCCACTGACATAAAGACAAGAAAGCTCCTTACCATGCATGGAGGGTTTCACCCCAAGTCCAGCACCCTGAGGCTGTACGCTAAGCGGAAGGAAGGGGGCCGGGGACTGGTGAGTGTCAGCACCACAGTCCAGGATGAGACAACGAACATCCAAGAATACATTGGGAAGATGGCCCCAACTGACCGAGTGCTCAGTGAATACCTCAGGCAGCAGAAACCCAAGAAAGAGGAGGGAGACGAGGAACCATCATGGAAGGACAGGCCCCTGCACGGTATGTACCACCGGCAGATAGAGGAGGTGGCTGATATCCAGAAATCCTACCAGTGGCTGGACAAAGCTGGACTGAAAGACAGCACAGAGGCACTAATCATGGCAGCACAAGAACAAGCTCTGAGCACAAGATCCATAGAGGCTGGGGTCTATCACACCAGGCAAGACCCCAGGTGCAGGCTGTGTAAAGATGCCCCAGAGACAATCCAGCACATAACAGCAGGGTGCAAGATGCTAGCAGGCAAGGCATACATGGAACGCCATAACCAAGTGGCCGGCATAGTGTACAGGAACATCTGTGCGGAGTATAACCTGGAAGTCCCGAGGTCAAAATGGGAGATGCCCCCAAGGGTGGTGGAGAATGACCGAGCTAAGATCCTGTGGGACTTCCAGATACAGACGGACAAAATGGTGGTGGCTAACCAACCGGACATAGTGGTGGTAGACAAACAGAAGAAGACGGCCGTAGTGATCGATGTAGCGGTTCCGAATGACAGCAATATCAGGAAGAAGGAACACGAGAAGCTGGAGAAATACCAAGGGCTCAGAGAAGAGCTCGAGAGGATGTGGAGGGTGAAGGTAACGGTGGTCCCCGTGGTAATCGGAGCACTAGGTGCGGTGACTACCAAGCTAGGCGAGTGGCTCCAGCAGATCCCGGGAACAACATCGGAAATCTCTGTCCAGAAGAGCGCAGTCCTGGGAACAGCTAAGATACTGCGCAGGACCCTCAAGCTCCCAGGCCTCTGGTAGAGGACCCGAGCTTGAAGGATAAACCGCCCGCAGGGGCGTGCTGGGTGTTTTTTTTTTTTATATATACACACATATATATATATATATATATATACACACATATATATATATATATATATATATATACACACATATATATATATATATATATATACACACATATATATATATACATATACACACATATATATATATACATATACACACATATATATATATATATATATATATATATATATATATATATATATATGTGTGTATGTATATATATATATATATATATATGTATATATATATATATATATATGTGTGTGTGTGTGTGTGTGTATATATATATATATATATGTGTGTATATATATATGTGTATATTTTATTTTTTATTTTTTTTAATTTAATTAATTTATTTATTTGTATTTTTTTTATCAAAGTTGCATCATCGAAATATGTCCTCCTCACTAAATTAAATATATGTAATATGATGCAGTGCCATTATAAATGCAGGGCCAGACTGTAGATGGCTGTCTGCATATTTATAAGCATATATGCATAGTACACTTATGGAGAGGTGTAGCCACAGTTATAAAAGTGCAAAAATGTCTCTGTTAGATTGCAGAGGCAAAACAAGAGAGGCATTTTCCTGGGTGAAGTGGATCACTAGCACAATAGCCTCATCACATTTTCATTTTATTTGTTTTGCCATTGTTGAGTAGAGCCATGCTTTAAAGCTAGCTGTATACCTGGTGAATCACCTTGTACTGGTTTCAAAGAGACATGAAAGATGCTTCCCAAAATCTGACCGTATCGGCTCAGTGTCCTCCTGGTTACCGTGATTGTTGCAGAAGCAGTCATGTGAATGATTAATGGAGCTTGAACTGCATTAAATTGCCGGAAATATAGGTGTTTGAGAGTTTCACTACCGAATTGTATGAATTAGTGTAACTTACAGTCAAAACAGATCAGTAGAATTCAGTTGAAGGGACATAGTGGGCTTGATAAGCGAGCCTGCACCCTGTATTAAGTTCTATGGCTTTCCTATATGGATGTAACATGAACTGCACTTGATCTAAAACAGGAACCTTAATGCTAAAAAAAATCGAGTGTTTGAACAGCCGAGCTCTCTCTCTCTCTTGTGTCATTGTAAATTAAATATATCTGAATTATAGAGTGGTGGTAATCTGGCAGAATAACCTTGTCAAGAAGGTGATTTAACCTTCCGATCCTGACCCACTGCGATCCTGGCCGTTTTTTTACCGACAGCCACACCCCCGGTCCCCGTGATTGGTTTTCTGTTTCTCTCAGGCCATGGCGCGGGCTGTGTGGGCGGTCCTCCGGATGCTATCCAGGGAGGGAGCCGCTGTGCTGAAATCAAACGCACCTTGTGCCACCACAGGAGCTTTGCGGCGATCCAGACCTGCGTGCGCAGCTGTTACTACCTGCGGCAGAGCGATATCCAGGTAAGATAGAAGGACGTAGGTTTCTGAAACAGGCCCAAAATACTGAGTTTAAAAGCCAGCTAACGGTTAAGCTTATTAGCCGTAAACAGGAAGTAACGCTGTTTTTTGGGCTATTGATAGCTGAGTGCCGCAGCGCGTTTGTTTGTATGCTCCGGGTTATCACAGCTACCAACAAAACTCAGGCCAAATTCTGTCTAAAACAAAGTCTTGCACTTGACATAGCTTTACATAAGGGTTAAAGAACACACTGTTATGGTCGTGGCTCAAATCCTCAGTATATTGTCGCCAGTACGGCATGCTTTATATGTTGTAGCAGGTGTATTTAGTAAACTTTTGTCTTAATATAAAAGCTATACAGAACTAGCAAGATACCAACGTTTCATGTGTTTCAAAGGGGGTTTCTTGATCATTTCACGGAGTCTCTTGATTTTGGATTTTCAGTGTTATTGCTATACAATATTCCTTGAGTGTGAATATTGAATCCTAAACTTGGAATAAAACGCAAGGTCCACTTTCTAGAGCTTTCAGAAGCACCTCACAATAATCATTTTTTCATCTACTGTAAAACTACAGAAAAAAATACAACGGTGAAGCCTGTCATTCAAATGAAAAGTGCCATTTAAAAGCCAACACTGATAAATTGGTGAATCATGAACTGTTTGCTACCCTGTGCGCTGCAGTGAAGTCAGACACCTGCAGTCTGCAGCCAGAATGCCCGAAGTAACCACCGATCACCTGGACGAGAAGCAGGTGCAGCTTCTGTCCGAGATGTGCATCCTCATCGACGAGAACGACCTCAAGATCGGAGCGGACACTAAGAAAAACTGCCACCTCAACTCCAACATCGACAAAGGTGCCTGTCTTCCACATTAGTATCCACACAGGTATTGTTCTGCATCACTCATTTCTATGCATGTTGTTTGTTCTTGCCAACAGGTTTGCTGCACAGAGCCTTCAGCGTCTTTATTTTCAACAGCGAGGAGAAGCTGCTTTTACAGCAGAGGTCTGACGCCAAAATCACTTTTCCAGGTCAGTCTCACTACTTTTAAATTCTCCTGCGGTCCCCTCAGAGGCTGCTTTATCGAGGCTAAGCAGTATTTATAGGTTTTAACAATCCTCTGTGTCTCTGTGTGTGTTTTTTGCGCAGGCTGCTTCACAAACACATGCTGTAGTCATCCTCTACACACAGACAGTGAGCTGGAGGAGAAGGATGCGTTGGGGGTGAGGAGAGCTGCTCAGAGGAGACTCGGCGCAGAGCTGGGTATTCCCATGGAGCAGGTGTGTGTTTCAGTTCCGACTTCTACCCACACTGGAAGAGGATTACTAAGGATTGTGGCAAATCTTCGCTTGTGTGTGATCTCCGCTTTCCTGTTTCTCCTCAGGTGACTCCAGATGAAATGACATACCTAACAAGAATCCATTACAAGGCCCAGTCCGATGGGGTTTGGGGAGAACATGAGATTGACTACATCCTTTTTGTGCAGAAGGTAGTGCTGTAGTATCTGTTAGATACAAATGTATGCAGTGGATATAAATGGTGTGCATGACCCTCAAAGCTTTTCCCTTGTGTTACAACCTGCATAGTTCAGTTGAAAAACATTCAAATCTGTTATGGGAAAAATCTAAAAGACAAAAAATGGACAATAGGCTGCTTGCATAAGCATGCACACATTTAAACTAGAACTTTGTTGAAGCAACTTTTTATTTAATTACAGCATTTACCCTTTTTGGGTAAAAATCCATCAGCATGGCACATCTTGACTTGGATACATTTGCCCACTCTTCCTTGTAAAAGTGCTCCAGCTGTCAGATTGTGAGGTCATCTCCTGTGCAAAACTTTCACTAAAAGAAAATATTTCCTATCTTGATCTGGATATATGCTTGGGGTCATTGGAGGTGAAATTCCTCTTCATCTTCAGCTTTCAAGCAGATGACTGAAGGTTTTGAGCCAAAAGCGACTGGTGTTCATAATTCCCTCCACCTCGACTAAAGCTCCAGTTCCAGCTGATAAAAATCAACTTCAAAGCATGATACCGCCACCACCATGGCTCACCATGGGGATGGTAACATGCTTTTGAGAGACTTTAGTATTTTTTTTGCAAATTGTGCCTGGGCTTGGATGTCTTTCTTTGTCAGAGAAGGCTTCCGTCTTGAAACCCTGCCCCATAGTCCACACATGTGACAACATACAGGATGTTGTCATATGTAGCACACAACCAGTACATGCCGAATATACCTGCACATCCTTCAGTATTGCTGTAGGTATCTTGGCAGCCTCCCTTATTGTACGTTTTTAATTATTCATATTTTTGCCCACAACAGATCTGTTTGGTTTTCAGATGAATTGTGCAGAGGTCAAAGTTCATGTTAATGGTGGGAAAAGAGTTGAAATAATTTTTTGTGGTCTTGTTTTTTTTTTTAACATCATAAAAACCTGGCATTTTAACAGGGATGTGTACACTTTTATATCCACTGTACTCAGTGATTTTTGTTTTAACCTGAAAGGCTAAATCTACCTTACACAGTGTGCAGGCTTGATGTGACAGCTTCATTTCACCCGTGTAAATAACAACCCTTGGCCTGAGTTTACCTCTGAGTACATGAGTTCTGTGGATTTAAAAGAATAGCTTCATTTAGGAATATGCTTCATGTACACAGGATGTAATCATTAAGCTCTTCAAACTAACTTGTGGTCACTCTGCAGGACACTGATGTGAGGTGGACCTGCCTCAGGTGAAACTGCTCTAATGTGTGTGTTTGTGACTGGCATGCAAAAATTAAAATGCGCATATATTAGGTGCATGTTAGCTCAGTGAGTCACTGACCACAATCATACAACTGAATATTATCACCTTAAATTTTAAGGTGTTCTACAGATACAATTCCATGATGATTTAAAGTTAAGCATGCAAACTGTGACAGCCCACATTAAACATGTCCAGTTTTTCCTATAATGAGGTCAGCGTATGTGCAAGTAATGGCTCATGACTCTGTATCATATAGAGAGCATCCCTAATGTGGTCTCAAAGGCATACAGCTCTGGGTATGAGCACAGAGGCCTCATGTTTACAAGGTGCAGACAATATGAGAGAGTACCGGCTTAGAGGAAGCAGGAATGGAGCAAAAAACATGATTACTCCTGAGCAAATTAACTCTACAGACAGCTGTTTTCATTTATCTTGATGTAACGTGTATCTGGATTTCATTTGTCTGCGAGTCTGCCTTTTGTCTATTAGGATTGTCTTTGATGCATGACTTTCTTATGCCTCTCCACAGGACGTGGACTTGAATCCAGACCCCAATGAGATCAAAAGCCACTGTTATGTGAGCAAAGAGGAGCTGAAGGAGATGTTGGAGAAGGCCAAGCGCAAAGAACTGGAGATCACACCCTGGTTCAGTCTCATTGCAGAGACCTTCCTCTTCACGTGGTGGGACAACCTGCAGAACCTCAAACAGTTCATGGATCACCACAAAATCCACCGCATGTAATTCTATCCAGGATCCGGCTCCTCTTCCAGCATTTCAAGCTCTTTGATTTATGCAGAACTGACATAAAAATACAGTCGGCTGAGCTGCTGGAGAACTGAAAATAAACCTCCACTCAAGATGTGAGGTTTCCACTAGCTACTTTGGAGAAGGTGTAGAGCTTCAGCACTGTAACGCAAAGTAAAGAATGTCTTAGTCATGTGATCTATAAGGTGATTTATGTAGGTTTGTAGCACTGAGATGCATCCATCTTCACTGTAGATCAGACGTTTGCTGTAGTGCTCACGTGTCATCTTTCAGGCAATAGTTCGGATGAGCTGGGTTCACAGCCTGAGCAGAAGGTGATGTTAGCAGGAAATGTGACACTAAATAAGAACAGCTCCACAAAGGCAGCAACCTATTTTTATATAATAATGTGAAGTGCCTGATTATAGGTCGTTAGCCTGAGGGGATTAGTATCTCTAAGTCACAACTGCTATCACTCTGCATTGTTGACAGTGACATCAGTGAACAAGCTGTATCTTTGTACACTTTTACACAATAAAGTATTTGTGTGAACTTTGCACGAGCATTTATTTTTGAATTTTAGATTCAATTGATTCACTACTAGCTGAATAATACCTTGATTTTTGTGGTAATAATTTCGGTAAGTTGTACATCTTATATCAAGTCGAGCTTTTTGAAACCAGACCTCAACTGAGAGGCCAAGGGAGAGATTATATGGTGGTGATTTGGCAATATCATGGGAGGTCTGCCCTTAAGTATACTTTGCTTTATCGTTTCTTTGCCTCACGGGGGGAATGTAACTCACAAAATGAACATATTATTCATTAAGACTTAAATCTAGAGAAAGCTGATATGTGAATTTTTTTTTTAGCTGAAATCGTGTAATTGGTGATTCTTGAATCATATTTACTTTGTGGACAGAAAAACACCTTCGTAGACTGTCTGGGGTCACTTTTCTTAATGTGGAACTTTTGTGGAATATTTCAACACTGAATTATCTGCTTTTAGTTTAGTATTTAACAACTGAAAACATGGCAACACTGAGAAGACAAATCATTAGGAGTGTGTTGCCGTCTTAGTCCTCTTTCTGTAGGAAAACTTCAAAAAGCTGACTCAGTTCTTGTCTGAGGTACAGACCAGGAATAACGGAAATACGATCCTCACACCCACCAGGGAATCGCTCCCAGCTGTAGGTTCACCTCCTCCTGCTGAAGTCAAAGAGCAGCAAAAAAACAGTCTAATGTAACATCACTCAATATTTCTGTGATTCTTTAAATAGGCTTAAAAGATCATTCTTATAACTTTATTCTACAAAACACCTAAACTCCTCCGCATGGTGAGAAGTTACATTCAAACTCTTAAAGAGAAGCAGCAGGTAACGCATAGCTCCGAAATCCTCACCACACAGGAAGTGGTGACAGGTAGTTCCCTGCATCCTGCAGCTGGAGCTTCCTCCTCGCCCTCTCTTCAGCATGGCCTCCTAGAGTCTGAGCAACTCTCCACCAGCGTCACAAAGGCCATACAGACACTCATTATAAGCTCTAAATTGGGTGGGGGGAAAAGCATGAATCTTAAACTGGAACTGAAGAAAAATGATAAAAGATATTGAAAATAAACTCAAGCTGAATAGCACGATGTCTTGGCTTGAATGGTTTTTCTAAGTTTTGTTTTTTGTACAGAGGAACATTCACATGAGACATAACAAGAAAGACAGGACTGTAAAGCTGTAAAGGACAGAATAGATGGGGCATCGACAGCTAGGTACTGACGTGCAGTCAATGGAAAATTGATAGCAATAAACTTTATCCTGATATATATGTTCAGCTGCAAACAAACAGAAACATGGACACATTTGCATTTATATGTATATACATGAATACATTCTCAAATATAAACATACATATGTGCCTGTGCACACGCACACACCCTGCATTTATGAACATATTTCTTCAGTATACACATGTATACTGTGGGCATTAGAAAGAATGCATCTTCAGGGCACTTCCGCACTGGCTTTAGTTTGCAGAGTTGAAAGCCTCGTCTGTCTTTTAAATACCGTACATGACTGTATCCACAAATCCTTACACTCAAGACCAGCAGAGTGGATCAACATCCTAAACTAAGCTGTGGAATTAACATAACACTAACATTAGTAGCAACAGAAATGGCTTCAACTTTACTGTGTGCATGAGAAATAAACAGTTTCTAGTTCTTTGTAAGGGGTAAATGACGCTCTGATTTAATTTGTTTGAATAAAATAGGCTTTATTTGCATGCTTAATGCACAATGAAGGCACAGTTCCCACTTCTTTCAGACCACAAAGCAGATGAAACGTGATACATTCGTTTCATTGTAAAACCATATAAAAACAAAAAGGTAAAAACAAACAAAAAAAAACCATAAATGTACATGACTAGGACCTGATCCATTTATCACCCGAACAATGTTAGCTGTTTGCCAATCCTTCAGTATCAGGTAAAGAAGTTACGGTAGATATGCCCTTGAAACATGCAGCTTCCCTGTTGGCAGCATGTATGTTTGGAAAGCCACAAAACAAGCAAAGGTGGGCAGAGTAAACAAGGTAAGAGAAGAAAAAAAACAAAAGTCTGCCTATATATCAAAGTATCAGATTATTAAACTCACCAAATATCGTTATCGATCTTATTAAAGACTACTGTATCATTTAGACTCTATATATGACTAACGATCAGTCCTGAGTTTGGTTTCTACTGTGCCAGCATGTTTAATACTGATTTATGTTCCTCTTAGTTGTTGGTCCAGTTGAAGAAATGATCCCGTGGTAACTTTGCTAATCTTCATCCAAGTGATAAAGTATCTAAATGTAGCTGACACAAAACTAGAAACTGGCATTATACATTCCAGTTATCACAACATCATTTCAGAATAATACTCTGGGTTTGGCATTTCATTCTAACTAAACAGAATAATATAATGTTTTGCTATAAATGTGCAATAATGCCACAGCTTTTAGAAGAAGCTCCACGTGCCAAAAACAACAAGAATAAACATGTGGTATGATGCTATCAAAAGATAATCTTTATTATTTTACATTTTACCTCCATCCATCCATTTTTTTCCCGCTTATCTGGGGCCGGCTCGTGGGGGCAGCAGCCTAAGCAGAGAAGCCCAGAACTCCCTATTCTACATTTGACCTAATTTTTATAATTTGCTTCTGGAGCCAACAAACACGCATTAAAAAAAATTAATCACACTGCTTTGCAGTGTTTTATCTTGTAAATCTGAATATCCTGTTATTCAGTAAATATTACATTAACACTAAAGCCTTAAATCTTAGTGTGGGTTATTTTGCAGTTGCTTTAGAATTCACTGTAATCTCAAAAGCACCAAGCCTGTTTTAGCATCTAAAAGCAATAACAGATTATTCAACCGAGGAGAGTGATTGTGTAGGATGTGTTTTCTATTATCTCAGTGTGGTGATTGCATAATGTGAGGAAGCTATGAGGTGATCTATAGTTGCTGGAGATGAGATGAGTCTGCTACACAGTGCCTGCAGGGTTGGTTGCAGGGTTGGAGTTGGGTGGACTCAGTTTCATGGTATTAAAAAAATCCACCAGCTGACCTGGTACTTCAGCCAGCACGGTCTTTGCCAGCGCTTCCTTCGGTGCCTGAAGAGCAAAAAGAGTCAAGTCAAAAACAGTGAAGAGGAAAATAATTCTACATGTTTTTAACTGATTCCTTGCACGAGTATTGAACACAGCAAGGAGAGAGTGATGGAAATGAAGAGAGCTTAAAGGAAAATTCCACACACTTTAATAAACATTGGATTTCAGATGTTATCGTGACACTTTCTGAGGCTGTAATTACATCACACTCCAGCAGAGATGATTATACTTTTGAGGCCGGTGGTAGGCTAACATTAATCAAAACTCCTGGACCGATCAAAGATGTGCTCAACTGCTTATCACTTTAACAACAAAGTGCCGCTTTAACAGCGTTACGTAAATAGAGGAATTTTCCTTTAATATAAGTCAGAGTGCCACCAGTGCCTTTAACCAGAGCCACAGATACTCAGTCAGACAGTACGACAGACTTTGTTGTACCAGACTGATGATGAATCGCATGCAGTGATTCATTGCTGCAGTTTTTCGTGCAGGTGAAGGAGAAGTTAGATGAAAGCAGGGTTTATGACTTAATATTTCTGAGGTACCCCTATGAAGGACTAGGATCTTGGGGAGGCTTCAGTTTCAATGAACTGAAGAAGGAGGTCACTTGCTGAGGTAACTCGGCCAATACGCTTTGGGCAAGAGCCTGGCTGGGCGCCTGAAAAGAAATGGATAAAACAAAGCAAAGAGATAAGCTAAAGCTGTTTCCACACATGCGCTGTAGCTCTGCATGTTTCCAGACATTACACAGGTTGTGGTAATGCATCTGTCAGTCTCAGTCAGACTGGACATTAAACGGCCGTCAGCCTCCCGGCTCTCTTTTAACAACGCACTCATGTGGGAAGAGCCCATGAAACCTCCTCTCCTACACCAAACAGCATATTTCACTGGCATGAAATGTAAGGCTCCAGTGAGGCAGCCCATAGAGTGGACTACACGAAGCAGAGACCCAGCATTAGCACACCCAACTTGGGACTTACATGGTGTAAGTGTGGGTTTGCCCCGCCTACACAACCCCACAGTTCACCCACACTTTCCCACTGTGGGCCCACATGGGCATTGTTCTTGGGATGTGGAAAATGTGAGAAGGGACATTCTCTGGTTGTCCTAACATGTTTCCCGCAACATTTCATGTGTGAAAACAGCTTAGATGATTTTTAGGCTGAGGCGCAGGCAATCCCTCACTTTGGATATATATGATTAACTGGTATTGGCTCGAGAAACACTCTGCTCCGTTTAGTTTGTAATTTTAATGTCAGCTTAGAAAAAAAAATAAAAACAAAGTACATGCAATGTGGACAGAAAAATCAGGGGGACACCCAAAGCTAACAGCATCCAGAAACCTGGTACATATAGATATAAAACAAAAACAACAAAAACTTGATGTTTTTACTGTCACTTACATTTTGAAACTGCCTGAATGGTACAAACTGGACAATGTCTCTCATGGCAGCCTCGCCAGTGAGAGAGCGCAAACGACCATCGTCTCCATCCAGGAACTCCATGGCACTGAAGTCCGCCCCTCCGACCCCGACGATGATGATAGACATGGGCAGGCGAGATGCGTTGACGATAGCGTTGCGCGTCTCGTCCATGTCCGTGATCACTCCATCAGTGATGATCAGCAGAACAAAATATTGCTACAAGAAGACAACAACAACAAAAACACAACTATTACAGCAACATGTAAGCAAGAAGCTTTTGAATCCTCATCAAAACTCTGATATTTGCTCAGTTCTACTGCTTAGTGCCCCTCGAGCATCAGAAAGCCCCATCCCCTGTTATCCTGTAGCTTTGGATCAAGCTATTATTAAATCACCTGCTTCAATGTGAAGATTATACAACCATTACACTGACAGGACTGCCTGAACCAAATGTTTACTGAGAGTATAAATGAGGTAGTGAATTCATAACCCACTTTTTCCTTATTAACAGGACAGCATATGTGGCCATGATGTAAGATTAATTATTTTCCCAAATACAGTATCCAATAATGGCTCACAAATTCCAAGAGATATTGCAAACACTTGCAGTTTTTTAGTTTTGGATTTGGGATGTACAAAAAACATTTTTGAGTTTGCTCGCTCCAAAAGCAAATGTTTTTGCAAGGTTTTCAAGTTGAGTGCTAAGACTTTAACACACTATGATCTTACTAGAACCGATGACTAAACATATGAATTTGTAGACTGCACTACTCATGACATTACTAATATCTCTTACTCTTCAGTGCAGGCTGGAATATTGCAAATGCTCACAGAGTTGTAGAGTAAAAGATAACCTACTAGGCTCATATCCTTCTACTCCATAATGTTGGAGTTTGCATTATTCACAGCATTGAACAACCCTTATTTACCTTATACCAGCCCTTGGTGCAGTCCCTCAGTTCATCCACTGGGTGGGGTTGTATGTTAAGCATGCATCAATCTCTTATTTTGTCAATTGTAGATGGTCCGCATGTTAAAGCATTAAATTAAATTTCAAATATGAAACTGAAAGCCCTTGCCTACAGTGAGTGAGCTGAAGAGGTGAAATACTCACAGCTGCAGTGGTCTGCTGGAGGGCTTGCTTTGCAAAGCAGGCCACGTGGTTGATAATCGGGGAGAAATTGGTGGGACCGTACAGTTTGACTTGAGGCAGGCAGCTTCTGTAGGCTTCAACCACACCTTCAACACCTACACACACCCATACAGACACCATTGATTAAACACACTACAAACTGAGAACTACAGTGTACTAGGGTGCATGTGTATAGTAAGTAATGAAACATCAGCTCCAGTGCATTTATCTGTAAACACACCTGCACAAAATGGATTTGATGGGTTGAAATTGAGCGGAAACTCATGGGAAACCTGTAACACAATAGATTATAACAGAGAAAAATCAGCAAATTAGAGCAAACATCACAGGTTCACAGTGTGATCTAACAATGTCAAAGCACAATCTACAGTATGGTAACAAACAAAAAACTGTCTTATGTGGTGTGGAAATGTCTCATTTCATATAAACAGAAGCTTTACCTGCCATGTGGGTGGAATCTGGGCTCCAAAGCCAAATGCAGGAAACATCTTATCACTAAACATGAAAGACAAACCAAAAGCTTATTTGAATTATGAGCCATAGATTGCATTGCCAATAAGTTGATACAGTTATCAGCCAAGTTAAATGAGTCCCTATCATACAACTCTACTTAAGTAGCTTTAAATATCTCATAGTTTACACTAATAATACCAGGTATGTGAAATATATTCCTACCTGTCATAGTCCTGGATGACATTACCCACTGACCAGATTGCAGTGAGATACTCATTAACACCCTGGGGACTAATGTAATGCAGAGACTGGGGTGACCGAGGATCCCCGTTGGAACCTGTGAAGTCAACGGCCACCTATTGGCAAACATACAGGTGAAGCTATAGAAAACCTTACTGCAAAGATGAATGAATGAAAACGGAAAAGAAACAGAGAAGACGAGACTCACAGTGAAGTTAATCTGACAGCCTCCCATAATATAATCCAAGAATGTATACTCCTTCACCACCTGGAACAAGTATACTGGTCATCAAGTCAGTTTAAATAGCAAAAAGCAAAAACAAAACAACAACAAAAATCAGTACCACACCTGGCAAAGCTTTACGCTCACAACACCAGAGTTCTTGTAGCCTTTCTTCTTCTGTTTCTTTTTACTGTTGATGCATTCAAACTCTGCCTGCAAGAATAAAACCACAGTAAAGGCCACATTCTGTTGCAATGTCAGAGACCAAAGGGCAGTTTTAGCCATCAACTCAAACACAGTGCAGAAATGTTTGAGCTGCCCACATATTGCAGTACTCTCATACCGGAGAAGTGTGTGAGGCTTCTTGGAGGCGTTTCATTGTCGTCTCAAAGACGCCAATAAGATCATGTGACCCGTCATTGTCGTAGTCGTAACACTCAACCTGAAAACGGGCAAAAACATTTGGTCGTGATCGAGTTAAACTGGAGGGGAAAATCTTCCATTAAGGGTCAGTTCACCCAAAGCAGAAGTAATAAATAACCAGACTTTGCTAAGAATACTTTCTCTGTGGAAATGGGATTATTCTCAGTAACTAGGAGGGCTACGAATAAAAACTAAAAATATCCGCAGTGCTGGATGCCATTATAGACAAATGAGAAAAGGTTTGGTGAAGTTCCTCTCTGCAGACAAACAAAACAGAAGAAACAAACAACATGCAAAGGAAACACTCAAATGAACACTTTGTACTCCACGTGTTCTTGAAGAGAGGCGGACAGTAAAATGACTGGACTTGTATGTGTTGCTTTTCACGAATGGTAAACTTGATAAAAGTGGCGAGCACCTTGCAGAGACCCCGCCTTGTTCCCAATGTGGTCCTTTCACGCACACATCACACAGGAAATGATGGAGAGATGTAAAAATACAAATACTTTGATTCACAAATAACTCACTTGTCCTCTATGGTGGGAAAGTGCTTCCTTCCTGACATGTTTGCTTCAGAGGTTAAAAAAAATATCATCAAGCTAATTTGTAACACGCTAGTTACTTTGTATGTTTTGAAGTACCACTTACTCCGACAGCTCTAAAGCAGAACAGCGAATTTGAACTCAACAAGAAAAATCAGAGTGATTGTAGGTGCCCAGTGGATTGAAATCATTTACTTACTTTTATTGGCTTCTCCATGTCTCCTCCACAGAGAGACTGCAGAGGGATTCGAAACGGCCTCCATGTTGGATTCAAGTTGTTCTTCACCACCTGAGAAAAACAGTTCATCACAATCAGATACTGCAGGATACTACAAGTCCAGTCGGTCTGGTTTAGTCAACATGTCACTGGAGAAAATGTCAAATATGCTCCTTTTATCTCATCTGTGGTTTGTTGATGCTGTGTCACCAACTGGTAGGCGGCCCACCTAATAACAACAACGCAAAAGCTACAGCTACAGTTTGTTATCCAACAAAGGAAATTTTAGTATCAGACATACAGAGAGTTCTTGATCAGGTGCTGGGGAGCACCACATGGAGGAGAAAAAATGTTTTTTCCCCTCTGGAGCTTATTTGGTCTCAAACAAGAGCCCAGTCCTTCCAAGAAAGAAAAGCTATAAATACACCCTCACATTTGGATCAAAACCGGTTTTCAGTATTTGAGAAACAAAGCACAGGCTTAAGTTAATGCCATGACTCACTGAACAACAACAATATAGAGTCTGGAGCCTGACTCTAAAACAGAGTCAACCCCCTTCTCAAAATGCCAAACTTCAAAATTTAAATTAACAGGTTTACAACCTGGTACGGAAAACTGTTTGTATCAGGCTCTCTAGCTTTTATAATCACTCACCTGTTTGGTTAAGACTTAAAGTTAGGGTGTGGCCTCTTTGACAGGTAGATGAGAAGAGACAGCCTAAAGCCATCTGCTACGCCTCACCTCCACCAAATCCAGTCACTAAACTAGAGTGTTCTGCTGTTAGTGCCTTATGGAACATTGTAATTGTATTATCAGATAAATAATACATCCTGTTGTGAGGTACACACTGCCAAGAGAGAGATGTATGTAATTCACCGATAATTAGCAGCTATGTGTGTCTGAGCAGTTGCTAACTAAGCTAGTGTTAGCTAATAATAATTGTGCAAAAGCTGTGTTTAACAGTTACACCATCAGAAGTTCCTCTTTTCACCCTGAATATTGAGGGTGAAGAGAAAAATCACTGTTCCTCCATCAGAGAAAAGTTAGAGATAAGGAGAAAATTTGGTCTTCTGCAGAGAGTTTTTCGCCATGACTGCCATAATTGATGGGTCATTGCTTTACTTCCCATATCGTTCTTCATGATTTCATCCACCTTGATGAGATTCCCAGTTTCAGACACACTGAAGCATCCGCCAGCATAATATTCCCACCACCATGTTTCACTGTGGAGATGATGATGATCTTTGGGTTGTACGCCTCTCCATTCTTTCTCCAATCATAAGAATATTGAATTGATACTTCTCGCTGTAGCTCTTGACACTCAGAAATGCTGTGATAACTTTGCACATCCATCTCCTCCTCTGTGAGCATCAACAATTCTTTTCTCAAGTCTAAACTGATTGCTTTCATTTTTGGCATGACGCTTTCTCCAGTGACAGCTCAAACCTCTCCTGATGTTTTTATAGTATGTGTAAATTTAAAGATAGTCTTCCCCTCTTCATTTTACAACCTCTGAACATTAAATAGCTAAATCACATCATTGCACAGCAATGGTCTGTGCTACAGCTCAATGAAAAGGTCCGTTTATCAGGGTACTAATAATATTGACCCCGGTCATTTTTCTGGAGTAATTTTGTTATTGTGTGCAAATAGAAATAATGTGTCTTCTAAATATATTAGTTTTCTTTAGAAGTAGGGCTGTTCGATATGACGATATATATCAGATGACGATATAAAAACGTCTATCGTTTCATTTTACGCTATCGTTTGTTTCGTGGTGTCGCAAAATAAACTGTTTACGGCAATATTGTTTCATCGTTTTGATGGTCACTGTGTATCTAGTTACAACTTTTAGTTCTGTTATTTGGTATCTTTTGGATAGGCAGGAGCAGTGTAAAAGCTTTGTGTTCACCTCTGTTCTGTGAGCCAGCTGCCAGCCTGTTTCTGTCTGCTTGTAGAACTCCAGGTAGGGGTCGGACTTTCCAAACAAATCCTGTGTACGAAAATGAATAAAGGGAATGAGGTCAATAATACCTAAAAATGAAAGAATGAATTTAAGTTATAACGCTGTATCAGCCATACCTTGTTGTCTAGTTTTCTTGCTGCCACTTCAAAATTCACCACCCTATTGTCTTTTATTTCCTCTGCATTGATCTATAACACAATTAAAGATAAATGACTGAGACAAAAGCAAAACAACACCATCCAACTGTTTATCTGCAGCTTTCTGCATCACTCACTGTGATGGTCCCTTTCCCTGCTGGTGATTTGTTCTTCAACACAAGCGGTCGGGTCAGTTTCTTACTAGATACAACCTAAAAGCAAGCAAAAAAACATGCACTTTGACAAAGACAATTAGCCACAGCAAAATAATTTGAATGAATAGGCTCAGAATGAAGACAAGAGAATAAATGAGTAATACACAGCAGCCTGCAGACCATTAAGCAAATGACAAATCGGGCATAATGAACACATGAGGTCACATTACACTGATAAGAGTCGAACCAGCAACTGCTTATCAGGGATGTTAATGCTTCATCTGCAACATGGTAACACTGTAGTGTCCTCTTACAGCAAAGTATAAGTCCTACCAGTTTTGCACCTGCAAAATCTTGTTTACTTCATTTAACAGAAATTAATTCTGAAATGTTGAACACTGAAAACCTTCAGCCTTGCAGAAAGAGGAAAAGAGAAGGAAACCTTACTTGGCCCAGGGTGCATTCTAGTTCACCCAGGAAGTCATCGTCAGTCAGGTCAATTGTCTTGTTGTCAATGTCATAAACTCCAAACTTCAGCTTTTGCACTATTTCAAAGTAGTAGTCAACGACAAACTTCTTTGCAAACTTTGGGCTGAGACAATTCTGGACTTTCTCTGTGCGACCCACCTGTTAGAAAAGATTGCATCAGTTAGTCAGAGAGAAATTAGTGCAAAGCAGTAGTTTGTATTGAGACACACAGTGAGGAAACAGGAAATGGAAACTATCCCTTCAGGGGGCTTTTAACACTGTTAACAATTAACACTGAACTGTAGCTTTTCTCCTACTACAGTGATATAACCGATTGCACCTAGAGAACATGTGGGGTTTCCAATATCCTGTCTTATCAGCTTTCCAGTGTAGGGAGAGACTCTTAGGAATCTATCTGTTCCTTTCAAAGTTGGTATGGAATACAGGCTCATGATGGTGGGTTTGACACTCAAATCATTTAGACCTGCTAAACACACTGACCTCATACCACTGAGAATCAGAGCTGTTCATTAACAGGACACACAGGGGGTCTGACTTTGAGCCGACGTCTTTGTCCAGGAGGTTTTCACAGGACACAGTCAGCTCCACCTTGGTTACACACTGGGCAGCCATGTCTGACTGGTAATAAACTGGGAAGACAACAACATAGAGATGTTAAAAAAACAGACATTACACTACACAGTACTATGAGCACTGATTTAACAGTAAGTGGCTGTGGTAATGTTTAGTGAAGATCGTCCTGAAATACTGACATTTTTGCGTTTGTTTACGTAGGTATACAATTGTGACGCTACTGTTAGCCCTCCCAGCCTCCCTCTAAACGAAACCAGTCGTGCAGCTAGGCAGTGATGTTGTTCTAACACACAGACGGGTTTGTTTTGTTTTTTGTTTTCGGGAGGATTTTTTTGCTTCGACATTACGTTTAACTATTAGCGGTCTAACGTTACACTACATTAGGGGTGCTAACGTTACACTATCCCGTTATGACTAAGGTAGCCAATGAATTCACTTACGTACAATGCTTCTCTGCTGCACAGTGTCTTGGAAAATGTGACACAACCATTAATGCCGTGCAGTGGGTGTGGAGCAGAAAAGCTAAAGAGCACTTAAAAAAAAAAGACTGCTCGTAGGCTCACAGGGCTAATAAACTGACAACTAACTAGGTTAGCTGGTATACCACGTCAACTTCCGCAAAATTAGTAATAGCTAGTTTAAATTCAGGCTTACCTTTGAAAGTGTGAGACGCGTTATGGGACTCACGAAAAGAAAATATTGGCTACTATAACCGACACTGGTAACACTCCCTTGGCACAGTGCTCTTGTAAGGAAAAGTAGCTCCCGTCCGCTTAATCTCGAAAGCACGAAACCACGCCCACCACTTTAAACGAACAGGGGCGTCACCAGGAATCTGTGTGTGCGGGTGGCTGGGTGGGGGGCTAAGGGCAAGAGGGGGATATATGATCAATCTGATATAAAACCAGTGTAAACTACTTTAAACTCGAGTAAAGCCAAAAAACAAAACACTGGGTACAGTTTTCAAACTTATATGCAGTATTTTGTCCTGCTAATGATCTATTACGTGAAAAGTGGAGCTGCACAAGAGTTTAAACATACTTTAGTGTTGGATAATGGTTTTGCAAAATATGGGGAAAAAAACTCACTTTTTACTTCAGCAGTGGCGGATCTAGAAAATTTTACATTGGGGTGGCAAAGGAGGGGCAAGGGATCTCGGCAGGGTGGCACATCTTCAGTGATGTATGTGTAAATCCCCTATGTGTAAATGGAGTCAACAAAATATCCACAAAAATGCTTTAAAACTATTAATTGCATCATTACCTCTTCTAAGGAAACACAGACAATTGCACAAGCAAAATAATTCCAAGAAGACCTCCTTCCAAGGTTCCAGGAATGTCACAAACTGGATGGGCACTCTCTGCCATTTGCTTTGTTTCTTTCAAGAAGTCGTATTGTATGGCACATCTCAGTTTGTAAGTCTTGCAATTCAGAGTCATATATGGAGAAATGATCTCACCTATCTATAATGGGAAGGAATATAGAGACTGTAAAGGCATCTTTGCTGTTGACATTTGTTTTCTGTCCAAATGTAGATAAGACTAAGACTATCAGACAGTCTGCTAGATGTTTGTTTTGGTCTTTTTGATTTGGCAATGGTAGAAAGATGGCAACTACTGCATGTTGCAGTGGCTATACGCCACAGCTCATCAAAGCTCTCCTCTTTGAGGCAGTCTTCAAACGTCTGTCGGAGGCTTCATTAAGGTCGGCTGCTTTGGCAGGGTCCATATTTATTGACTGGAGCTTCTCAGACAAAATCTTTGTTTCACGTAGAAATTTTCTGAAGACCATAAGGAGTCCCGTGGAGTCAGTCTGAGAGCGTAATCCTCTTGCATCTACAGCATTTTGTGGATTTTCCTCCAGCGCTCTCATTACTGCAGACAACCTGCCAGGAAGGGTTTTATGCGTAGCAAAGCAACAGGACCACCTAGGGTCACTCAGTTTTGGTCATTCTTGTGCTGGCATACCGAACATTTCTTTTTGAATATTAATCTGATTATTGTGATGTGAGCCTGACATGAATGTATACAGTCTTTCCAGCAGTGAAAAAACATGCAGCTTCTGCGACATCTTTCACAGAGTCAGCACCACGTTCTCTTTATATTACATCTCTTACTTCTCCAGACATCAAATGATCTTCTCTCTTAAACTGGAAGCATCCAATTGTTCTGCTCTTTGGTATTCAAGGAAGCTCTCCTGAGTCGCACCATCATAATAATATCTTACAACTAGAGACGACTGCTCAGTTTTTGTTTTTTATGTCCTTTGTCTCATGTGTCAAAATAGAAAAATGTTAACTTTCTTTAACATTCTTGAGGATTTCCTCACTCACCACTTCAGCTAAACATCCCAGAATCTCCTTTTGAGTGCTTTTGCTGATATATTTTGCGTTTGTGGGACCTTGTGACGGTCGTCTTTTCACTAATGCATCATGTTTGCTTATTAGATCTAAGATCTTAAGGACATTTCTCTGGTTTTGTGAGGTTTCTGTTTCATCATGGCCATGTTCAGAAAGGTTTTGAGTGGCTGTCAAATTTCAGTCAGAGTTTGACTATAATTCTGATTTTTAATAACTTACTGTTTGTACCATTTCTACCACTCACTGAGGAAACTTGTTTTTGTTGCTCCGTGAAGTGTTTTGGGTAATATTTTTAAATGTGGCCGCACTACTGCATGTGATTAATGTATGTACTAAACCATCCATAACCTTCAGCAGACATTTAATTCATTACAAACTTATTTGTCTTAAACGTTTTGTGTTAAAACATCACCAGGAGAAACTGATTTCACCTGGAGAAAGTTGGGCTGCTCAGTGGCTTCACTCTGCTGCGTTGCAGACCATCGCGTGAGCATTTGTTTTTCAGAGACCTAAGATTATATTTACAATTATTTAATTTTAGTGAATTAAAATTTAACTTAAAGGGTATAAGAGGCTTTTGGACAAACAAGCAAGTATTTTAAAAGCAGCACTCTACAACACGGGTGCAACACAAATGAGCACAATATAGAAATACCTAAATGAAGTAATAGTGGATTAAAGTAGTAAATGTAATTAGTGACATTCCTACTGGTTAAACGCTTGCTCTAATCTCATGTTAATGAAAAATAACAGTACTCAAGCCCAATCGCATTATCACATCATTGAGTCATATCTGCCTCCGGACTTTTGAAAATGATGCTGCCTTAATATATATCATTGCTCTTTCTAGGTCAGCGTTCTTCCAAGTTTGCAGTCATGGCATTTCATTCTGTCGCAGTATCTAATGATTTATTTTGTAGGTATTACTGGAAAATAAAAGCATACGAGACACACTTCAATATATTTATATTTATTATTGTTACTTTTATTGTATTACCTGCAAAAATATATATAAAGAGAAAATAAAACAGAATAATAAGGAATATAAATAGCATTGAATAAAAAAAAAAAACACCAAAAATTCATTTTTTTAAAAATATAGATTTATACCAAAACTGACAGGGAAGAGATTTTGCTTTAGTTGCACCAGTGAGTTGAAGTCTCACCTGTAAAGCTAAGAAATATTTCTTGAACTGGGTTACACACAGACACAAAGAACAACATGCGAAACTGGCTGTTGCAGTATTTTTCACCATGACAAGAATGCAGAAGGATAACTCCTGGTATTTTTCCTTCCACTGTGTTTTATATCAAAGTAAAATACTGACAAAGTTAGCGTCCATTACAAAGACATGTATAGTGCATAAGGCAACGCCACAGTCATCAGTGTAAACAGCTCCAAATATCAACAATGAATTTACACATACACCAAGGGAAATGTATCGGGGGATTTAATAAATGTTGAAGTACATTTTTTGCTACTTCCTCTTAAGACAAAGTAAAAATCAAAAAAGTACACTGTGTAAAAAAAGGATTTTCTTAATCACTTTGATTCTTTTTGGTTAAGACATGCAAGCACATTTAGTATTTTGAATCAAAATCACATAACTGTAAAAAAGTCTATAAAAACAGAACAACAAATGTATTATTTTGAACATCGGGATCAGTACATATGGATTCATTTTGTAAAACTTACTGCATCACACCTGAAATCTGCTGGAAATATTAAATTGAAATGTATTAAACTGAAATGTATATTTTCCATTACAACATGAAATGTGAAAACCAACAAAGAAGTTATGGCTGTAATACAGAGGAGATGATATCAGCACAAACTTGGAGTACCCAGTTAAATACTCCAGGCCCTGTCATGTGACTAACAGTCAACAACTCACCCAATACAACACAGTTACAATAAATCCTTTAATAAAGGTAATAAAATAAAAGCAACATTTATATCTGGCACTTAACTGACATAAATTTCCACATATTAGCAAATATTAGGAAATCTTTGATAACATTAATGCAGTATGGCTTTACCCTGTAGCTGCAGGAAGTTTTCCTAAAAAATTCCAGGTGAGGAATCACAAGACATTTGTAGGTAAGACATTAAGAAGGAAAGATAGTTTTCAGAATAAATCACAGAAGGGGTGGCGCAGATGCTGAGAGGTCAGAAGTAGGTGTGCAGCTCTCAAGCGGCTTCAAATTGAAGGTGTTGAAGAAGCCAGACACCTGATCTGGGATTTCTGCCAGGACGCTCTGAGCAAGCAGTTCTTTAGGACACTGAGACAAAGGGCAGAGACAGAGCAACAGTGAAAGTGTGCCAAACACACACACAGAAACATGCAGTTAGAAAAGAAAGCAGGGAGGTTGCAGAGCTGCAGCTGTAATTTGAGCATAGCACCAAGAGAAGGTGTTTAAAGTTTAAGCTAGTCACATGTTCTTACAGCCAATAAAACCAGAACTAGAAAAGCTAGAAAACTTCACATGGCTTCGACAGAGTCGTGCATCATTAAGTTACCGTTTTGTGCTCATACAAACCTACAGTATATGATGACTTAATGCACCACGTACTGTGAACAATCAAGGCATGACATAACCTTGAAAAAGCAAGGTTACTATGATATTTATAAATCCTGATTGCAGCTCGGATCAAATGAAGGGAAGGATGAGGGGCACGATCAGCGTGTTGGTTGGGGTACTCCTGCACATTTTAGGTAGGACTCGGTTCAGTGGGGGGCTTCAGCTCAAATAACTTGAAGAAGGAGGCCAGTTGGTCAGGCAACTCTGCCAGTACACTTTGTGCAAGGGCTGCACTGCCCGCCTGAAATAAGATGTGCAAACATTCAAATGTTGGTGGTGTTGGTGCATCTGGACAAAGAGTGTGCTTTATAGCTTGCCACGGCTTACATTTTGGAACTTCCGGAATGGCACAAACTGCACGATGTCCCGCATGGCGTTCTCTCCTGTTGTCGAACGCAAAACTCCATCGTCTCCATCCAGGAACTCCATGGCACTGAAGTCCGCCCCTCCGACCCCGACGATGATGATAGACATGGGCAGACGAGAGGCGTTGACGATGGCGTTGCGCGTCTCGTCCATGTCCGTGATTACTCCATCAGTGATGATCAGGAGAACAAAGTATTGCTGTGAATCATCAGGACAACAGGAACAAAAAAAGCAGCAGAGTGGAGCAGTCAGTTGACATTAGGACTGCTTTGATTGATTCCAAACTTTCTGTGACTCACAGATGCAGTTTGCTGCTGCAGCGCCTGTCTTCCAAATTGGGCGACGTGGTTGATGATTGGGGAAAAGTTTGTTGGGCCGTAAAGCTTCACCTGAGGCAGACACTGCTGGTAGGCAGCAACCACACCCTCTACACCTGAAACACACACAAAAAACCATCATAAAGTCATGGGTCACAGTTACATGAAGGTGGATGAAATGTACCGTATCACCGCACTAAAGCACGTTGCTCAGACTGCAGGTTTACTGTAGTTGTGGTTTCTAGGATATTTAAAAGTAGAACAGGAGGCAGAGCCTTCAGCTTTCAGGTCTGTTTTATGTGCAAACAGCTCCCAGTTTGGATTCAGGAGACAGAAAACCTTTCTTCTTTTAAAATCAGCCTTAAAATGATGTCTTTTAATAAAGTTACAGCTGGATCAGGTGAACCTGAATCCTCCCTTATTTACACTGGAACAGGCCACTGAGGGCTTCCCATGATGCACTGTGTTTCTTCTTCACGCACCTCTTTAGACTCTCCATGTGTTAATTCACCACTCTGCATTTAATTATTAGTTATAATTCATCTTCGTCTTCTTCCCCTCAGCCCCAGCTGCTCAGGGCAGATCACTACCACTCACTGAGCCTGGTTCTGCTGGAGGTTTCTTCCTGTTAAAAGGGAGTTTTTCCTTCCCACTGTCGCCAAGTGCTTGCTCAAAAGAGGGTCATCTGATTGTTGGACTTTTCTCTCTAACACTGCAGGGTCTTTACCTTACAATACAAAGCACCTTAAGGCAACTGTTGTTGTGATTTGGCACTGTATACATAAAACTGTATTGAACTGAATTTTATACCCAAAGGTACGTCCATGTTTATTAAGCAATAGGTCACAACATAGAAATTAAATTATGAGAAGAACAAGATGCAAAAATAAATCTACTAATATGTTAAAATTAAAATATCTCTTATTTAGTGTAAAACATATAATTGTTTTCCCCGTGTTGCAGCTGTTCTGCACACTGGCAAATCTGAACATAGACTGACCTCCACTGTGCTAAATAACTGCTAATGTTTATACAAATCTCACATTACATTCAGTCTGTTATTACCTGCACAGAATGGATTGGATGGGTTGAAGTTGATGGGAAACTCGTGGTTGACCTGCACACATAAACAACCCAGATCCCAAATGATCGTATCTGCAATGGCTTACACTTACCTACAACACAAACAATCTTTCTGCCGCGTGTCACATGTACGCAAACATCAAAAGTGCAACAATCACCTGCCATGCAGGAGGAATCTGTGCTCCAAAACCAAAAGCAGGGAACATCTTATCACTGTGCAAAAGGAAGCAATACAAAAATAAAGACTGTTAATGTCAGTTTGTAAAGACCAGTGAACATTTAAAATTAAGTCTTTTCGTCAGACTCTTTACATTAATGTTCTTCATGGTTCTATTTAAACAAGACATCCTGGCCTTGCTTCTCACGCTGTTATGTTTTCACTTTGTTAATCATTTATTTTCCTGTAGTGCAAGAAAACTAGTGAATATCAGGATGATAAGCTGGTGCTCTGGCTTAATGCCTGTCAGCTGACATGCTGCATTAAGTGGTTTGCTGGGAATTCGGTTATCCATGCATTAGGAATGAACGCTCAAAATAACAGATAAGTACTGGTCAGATTATTAGTATTTTGCTGCTACTATCATGGTGAGAGCAGAGATCTATTATATTCATTCCCAGCAGCATATTCACCATGGGCCACCTTTGCTGCTAGCCCCCTCCCCTCTGTTTGAGCCACCTTTCTCCTGACTGACTCTCTCATTAACTTGAACAGGAGGAAGGTGGGTTCCTGTGCTGAGTTGGTAGTGTTCACACAGCCACAAGTAAAACAGTCTGAAGCTGGAGCTTTTGGCTCACAAGGGATTACATGCCCACACACTGACCTCATTATTTGAAACTTGTTGAATGTGGGCAACTAGTACTGTGATATATTAGGTCTTTCAAGGCTTGTAAGAATGATTGTGAGTTTGCCAAAGGCGAGGTGCATATTAAGACTTACAAACGACATGTTAAATTGCATTGAAATTACTGCAGATGAACTGATGAAGTGCACAGAAACCTTTAAGACTAGAAAAGAAAAAGTTACGGTGGAGCTTGTTTTTAAATCGGTCTGACTTATAATTTTTCTGAATGAAGGAAAACAGACTTACTTTCTGCACCTGCATAATCCTTTATGTATGTATTTACCTGTCGTAGTCCTGGATGACATTACCAACTGCCCAGATGGCTGCCAGGTACTCATTGTAGCCCTGAGGGTTGATGTAGTGGAGTGACTGGGGGAATTTGGGATCCCCATTGGAGCCTGTGAAGTCAATTGCAATCTGCGCCGCCCCCAGAGGGATGTGTTGCATTTTTTTAATAAACGTCAGTTAATTATGAATGAATCATAAAATGTCAACGTCAGTTAAATATTTCAGGTGTGTCTCCAAATGATAACTGGAAGGATTCGGATTAACAAATAAATGTGAAACTCACAGTGAAGTTAATCTGACAGCCTCCCATTATGTAATCCAGAAACGTGTACTGCCTCACTATCTGTAAACACCACAAGAGTTACTGTGCAGTAGTACTTATCTATTAAGAAGGGTAAACATGTTGTTTTTTGTGCTCCAGCAGATAAACAACAGGACGAATGATATATCTAAAAACATAAGAAAACATATCAAACACATATTAAAAACATCTAAAACCAGAGTACCTTGCTTTTTTTTATGACGATGATGCCAGAGTTTTTATATCCTTTCTTCTTCTCTTTTTTTTTGCTGTTGATGCAATCAAATTCCGCCTGTGAAGAAGAGAAACACAGCATACAGGTGTCAGGATGTACTTCCCCCCCTCTGCTTACTCTTAAGCAAAATGTTCAAACTGGCAAACACACACACACACACACACACACACATGAACTCACCGCAAATGTTTCTGTTGCCTGCTGGATTTGACTGAGCGAGGTCTGAAATGTTCCAATGAAGTCGTGATCGCCACTGTTGTTGTGGTCATAACAGTCAATCTAGCGAACAGAGACAGCGAGGAGAGGTGAGACTTGGAATCACCAAATTTTGCACCGAAATGATCAGCGGCGCTTGGAAATCAAAGTAGGTGAGGCAAAAGCATGGTGGGTGTGAAGCTTCAAATGTAAGGCGACTTCATGATACTAAAACGTCAACCAGAAAAACACACACACACACACACACACACACACACACACACACACACACACACACACACACACACACAGAGGCCATCTAAGCTGGCAAATGGGGTGACAGAGTTCCTCCTTTAGAGCGATTGCAGGACCTGCTCACAGTCACACACAGTAGATTCTGTAACACTTTCGGCATTGAGAGAACACAGAAAACACAAACAGCTCCATACACAGCATGGACATCTTAGGCCTCAGTCACACGGGCCTATAAACCAGTCTGTCGGTGACCCCTCAGTAACCTCTGTTGACTAGGAAAAATCTAAATTCCCAGACCGGGTGGCAAGTGGTTACTGAAGGTTGCTGGATGTCGCTACGTAAAATCAGTTGCAAAGATGGAGCTACACCAAAAACCTCCTCGTCTGTGGCAAGCAGTTGGTGTGGAAGATGCAAATTTGTCTGCAAACACGTGCTATTTGTTCTCCAATCTGTAGTGAAACTTGAAAAAGCTTCATTGAACATTTGAAAAAGGAAACGCGGATTGTCACTCCCAAAGCTAACGTTGTGCTTTAGCACTGCACTGACACTCTTCAATCGGCACAACTTTCACTTTGAAGGTGAACAGTCCCTGTTTCCAGTTTGCATATTCCACTGCCGTTTAGAGAATAGCTTGTGTTTGCAGACACATCTGCATCTTCCATTCAGTGAAGTG
This sequence comes from Mchenga conophoros, assembly GCF_057382185.1. Classification (NCBI taxonomy): domain Eukaryota; kingdom Metazoa; phylum Chordata; class Actinopteri; order Cichliformes; family Cichlidae; genus Mchenga; species Mchenga conophoros. The sequence goes on along the minus strand of NC_140534.1, from coordinate 871,577 downwards.
GCAACTGCAGCAACCCGCTAGCAACCAAAGCGATCGCAAGGATTGTTATGCAGCACCGTATTCCTCTTTACAACTAATTTCACACTGGTGACTCTTCAACAGCTATGAAAGCTAATGGGTAAGTAAAACAATGGATCCATCTTAATGGAAAACTTGTCCCATTTGGAAAACTGACCCCTTGGTTAGCTTACCTAAACCTTTATATCAAATTAAATAGAATCAGTGGGCTACTTTGAGCTTCTCCCTTATTCACAGGGGTCGCCACAGCAGATAGCTCTGTATGTTTGATTTGGCAAATTTTTTGCTCTTCCTGACACAACCCTCAACGGCTTTGTGTCTCCTCCCAGGATCAAAATGGAATATAGTGTGGAGCCACCAAATACAATCACCAGTAAACTTCATAAATAAGCTTCATATCCTGTTTAACAGGAATATTTGAAGGTTCAAAAAGATGCTTTTGTCAGCTGTTTTTGTAATCAGAGATCATTTTTGGACATAAAGTGTTGTTAATTACATTTGATTAAAGGCGCTCCCAGACTGTGTCAGTAAACGATCAGGTAAATTTAACCAATGGGCCAAACTCCTTGAAAGTGTGCGTTCCTTTAAGATAGATGTAGATGCATCCAGGACTTGAGCCGGTCCTGTCACAGACCCTGCATCCTTCACATTAACAGCATTCCATGTTGACACTGTCGACAGTTACCTCACGTGTACTGCTGACTGGAAAGCATCTCTTCCTGATAAGTTTGCCTTAATAAGAGTTAGAGGATGGAAACAACATAAACGAATACTCACAACAAATCTTTAGTGGCAGTAAGATCAAGGATATGCAAGTTATGCAAGAGGGAGACAACAGAGGACGTTTACGGTTCAAATCTTTCGAGATGAAAAGCTTCAGTAGTCATAATGTTTGTTTTTAGGATATATGTGTAAAAAAAAACAAAAAACTTTCTAACGATGCCTATGTTGTCTCCCTGCTACACTGGCTATCAGCCAGTGTGGTGTTTTAAACATCAGCACCACTCCAGAATTTCACAATTAGTGCATAACAACTTTCCAGTTTTACTGGCTGCTTCACATCATTCAGCTCTGCAGACAGTTAGGAAAAAAAGAAACCAGCATACTTTATGTGTGTATGAGTGTGCGTACCTTGATAGGTTTCTCAACATCGCCTGCGCAAAGTGACTGAATTGGGATTTGGAATGGTCTCCAAACAGGATTTAGGTTATTTTTCACCACCTGCACAACAACACAGATACAGAAAGACTTCCTCTGTTGGGAGATGTAACTGTACAAACGTAAAACACTTTTCCCCGTGCGCCAGAAAGCCTCAAACACAATGAGTGCAGGTTTACCTCTGTCCTGTGAGCCAGCTGCCATCCAGTTTCTGTCTGCTTGTAGAATTCCAAGAAAGGGTCGGATTTGCCAAAAAAATCCTGGAGATAAAAGGGAGGAAAAAGCAGGCAAACACAGATTACACTGTAAATTCTAAAGTGAGGATAAAGTGATGACATGTTTTATACCACCATAACACGATATCGATCACTGCTCATCAGCTGCCTTTACCCTTTTTCACCTGGAGTTACGTCCAGCTAACTGTGTCCAAGAGTCATTACTAAACTAAACTTACTAAACAGGCACAGCTCGAGTTGTCCAATCACATTTCAGAGAATTTTCAGATTCAATAATCTTAGCTGTCACATCCCTGACACTTAAAAAGTTTGGCTTCACGTGGAAATGTCTTCGTTTGGGAAAGAAAGACATTTGTATTTTTGCATTTAATAGAACTTTGAATTGATCAGAAATGCTATCAGTGACAATTAAAGGTTAACGGAGACATTCATCAAAAATCATTTTGAAAAGATCCACATTCTGTAGGTGCACATTGTGTTACCTAATGCACACCTAACGGATAAAACACATCTGAACCCGGACAATCTGTCTCTCAGAATCCAGAGGCCGACCAACGATCTGTAAGGTCTCTTTTCCCCCCACTTGCTAAATTGTACTCTGGTTCCTATTCTAGGGTGACTGTAGCTCATGAGGTCATGTGCTGGTGGGAAGGTTGGTGGTTCGATCCCTGTCTCCCCCTCTGTGATGCATCTAGGGGCAAGATACTAATTCTAAGTTGCTCTCTGATGCATCTGTCACAGTATGAATAGAAAGCACTTCAAAGGATGGTTGGAGGTGAATGTGGCATGTTGTATAAAGCACTTTGAGTGCTCTGGGTGAGTAGAAAAGTGCTATATAAGAATCAGTCCATTTACCATATCTGTCCTTCTATTCTGGGAAGAGCATTGTTCTCTGCAAACTCTCACCACTGTGTGAAATCATTGAGAAATGCCTGCATGGAGTGGCAATCCTTGTTTTAAAAGGAAGAACAGTCTGGCTAATTTTCTGGCCTTTTAACACAATACACTTGCAGCTTCATGAAAAGTTTCCCAGTACAACAGATTATGGTGGTTTGTGAGGAAACTGGTACATGCTTCCCTATGAATTCAACTTCCCAATTGCTATGATTTCAACTCTTAACTAACTAAATTGTTGGTTGTGTAATCCAAAAAATGTGTCACTGAAACAAAGCTTTTCATTGGAAACACTGCAAATGTGTGCCTACGACCACTGATTCTCACCCAAAACAATTTTAATCAGTTCAAGTGCTTTTCTTTAAATATAAAAAAAAACCTTTCAAAGTGGCACAAACTTTTGATGAGTGGTGTTAAATGTTTTTCTAATCATAAACTGTGACCAGTAAGAGTCAGTAACTTCAGTCAAATCATCCGCGTAAAGATTTCTGATTACAGGAACATAATTCCTTCTAGTCTAAGACACCTTCTTGTCCAGTTTTCTTGCTGCGACTTCAAATGCCACCACTCTGTTGTCAGTCATTTCTTCTGCACATATCTAGAGAGCAAGAAGCAGTTTTGCATTAAAAATGTGAAATAAGTTCACTCAGATTTCACCAAATCACTGCGTCCCTCACTCAAAGAAACTCACAGTAATGGTTCCCTTTCCTGCAGGCATCTTGTCCTTCTTAACAAGTGGTTTTGTTAGTTTTCTTGAGGACACGATCTGAACAGAAAGACACATCTTAGTCATCACTAAACAACGCCAATACCACTTCCCACCACTTATAGCTCTTTCAGTATATATATAGACAAATGGCTTGTAATGAAAATCAAAGATGGCAAACCTGTCCCAAGGTACACTCCAGCTGTCCCAGGAAGTCAGCCTCTTGCAGACTGCAGTTTTCAGTATCAATATCGTGCACTTCAAACCTCAACTTCTGCACCATCTCAAAGTAGTAGTCGAGGACAATAGGCTTGGAAAACTTGGGACTGAGGCAGTTCTCGATTTTCTCCGTGCGACCAACCTAACACAAACACGTTTCACAGTCAGGGATTTTCTTTTAGGAACTTTTAAAGTTGAGCTGTTGCCCTAAAACTGGAAATTGATAACTCTAATTTTTTTAAGAGTAAGGCCTTTCAAATCCACACAACAAAAACCTACTTACCTCAAACCAGTGGTTTCCAGAGGAGTTCATGAAAAGCACGCATAGAGGGTCGGACTTTGAGAATGCATCCATGTCGAGCAGATGGTCACAGGAGATGCTCAGCGACACCTTGGTCACACAGTCTGCGACCCTCGTCTGCTGGACTCCAACTGCCGCCATCGCAGCCCGGAAACGCTCAACTCACAAGAGCTGATAACCATAAATGTGGGTAAACAGAAAATGAACATGGAGAACATAGAATACAGTATTGTGCAAAAGTCTTGTGCCCCCCTTAAACGTTTCATTTAAAATAGGTGCAGCAATTTACTGAAAGATGCAAAGATACATAAATTCAAATGAACTTGGAAGTCAGTGTCTGGAATTACTGCCTTTATGCCTCAATGGAGCCAGAACTCTCTTAGGCAAGCTCTATAGTAATTTCTGTGATCTTCAGGAACAATTCTCCAGGCTTTCCAGGCAGGACTTTTAAAGCTTTTCTCCGATTTTGTCTCCTTTTGTTCTGTTCTTTGTTGAGATGATCCCAACTGCTTCCGATGGCGTGATATGGCAGCCTCGCTTCTGTCAGTCTGCCCCAGGGCAGCTGTGGCTACAACTGTAGCTTGCCTCCACCAGTGTATGAATGTGAGAGTGAATGAATAGTGGTATTGTAAAGCGCTTTGGGTGCCTTGAAAAGCGCTATATAAATCCAATCCATTATTATTATTATTATTATGTTCAAATCTAACAGGCGGAGGCCAATCCATGACTGATATGGTTCCTTTGTGTGTGTGTTTTTTACCCGGGTATGTTTTTAGTTATTTGGCAGTGTGTTTGGGATTATTTTCAGGCTGAAAAATGAAGCCACTGCCAATCAGACGCTTTACAGATGCTACAGGTAAGGTGGATCAAAATCCTCTTCTGCATTCATAATTCCATTGATTTTGAGAAAATCTCCAATACATCCACAATATTTTATCCATGGCTATAAACACACACCTCTCTCCTGACCTCCTCTGGTTTTTTATTTTTATTGTTTTATAATTTAGACAGTTGCTGTGCGAGCGTGCAGGTGGTTTCTCATTCAAGTCAATTCACTTAAATTTTATTTATTTATAAAGCACCAAATCACAACAACAGTTGCCTCAAGGCACTATTGTAAGGTAAAGACCCTTTACTAATACAAAGCAGAGAGAAAACCCCAATCATATGACTCCCAATGAGTAAGGGCTTTGGTGACAGTGGGAAGGAAAAACTTCCTTTTAACTGGAAGAAATCTCCAGAAGAACCTAGCTCAAGGAGGGGCAGCCATCTGCAGCCAGTTGTTTTCTCTGCTGCTCTTCCCTCTCTCTTGACGATGTGCATGGAGAAGTAACTGTGCAGTTACTTCATGTGAAGTAACTGCACAGAATTTCTGTTTTATGTAAACAGCTTTGGCGGAATAAACCCACTTCAGCTGGCAAAGGAACAACCAACTCAATTAAAACACTTAATTCACACCACACAACGCCGATTGCAGCAACATAGAGTTGAAGGCCAGACTAGCTACACACACATGCAAATTAAAGGCTAGGTTTTTTGGGGGGGGGTTAAACCTCCTGGTTTCTAATGTAATTGTTTAAATGCACATAAACTGTACTTGCTGTCACCTGCACCTAGACTGAAACATAACTTTGCTGTTTACATGTGTCCAAAAACCTTTAGGCGTCTGCAGTACCGGGGGAACCTGTCACGTTCAGTGTGACTGTAAGTTTAGGGTACCCTTGGTTCAGCTGCTAGATGGTTTTTTTTTTTTTTTTAAATTGTTTTGTTTTTATGGCTCATAAAAAACTATTTGAATAGCAGACTTTTATTTTTTATGTAAAATTGTTAGAAGCTTTCTGATGTTGTCTACTTGTTAACAGAATTAAATGTTCAGCCACAGGATTTGTCATTGTAAAACAAATCTCATTTTAAATGGGTGATATAACATATTATTACATTAATTATGCAATAAAAGCCCCAGATTTTTACCTTAAAGTCACATAATAAAATTAAGTATAAATAAAGTAAATAAAGTAATCTGGGCGCTACAGCTTTAAGCAGCTTCGCGCGCTCCCGCGGGCGGCAATTTCTTTTTGGCACAACACCTGGAGCTCAGGGGCAAAACAATCGCATGAGTGCTGCTGTTTGACTGAGGAAGAATAAAGTCTATATTTAATGTCAAAAACCTCTTTTTTCTAACATCTGTATTTCCCTGTTTTAACTACAGAAAGTTTTCATTATGTCATGATTGTATATTTCCATGATTTCATGGTATTTTTTCAGGCGCTCCAGCTACCGCAGTATTGCTGTTTTGCCACAGCTGTTTTCTTTTTTTAAAGGCTGTTTTAGATGCTTTCTTTCTTTCTTTTTTATTGTTTTGTTTGAATGGTTCACAGGTCAGTGTTAAATGGCTTAACAAACACAAAACATTCCTGCGAAAATGGTCAGGTACAAGGACCGGACTGAGGAGTGGTCAATGTCCAAAGAGAAAGCCTGGTGAACGATTGCTCAAGAACCTACATAAATGTGTGGCTGCTTGGAAGCGAAAAATAAAGAAATCAGTGATGACTCAAGACTTTTGCACAGATTATTTGTCAGCCAAATAATCAGTCACCATATTATTGATCTATTACATTATATTAAAACACATGATTAGTATTTTAGTGTAATATCTGTTAGCTTTCTAGTTAATGTTCTCATTCAAAGCCATTTAGAAATTACAGATGTACTAATAATAATGCACAGTCAGTGGAAGATGCTTTTATATACATGATATGTTATACATTGTATTTTAATGTACATATTACATTTGGATTTGGGTTGATCATTTACATAAAAACCAACCACCATGAAGCAGTGGAGGACGTGACCAGCAGGGAAATACCAGCATAGAGAATGAATCATATCCGTTATATCAAAATATCTATGCCGATACTCCCCTCAACACGTGTTTCCATGTATTTTGCAACTATCTTTGTGTTATTGTTCATACTCCGTGTTCCACAATATAATAAACTAATCCTTTTTGGTCACTTAAAACATCTTTATATAACTGTCAGCGTATATTTGTTGGGACTTCTGCTGCCTTCTTGGCCTGACCTTTCTTGAAAAAGACGTTTTAAATGTCAATGAGACTTTTACACTGATAAATAAAGAATTTATCAAAGTTGCTTTGCCAAAAAAAAGGCTGAAGCTTCCATCTCGTGACAGAAATATCCTTTCTATCTTAAAAATGTCTCGATATCATTCACGAGATATGTTTGACACACATTTCCCAGATTATAGAACAAGAAGTCAATAAGATAAGATAACCTTTATTAGTCCCACACGTGGGAAATGTGTTTTGTCACAGCAGGAAGTGGACAGTGCAAAAGTTATGACGCAAAAATTAGAATACAAATCCATCAGAGACAACTGACAAACATTATTACATAGTAAATAAACCTTAATTAAGGTTACAATATTAGAGTTAGTTGCCTAAACACTTCTCTAAAGAAACACAGAAAGGTTGTGGCTGTTCACATAAACACCACGCGAAAAGCCACACCTACGAACTCTGTCGTTAAGTTGAATGGGTTTATTATCAGCGACAGTCACATGACGCGAGAAAAAGTATATACACACTCTGTGGGAATTCATCAGCAGCGCTTAAACTCTTGAACAATTGCAAATGTCAAGACTAGCGCGGTGGTAGCTTACCTCGTAAGCCTGCTTGCTAGCGACACTGCTGCGGTGCTGTGGTTTGTTTCCAGCTGCTGCAGCAACAGCACAGCTAGCTCGGTGGTGGTGGGCGGAGTCCAGTGCGCTCACTTCACGTACCGACCGCAAACACGACCTCCCAAATCAACTGTACGAACTACATGAGACCAAAAGGTATAAAACTCACACACAAACACATATACTGTAAAAATAATAAACAAGGACACAACTTTTGCCATTACGAAGTCAGCCCAAAAGCTTATAATAGCCATGCGGGTGGTGTATGGAGGACTATTAGTGTCGCGGAAATGACAATGACCTATTTTATTTAATAGTAAACGATAAAAACACATGAATTCGTACATTTATTTAGAATTAAAGTGACACCATAATTTAAGTAAATTACCAACCAGCTCACTACTTCGTGTTCACGTGATCGTTGAGCCCATTCTTAGCAGCTAACACGGATGTCAAACATAAAGCCCGGGGGCCACAATCGGCCCGGCAAAGACTCCAATCTGGCCTTCTTGACAGCTTTGGAAAATATGTAGGAAAGTATACATGTTTGGACTTTTAACTGTAGTTTAAGTATGTAAGTTAAACAATTAAATGGCAGAAAAGTTCCCATTTCTTAACTGTCTACTACAGAAATTTCAGTTTAAAGATTGTAAGTTGTGAATCAACAAAAATGTAATGATTTTTAGATATAGGACAGTCTGGTGAGCTACCAGAACGTTTTCAGTAATTTTATATATTTATCATGCAGAAAACTGAGATGTGTTATTGAAATTGCACATCCTTAACTCTTATTAAGATTTTCCCTTGCCCTGCCTACTTAAGATCATAGTGGGTTATATGTAGTCATCAGTGTAAAATGATTTTAACATCTGCCCCAAACTTTCCATAAAAGGCATCATGCTAACACAGCTGGAAACTGGACAAAATCTTCAAAATACCTCTCCGAAAAAAAAGAAATTCTAAAACTCCTCAGTTCTTGTTATGAAAAACAGTGAGGACCATTAATGTGTGGGAAAGCCCAAAAATGTTTATAGTGTGTAGTGGTCCCTTCAAAAACAAGTATAGCTGTTTTGGTGTCATTTAATAAAGTAGCCTGACTTGTAAGACGTCTGTTTTCCAACAACCAGCATCTGTATTTGTGCATTAAATGGAGGACTTGTACAGAGAGATATCCACTGGCAGGAATGACTTCCTGTGTCTTTCAGTGGTGCATTTGAGTAATCTCACTCTATCAGTGAGCGTCCTCCTGTGACTGGCCAGCATGTCATGGAGTGGGTGGGAGGTCCAGCACTATCCTTATCTTGGACAACATCCACCTCTCTGAAACCAACTTAAGGGAGTCCAGCTTCATCCCCACAACATTACTGGTCATGTTTATTGAGTTTGTTTTTCTGATCCTTCCAAGATATAATAGACTGTAGGATGTAGAATACAGCCTGTCTTTATATGAGCTTGCATTTATAACAAACAAAATTTACAAGAAATGGGAGGAAGAGGAAGGAAAGATTCACAGCAAAACAGTGAGAAGGTGGCTGAGGATATCTAAAAGAATAAAAAGCAAGAAAAAAACAGAAAAACCCATCTCTGCCTCCTACCACCTACACCCACTCCACTCCTTCTACCTTTTAGCTTAGAGATCTTAGAGAGATTGAAACTTATATTCTCATTTATCATTTTTTTAGGGTGTGCTAATTTTTTTTAATTGTTTTTTTTATAAGCCTCAGCACCCTAAAGCACTTAGTTAGGAGAGGAACTTGCTCTGTTTAAAGGAGAATGAATGCAGTCTTTATTTAGCTACAGTATTACCATGTTATGACATGTTATGTGAGGTGGTATTACATCTCAGGGTTGCCAAGAGGGGTTTGAACCCTTTAGTTGCCTAGCTAATTCATGCTGCCTTAAAATGTCAGATTAAACTGCAGGTTAACTGAATTTCCATTTTAGTGCATGTGAACTGAAAGGAAAACTAAATGACTACAAATTCAAAAGCTTATAGGAAAATCCCCTATTCTCAAGTTGAGTGTTTGTTTTTGTAAATCCCTTTTTAATAATCATAAAAAAAAACTACAGTATTTACAAATGCCTCAAAAGATCTCTCCACATTTGTCTTTTTCCTGTGCAGTTAGTTCTTAGTTAAGGAAATGTTTAAATACTTCTGTGACAACTGTAGTCCTCAATACAGCTTTCTCACAGAACGAACCAATCGAGTCCTACCAACGTGCGTGTTGAAACGAGAGCATGCTCCCTTTCACAATATGTTTTACATATTGGGACCTGATAAAAAATGATTATGTCCTGACATTAATAACAACAACACATGACATTTATTTAACAAAAACTAAGTGCACTCCATGATCCAGCAGCTTGTAGCACCAAAACTTCAAGTACAGTATAACGTGGTTCACCTTTTGTGCCCTTGCTGTTTCGCGGATTTTTTTTGTGCAATTTTGCATGGGTTTTTTTGTGTGTGTTTTTTTACAGCCCATTGTGTCCTGCATCCTGATTGGCTGTAGACCACTGTCAATCAATTTTGTGCCATGTCTCCTGTACAGTACAGAATGCATTCAGCTTGATTGCCAGCAGTGTGACTCTGAAGTGCTGTACTGTATGTTTGTAAGTTTGTAACAATATCGACGAAACATTTTGCACCTGCGGGTGCCTTTGGTTTCATTCTATAATACTGGACTTATTTTTCTATGAAAGTTTGAACTTTAAGAGTGTTTAAACAAGAGATGAAAGTGTGAAAATGTTCATGCCTGAAAAGTGTAAAAAGTGTGTAGTGAGGGGTTTTACAGCCTTAAACATCTATAATAACTGTAAAAAATAAAGTTGGCTACTTTGCAGATTTCACCTATCGTGGGTTATTTTTGGAAAGTAACTCCCGTGACAAACGAGGGCCCACTGTACCAGCTTTAAATCTGTGTTCTGTTCGTTGCATCATTTTACATCGTGAGCCACGTATGTTGATCTTGTGTGAAACTTCCTTTTCTGTCATTGTACAGACATTTAGCTACAATAAGACATTTAAATATAAAAAAAGAAGTGTAATTTACACAGCATGTTTAGCTGCACGATAAAGAAACCCTGCTGTAGTAACTGAAATAAATCTGTCAGCATACAGTTAAAAGTCTGAAATGTATGCCCTCCTTCACATTTTCCAAAGCCACCCAATGGGCCAGATTGAAGACTTTGGAGGGCCACTTCTGGCCCCCAGGCCTTATGTTTGACATGCCCAAAATTATGATGGAGGAGAATAGTTTATTACATTTATTTGTTACTAGAAATTTATTTTACATTATCTGCAGTCTAAAATGTATATACACTATACACTACTATAATATACAGTAAGTATGAACACATGTTTCTGCATCAATCATGAGGATATAAATCCTCATGGAAATGTGTATACACACTGTGGTACTTAATCTAGTTAATAATCATGGTTACTAATTCACTTTTGCCGCCAGATGGCAGTTCCTTTATTTAATTTGGGAAAAGACTGTCGGAAGCAACCACTGTGGGCCACACGGGAGTCAAAATCATTTCCAACCATTATAAACAACAATAAATGTTCACAACGTATAAAATCTTGTTAGCAAACAAGGTTACATGTCAAAGTCTTTAATTAAGGTAGCAGGAGTCAGGTTGCTAGCTGGGAACATCCAGTGTAACAATGTAGACTCTGAGCTTTGTCTCAGCAGATATCCACCGTTTCCTTTTATGTTATGATCACACAACAAATAAGGTGCCATTCGTTTATGCAACAAATATAGCATTTAATCAGCAAAGCCATGTGTGAAGATGCACAGAGTACACTGTTATTGTTTCCTGTTATTACGATTTCTTATTAATTACATGCAGTGAACAAGCTGGAGGGTCTCAAATCACATGGAAAACACCTCAGTCACTCAGCTTGTTAGAGAAACTGTAATACTAGTGATTTACATAGATGTTGTGAAAAAGTCAACTGCACAACATTAAACTTGCTGTTTAAGGCCATTTGGGTGCTCTTTGTTAATTGTAACAGAAACTGATTTCTGAGCGATTAAAAGGATAAGGTTGGCTTGCACGCTTGTTCAAAGCCACTTCCTGTTTCCTTTCATCCTGACCACTGTGATGCTACACCTTAGGCAGCTGTCATGCAACCACTTGTTTAGAGCTTTTGCAAAAGGGTGACTGTTGCTCAACCACCCACACAGTGATGACATCATGGAGAAGAATCCCAAATTTTAGCCTGAGGAAGCATTTCCGCAGCCATAACGATGTCCTGCTCTGGATTTTATTTGTGAGCCATGCAAGCTGAAACTGATCGTCATTGTATACAAATATTAAATTATTATTATTTATTTATTTATTTATTGGTTAATGTATTTTTTCGGATGGCATGTGATTTTAAATAGCATTAACTGCTTTCTGAGTTGTTCCAGTTTACCATTGTAGATTTCACCTCAGAGTTGATTTGCTGCTTTCCAGTGTTCCAGTGTGAAGCAATCATTAATCTGTAAATCTCAAAAGGTTTGCCCAACACGGATTGACACCCCTCTATGCACTGAATGTAGAAAGAGAGACAAACAGGAAGTGCATTGGAGATACTCGAGTACATTTAACCTGCTTTACTAGGACGGCTCAGGAACATTAAAAAGATTAGGTGGTTTCAGCTTGTAGGCATTGAAGAAGGATGCGACTTGATCGGGAAGCTCTGCCAGCACGCTCTGCGCCAGGGCCACGCTGTTTCTCTGCAAACATAAATTCACAAGAATGAGAAGTCGGCTTGTTCAGCAGCACTCAGGTTTGCGCGTGTGTGCTGAGCAGAGGAAGGCTGGCTGTCTAAAGCCTCGGAGCTGCTGCCTACCTGGAAATTTCTGAAGGGCACAAACTGCACGATGTCTCTGGAGGCGACGACCCCGCTGGGCGCCTGCAGCAGTTTGTCATCGCTGTCCAGAAACTCCATGGCGCTGAAGTCTGCCCCGCCAACACCCACTATGATGATAGACATGGGCAGACGAGAGGCCTCCACGATAGCGGCACGTGTATGGTCCATGTCTGTGATCACTCCATCCGTGATGATAAGCAGCACAAAGTAATTCTGCACGATGACAGAAAAGTAGATTACAGAGTTGGGGATTAGATGGCACATATATATTCTGAAACACATATACTTGTATACACTATATACCAATGTTAAGCATTTGACCCATATACTCAAATTATTTGTGGCTCATATACTTTGGTCAAGTATTATCTACATTTATATCGTAAGTCTGCACTTTTTTGTATGAGCACCTGTTGATGCACGGTGGTTATTTTGGGATTTAATTTAACTTTGACAGTTTTATGGCCTATTGAGAAAAGCTGTAACATATGGGTAGTCACTCTAAAAGTTCAAACTGTCCAAAGTTGTAGAAATCCCCAAGTGATACAAATTATATCTTAATTTGCAGGTAAAACTGCTCTTAAAGTCATAAAAATGTCAAGCGGATTAATTGTTTTTACCTTTAGGCTGGCATAAATCTGTCATAATGAGCCATAAAAATGTTGGATGCTAAAATTTGAGAAGAAAGCCCAGAAAGTTAGACAAAGCAGGTGTTCATCAGGTGTATATCACAGAAAAAGCCAAGTTGTGTAAAGTAGCTAATTGTTGTAAAATAAAGATTTGGACACAGTTGGGGAAACACATACAGTTTAGCATATTATGCAGATGAGAAAACAGAAGCTCGCACAACAATGTCATGGGAGCAAAACAGCAGAAGGGTGACTGAAGTGTTTGTAAGCAGTGAGTGTCTAAACACTTCCTGCTTCCTTACTGAGGCCACGTGCTGGTGGAGAGCTTGTCTGGCGAAGTGGGCCACATGGTTGATGATCGGGGAAAAGTTGGTGGGACCCCAGAGCTTCAGCTGAGGCAGACAGTGTCTGTAGGCATCCACCACGCCCTCTATGCCTGCGGCACACACATCCACAGGTACAGTGGTTCACCATTACAGCATCCATGGGCAACTTTCAAGAACCAAACACAGCTTTGTGAGAAGTTTAAACCTGCCTGAACAGAAGGGATTTGCTGGATTGAAATTGACAGGAAACTCATGGGACACCTGTAGGAGTAAAATCAACAAAAGCTTTAGACGACTGTTCAAGAGACCTGTGTTTGACATGACACAACACGGGGGCGAGGGGGGGGGGGGGGGGGGGGGGTACATGAACGATAAGAAGCAAGCACAGTGTGTTTGTATAAGAATATACATATGTCGCAGTTGGAATTGATGCCTCACAGCAAGATGGTTCCTAGTTTGAGTCCTAGCTGGAGCCTTTCTGGGTGCACGCTGTCCCTGTACCTGGGTGGGTTTTCTCTGGGTACTCCAACTGCCTCCCACAGTCCAACAACATGCATGTTAGGTTAGTCAGTGAATCGAAATTGGTCATGGATGTCAGGCAATGTGGTAAAAAAATGGGAACTTCCAGTCTAAAGCGCTTTGAGTGATCAGTAAGATTGGAAGAGATCATAAATGTCAGGTGAAATAAACATATAGTGTAAGCTGCACGCATATTTGACTGGCTTTGATTATAATGGAAACCCTGAATAATTGGCCATTTAACCTAGCCGGTGCTAGCAAACTAGCAGGCGGGTTCCCCGAATGATCTGAAGCTAATGCAAAGTTAACCCAAGCAGATATCTTCCTAAAGCACAACTTTGAATATGAAAAGCTCTTGGTGGGACTCTCGCTCTATAGCCGTGAGCGGCCTATCTGGAGCTTCGCTTGTTCTCCTGCTGCAGATGCTGCAGTGATGTGTGGCCTCAGGTCTTTGGTACTCTTGGGGGCTGCGGATGGGGGGCGTTATCCCAGCCTCCCACCCTCATTGTCACGTACATTTTGTGACAAAGACACTCACTCTCTTGCTCACATACTCTCCACATACTCTGCTGATTTGCAAATCTGTGCATCTTTGTATTTTTGTTCAGGCACTGTACTTGTGTTGTCTTACAGATGCAGAGGTCGACAAAAAAAGGTTGTTTTTTCCCCTTCTGCCTCTTAGCTTGCCACCGTGCTGCCCATTTTACATATAATGTAATAACTGAAATAACACTCATAATGAAACATGTGAACAAGAGCCACAACCCAGCATAAAGATCATAATTCTGATTGCAAACGTTTCCAGACACGTCAGGACACAGAGAAAAAAGAACAATAATAAAGAAGCTGATGTTACAAACTGCTGCATCAGCTCCCTAATGAGGGATCATTCAATTGTTCATCAGGCTCACAGCATCACGCCTTCTACTGCCGTGCCTCAGCAGCTGAGCTACGCTCCACCACCCTACTGTTCATTGAGCATTACCAGTCAGAGCAAACTGCCTTTCATACACAACGGGACACTCAACAGCCCCAAAACCACACCATCATGTGAGTGCGCTCTGAATTCAGCAGTCACATCCAAGTAACGAGTGGAAATGCCGCAGCACTGGTCCTTTGAGACACTGCAAATTTCCAGTGCTTTTCAATACCCACAATTCCAGCCAAGAGAGAGAGGATGAACACAATAAAGCACCTTAATAACTCAGTGATATCGAAATAACAACTTTGTGTCACACATATGGCTCAATGATGCTGTTTCTTTAATGAATATTTCATACCTGCCAGGATGGAGGGAGCTGGGCTCCAAAACCAAACACAGGAAACATCTTCTTACTACACAGAGACAGAACAAACTCATGAGCTCATCGAGCGGTAGATCAGTGGGCCCCAAGTTTGAACAGAAACTAGTTCCAGGGAAAATGTTAGTAGGTGATTATCAAGGATGCTGCCGCTAAAGATTTTTAATATTAACACTGTAAGTAGCAAAAAGGTTAATAATTTCTGGGGGGGGGGAGGGGTTGGTGTAAGTTGGTGATAAGACTCTTTCATTCTGCTCAACTCTGGCTTAACATGTTGTTTTTTTAGTATCTGTTTCTTCCTCTGATATCATTACTTTAGATGGTGGGATGATGTAGGATGCTTGGGTTCACCTGTCGTAGTCCTGGATGACATTGCCCACTGACCAGATGGCTGCCAGGTACTCATTGTAGCCCTCTGGGCTGATGTAGTGGAGGGACTGAGGAGACCCCGGATCCCCGTTAGAGCCCGTGAAGTCAATGGCGATCTGGACCGAGAGGATACGGGTCAACATACAGAGAGCTTTTCAGTCACCAGGTAAACGTCTGACATACTTCATATGTATTCTGCGAGTTTCAGAGTGCCGTGCAATGTGACAGTCAATTTAGAAATGTTACAAATCTTACCAAACAATTTATTTACTTTAACAATAAAAATATTTCCACACTCACAGTGAAGTTGATTTGGCATCCACCCATGATATAATCCAGGAAGGTGTATTCCCTCACTATCTGTAAAAGTAAAGAGTACGCTAACAACGTGCAGCAATGCACAATGTACAGAGATCCAAAACAAACCTGGTGGGACATATGTTGTAAAATCGAGGCAGAGTAACAGTTTTAATTCCTTACCTGGCACTGCCGGATGCAAACGACCCCGGAGTTTTTATAGCTTTTCTTCATTGACTTTTTGGGGTTAATACATTCGAATTCAGCCTGAAACGAGACCATGTTAATGTCAGTGTAACATAAACACTATAACACACACGAGACACACACACAAAACATAAAGGGCCTCACCGGGGAGATGTGCGTCCCCGTTTGCATCTCTGCTAGTGTGGTTTTAAAGCTCCCAATGAGATCATGGGAGCCGCTGCTGTGATGGTCGTAACAGTCAACCTGAGGACGCAAAACAAGAAGAGTTTTCTCTAACGGGGGACCACGTAAAAACTACTGCATGAACAGTTCGGATCATACAGGAGGAGAGAAAGAGTAAACCATGGTTGATGATGAAGTTCTTGGTCAAGGTGAGAAAATTACGTCTTTTTTTAGACTGCTGCCAAAACCCCCACTAATCATTCACTATTTACAGTCAGTGACGAAGTGTCATCATATTCTGAACACCTGACATATGGAAAGAGTGCAAACAGTTATCAGTATAAATGCAAAAGCTAATGCAGTAAGTCAAGTGAGTAAACAAAGAGGAAGAAAGCCTCACCTGGTGATGTCATGAATCGTGCATACATGCATGTAGCGCTTATCCAACTGGGTCACAAGCACTCCCTTTATGTTTGGGAGATTTGTAAGATAATAAGAGAATTGCAATTACAAGATTAGTTATTAGTCAGCAGTGTGGTCAATAAAGCCAATTCGAAAATTTTAAAAAGTGAGGGAGGGGGATGAAATCCACTGTTTCACCCATTGGAGTGTTACTTAAGAGGTGCTTACAGGTTTTGTTAATTGGGTGCATTTTATTGTGCAGGTTCACTGAATAGAATTACCTTAATAGGCTTCTCCACATCTCCTCCACAAAGAGTTCGCAATGAGATGCGGAACGGCCTCCATATTGGATTCAGGTTGTTGTACACAACCTGCATAAACAGGTTACCGTGAGTAACGAGTCCACGGGAATTTAGTGCACGCCGATGAAGGACCTGATGGTAAATGTGTGTACCTCTGTCCTGTGAGCCAGCTGCCATCCAGTTTCTGTCTGCTTGTAGAATTCCAGGAAAGGGTCGGACCACCACAGATACTGACAAACCATTCCCAGTTAGTCATTCACAGAACTTACATTTAATGAACTTTATTAAAAAACCCTGAAGCAACTTTCATTACCTTTTTGTCCAGCCTGCGGGCAGACACTTCAAAGTTTGCTACCCTGGTGTCTGTGATTTCTTCAGCACAGATCTATCAAAAAGGAGAAAAACATAAAGATTTGTGCAGTTTTATACTGAGGTTCACAGTGGTTTTCTTTTATGTAAAAGATTAACATAACCTCAGCTATATACAAAAAAAATGAAGCCAATTTAAAAGTGCAATTGCATTCTTTCTGATGGCCAGCAGGGGGCAGCTTCTCTAGTTTTAAAAAGAAGTCTGATTGTACAGAAATCTATGAGAAAATCAAACAATTTCTCCCTTCATGAATTACCTTAGTAATATTTTCCCAGTAGGTTTATGGTCTAAAATGATAGTTTTACTTCTTAATTATTACAGCATGGTGTTCATTTTGTACACTATGGTTTCATTTATCACAAAACAGTAGACAAAGCAGGACAGTAACAGTCATATCCATCACTTGGTTAGAAATTAGCACAAGTAAACTGCAATTTTACACTTACAAACCCAGCCATGAGCCCTGACACTTATATTAAACTACAGGAAGCCAATCAATCACTACAAGGGTTCCACAGCATTTGTTTGTAGCTTGCTAAAATGACTAATTCTAGCAAAATATGAGCAAAATCAACCCTACAAGCTAAGCATATTCTTATTTTTACACACATAGATGCATACAGAAGGACAAACTGGAGAAACTAAGTTCACACAGACAAAAGAGTCAGCTCACTGTGATGGTCCCACGGCCTGCCGGCCTCCTGTTCTTCAGCAACAACGGCCGCGTCATCTGCTTATTAGAAACGACCTGGACACAAATGATGGAAACAACAAGGAGCGCTAAAGCAGTGGGCGAACGACCAGTGTTTAAAGAGCAACCTGATAAAGGGGAAACTTACCTGCCCGAGGGTGCATTCAAGCTCTCCAAGGAAATCATCGTCACTCAGGTCGTAGGTATCGTTGTCGATATCATACACGCAGAACTTCAGCCTCTGCACCGTCTCGAAATAGTAATCGATCACAAACCTCTTAGCAAACTTCGGATTCAGGCAG
This sequence comes from Mchenga conophoros, assembly GCF_057382185.1. Classification (NCBI taxonomy): domain Eukaryota; kingdom Metazoa; phylum Chordata; class Actinopteri; order Cichliformes; family Cichlidae; genus Mchenga; species Mchenga conophoros. The sequence goes on along the minus strand of NC_140534.1, from coordinate 853,596 downwards.
TTCAGGATCATCTCTGTGCGGCCAAACTAATTCACAAAGTAAAAAAAGATGTGTAACGTAAGTCACATGACTTAGGTTAGAACATATTATTTAATGCCAGCCATAGATTTGCAGTCTTAACTGTTATATGCAAAAATCTCGTACCACTACCAATTACATACCTCATACCACCGAGAATCTGATGTGTTGATGTACAAAGCACACAGAGGGTCAGACTTGGAGAAGACGTCCATGTCCATTAGGTTTTCACAGGAGATGCTCAGCTCCACCTTAGTGGCACATTGGGTGGCTGTGGGCAGTGGGGCCCCACCTGAGGCCATTGCAGCTGTTCCTGAAAAAGATAAACCACAGAAATGTCTTCAGAGCACTTCCATCTTCTCAAAATGCTCTCTTGACTTGTTACTACATATTACTCAATCTTCAGTCATGACTTTAGTCAGGTGGTAGTGGTGGTTGTCCAAAGTAAGGCAGGCTCAGATGGTCAAATGCCACCACAACCAGGCCACTAAGTTCACACATAAATCGCTGAATACTACGCCACCTGGTGGTATGTCCACAGCAATTTAAGAACAAGCACAGTCCTAGAGGCAGTGTGCCAACAAATGATCGTCTGCCAATTTAAACTGCTATAAAGAACTTGTTGGTCTATAATATGATAGATATGTCAAATGTACCCTCATGAATGATATCAAGTCATCTTGAGCCACAAACAACATTCTTGTCACAAGGTAGAAGCCGCAAACAGTTTTTGGCAGTGACTTTTTTTTATACTTTCTTTTTATTGTTTTTCTTTAAACATTAGAGGGCAACAACAAAACAGAACATAAAAAGAAAAATAATAATGATAGTGACCTTTATTTATCCAGTTAAAAAAAATCTTGTTGACATCAAAAATGTCTTCTTTTAAGAGTAATCTGGCCAAGAGGAAGCAGAAATTGCAACAAATATAACAATAGTTATGTAAACATATTTTGAGTGGAAAAAAAGAACCGGATTGGTTATAATGTATGTACAATAACAGAGACTTATAAAGATACTTGAAAAACTGGTAATTTTTTTTAAATTCTATTTTACCCCTTTGTAAACCCTGTTCACCCAAGTCTATTTACCAACATTCGTAAAGATATTAGACATAAAAAAACAACACAGAAACAAATCAGTTTTTTGGCAGGCGATCACTTTTTGGCACAGCATCTGGAAGCCGGAGCTTAGGCTACACAAACCCTTGATTTACACACAAAACTGCACACACATTTATGGATCTATCAGAAGTGCAGGAAAAGTCACGTTTAAAGGGACAGAAGTGAAAGTATGGGTGAGTTGTAACTGATCACGTGACTGTAATTTCAGAGCTTCGAGCGAAATGTTAGAACACCGTCAATCAATCAATCAATCAATCAATCAGTCAATCAATCTTTACTGACAGACTTTATGTCATAGTTAAAAATAAGTAAATAAATCAACTGGATCTCTCTCTCTCTCACTCACTCACACACACACACACACACACACACACACACACACACACACACAAATAGACATATATTTAATTTTGCTGTGATGACTTTCCCCTAGATTTCTAGCTTTGTAGTACCACCACCGAATAATGTAAGTTACCGTTACTCGAGCTAACACATGCAGGCAGTGACAGTTAGGTGGAGCTCTAACAACCACACCACTTCTCCCTTTCACACTACGTTACCTTTTCATAATGCTTACTGGTTCATTTACCTGTGTAGTTGTTGACAAATATACACTTTTTTCTGCCTCTGTTCTGAACGCGTAACGTTAATCTGACGGCAACAGCTGTGTTGTCGCACTGGGTGGAGCCCACACTCTGCCCTGCCCAGTGTTCTGCTCGCTTCACAACTTCCACTAATTTTACAACTACTTTTACCTGAAGTTGAAGTTTTGTGTAAATGCCTGTTTGGTGTGTCTGCTTCACCTGGACAACATTATATTAACAAACACGCTGTTGTAACATTACTGTACGATAGGCGCTTCATATTATGCCGGAACGTTCTTGTGTTTCTGTTGTTTCTCGTCGAGTCGATAACAAAGCGGTACAGCGTTGTCCGGGGTGCATTCAAGAAAAGTGTTTTGCAGCTGTGCTGAACACCAATTTAAGCTGCTGTTGGTGATGCGACCAGGCACCATCTAGTTAAAAGCTCTGGGAGACTTTTCTCTGGACGGACTGTGAGTAGATATTCATTTAGCTTATAGAAGAGCTGCTGTGTTGTTTTCAAACCAGTGTTGGCCAATAAACAGACACCTGATATGTCTAATTTTGAGCTGTTCTCAATCCAAACGACTGCATCGTTTTGTCTAATAATATTCAGAGAAGAGCTTTTCCGTTTAGCGTTTTCTATAATACCTAGTAATGCTAAGGTAAAAGGCTAGCTTCTTAAACTTTTGAACACCAGTGTTGGTCAAGTTACTTGAAAAAAGTAATCAGAAACTAATTACTGATTACTTCCCCAAAAAAGTAATCCCGTCACTTTACTGATTACTTATTTTCAAAAGTAATTAATTACTTAGTTACTTAGTTACTTTTTTAAAAACACGATTTACAACCTGAATAGGTAATAAAGTGATAGATCTTTCAGCTCAATTCTACTTTTTCTACATAATCCATCATACAAAATGTAATCAAATGGAAAGGTCCCCTTTTAAAACTTGTTTTATTAGTTTTAATCTTTTAACTTTATGCATCAAGCAAAAATTTAATTATATGCAACATTCTCTGACTGGAAGAAATTTGTTTAATATTTAAACCTATTTTCTGCACATTCCAGCATTAAAATTAATATATGTTTTGTGTTTACACTCACTCTTTCAAATAGATGCAAGTAAAACAAGTAAAACTTGCGGTCCTTTTGCTCTATTTTCACCTGTAAAGCAGGAGCAGGGTAGGCGGAGGTTTACCCTGGTGCAGGTGTGCTGCAGCGGTCAGTGGAAGAATCCACGAGTTTCTCTGTGAGTTTCCCATTACGTCTTTGGGCACTTGGTGCTTGCTCAGAAGTTTAGGGTTTTTTCTTCGCTGTAAAAAGAAGTTTTCTTCCCACGCACTACGGAGGCTAATGCTTTTGTCACTTTTTATGGAATCAAACTCAAAATAAGGTCAGTACTTCCACGATTTAAACGCTGCACGCTCATACTCTCTCCCGCACTCCATATATTATCCATGATCCATTGTTGATCTGCACACAGCTGTTGTCACCAACGTGGCACTCGCTTACGTCACTGTCATGAGACGTTCTCGCAAAAAAATCACGGTTTTAGTAACGCAGTAACGCAGCGTTCCTACGGGAAAGTAAAGGTAATCTAATTACCGTTTTTGCAATAGTAATCCCTTACAACACTCACCACTAACTGGAAGGATATCCTTGAATATTTATTTAATTCTGTTGTTTATTAAACTATAACTTTTCTGCTGACAAAACACCACTCAGTCGATTTTCAGAGACAAGATAATTAAAGGTTTGGGATTTAATACATACAGCAAATAATTTATACATGCTTTTATACAAGCATGTTGTAATAAATATGACGTTAATAACAAATTTATCCTGGTGAAGCATGAATAAAAGAGTATTTCATGTTTTGTTTTTTTCCACTGTAAATGTTTGAACATATAAAGAGAAAAATAGGCACATTTGCATTGGGTAGAATACATTTTTATTTTAAAGTAAGGATATTTTGTTCCGGCTTCAAAGTATTTACAAAACTGACTTTTATCTGCTCTAAAAATCCACGACTTAGTCATTCATTTATTTATTTTGCAACGTGTTTAATTTGTGCTCTTGAACGCACCATCCCCCCGCTCCGGGGACTCTCACCGAGAGGTTGTAAGTTTGTCAGTGTAATGAGTGATCACTGATAGTGTGGACCTGTGATAAGATGGCTGGGAGGATTATAACACGGTGTGTGAGCAGGGCTTTAGTGGAGTTTGGGTCTGGCGCAAACTGCGTAAAAAGCAGAGGGACAAACCGAAACTACTGGACTGCTCTACGAAGGACTTCCACCGCTCTGACTGTAAATAACGATGCTTCTTTCTCATCCAAAATAACCCTGCTTCATTCATTATCACACTGCTTTCTTTATCTTTATGCGAGCTCCGTGATTTGCGCTCAGGAAGGTCAGTGGTGCCACTTCCTCAGAGCTTCATATTTGATATATAGGTGAAGGGGCAACGGGTTTGTAAATGCTGTCAGAGCTGCTTATCCATGCAGGAAGAGAACTACCAGCACTGTATAGGAATGATGCTGCTATGCTTGTCAGCTGGCTGTATAATTAAACTGGATCTCAGCGTTAGTTTCACCTAGAACTTCCTGTAACGTTCCCGTGTGGACTGAAGAATGCATTGACCCCATGGCTTCACAGTCCAGCTCTGGGTTCAGGTTACTCAGGGTCAGCACAGACGCCAAGAATGACTTTGAATGGGAGACAGTCTGTTCTTGCCTAGCGCTTGCATTCACAAGTGTGTTTTTGTGTCACTTCCTCACTTGTGCACAGAGTGGACGGGCTGCATTCCTGTTGGGGCTCCCTGCGCTGTCGTGCCTTGGCTATGCAGCTTATCGCAAGGTGCAGAGTTCAGCTGTGGTCTGCGCTTTAGATAGAGGTAGATGGCAAACTCAAATACGAACATGTGCTTTTTATTAGGTTTGATCTAGTGAATGTCAGCTGGGCTTTATGGCTGGACTAGTGGGTTTTGTGTCTGTCTAGGGGAGGTTTTGGAGCAGGCTGACTACCTGTACAGCTGTGCAGAGACAGAGAAACTCTACCAGCTGCTGGTGCAGTACAAAGACAGGTAAGGAGAGTTCAGAGGGTTTATTTATTCTATTTGATCTTTGGTTTTTTTGTCTTTGTGTGTGTTTTTGTAATACAACAACCACATGCCACCAAAGCAAAGTGTTTTACCATCCACTGGGTGTAAAGTTATGGTTTGTGTTTTCATTCAGTCTGAATTTAGTTGGACAATAATGACTCTCTTTGTGTGTGTGTAGCAACGATGCAGAGTTCCTGTGGAGATTGGCCCGGGCTTCTCGGGACCTGTCCCTCCTACCCAACATCGAGGCCGGGCGGAAGAAGCAGCTCACGTTTGAGGCCTTTGAGTACGCCAAAAAGGCCCTGGAGAAAGATGACCTGTGCTCTGCAGCTCACAAGGTGCGATTGTGGTTTCTCCGAGGCCAACTCGACACTCACAGGATGTTGATTACGAGTTTTAACAGGTTTCTTTTTCGTCCGCTCGTCACACAGTGGTACGGCGTGTGTCTCAGCGACGTCGGGGATTATGAGGGTGTCAAGGTTAAAATTGGAAATTCGTACATCATCAGGGATCATCTAGAGGTGAGAGGACCTTAAGGTGGAAGTCATGTGACCAAAATCACACCGTCATATTTAACATCGGAACACTGATTTTTTTTCTTTCCTCTTAGAGAGCCATCGAGCTCAACCCTAAAGACGCCACCTCCATACACATTTTGGGTTACTGGTGAGACTGCTTTTTGTTTTCGTGGGTGTTTTTTTGCTTTTTAACACTGTGAGTGAAAGGAGGGCTCCCCTCTCTCAAACTAGCTCTGTGTGGTTGAACTCTCACACCTACAGGAGTGTTTCTTCCACAACTTTCATGGGAGTGCAGCTGGAATTGGAGTAAATTTAGAAAAAAATAAACAATGCAGTTGTGACTCTCTGCGGCCCAAGGAATGTAAAATGAAATAGATGTCGACTAAATGTGTTGGATGAAACTTTAAGATTAAAATCTTTACCATACGTTCATTTGGTAAAGCTGGATCAGTGTCTGGATTTCAACCAACATGATTAATAAGATAAATGACTAAAAAGCCCTTGAAGCAACTTTCTATGTGCAAATCCCAGAATATATACACTGATCAGGTATAACATTATGACCACCCTCCTAATATTGCATTGGTCCCCTTTTTCTTTCAAAACAGTCCTGATTCGTCGAGGCATGGACTCCACTAGACGCCTGAAGGTGTGCTGGAGCATCTGCACCAAGATGTTAGCAACCAATCCTTAAAGTTCTCTAAATTGTGAGGTGGATTGGACTTGTTTGTCCATCACATCCTGCAATTACTTGATTGAATTGAGATCTGGGGAATTTAGAGGCCAAGCTTGGACCTCAAACTCATTGTTGTGCTCCTCGAATCATCCCTGAACCATTTTTGCTTTGAGGCAGGGTGCAGTATCTTGCTGAAAGAGGCCACAGCCATGAGGGAGCGCCGTTTGCATGAAAGGGTGTATATGTGTGCAACAAGTAACATCCACATGGATGGCACCTAACATATGCTGTCCTTTGTCTCTCAGGTGCTTCGCTTTTGCTGAGCTGCCGTGGTATCAGCGCAAGGTGGCAGCTGTAATATTCTCATCACCACCCGAGTCTACATACGAGGAGGTGAGCACCGCCCAGTCTGAATCTGACATCCTTTGCTTTCTTACTAGCTGCACAGTGAGTTTTGTTTTTCTGTGTCTTTCAGGCTTTGGCATTTTTCCTAAAAGCTGAGGAAGGTAGAGTACTGTCACCAACACGGTTCTTTAAAAATAATCACAGACAAACATGTGTCTGTGATTTAAAAAAAAAAAAAAAAAAGCAGTCAGCCGACAAACATTTGTCTCTTGTTTTTCCCAGTCGATCCAAACTTCTACAGCAAGAACCTGCTGATGCTCGGGAAGACTTATTTAGCCATGAAAGACAAGGAGAAAGCACTGCTGTGGCTGACCAAAACAAAGGAATACCCTGCTCACACGCTGGAAGACAAAGAGGTACACACACACCCTGACTCCAGACTTATGATTTACTCTGTTTTTGTATATTTCAGTTTAACTGTATATCAGTGGAACTGTTTAACTTAATCAGTGCATGCTCCTCTTCCTCTGCAGGTCCACAAGGAAGCTGTGGATCTCCTGAAGAAGCTGGGATGAAGCTCGGTGAAACATGACGCCCCTCTGGACCCTTAACAGCTGCTAACAAGACTGTTTCCTAAAGATTTTCTACTTCATTATTAACTATAAAAACCGAACAGTTGCCGGCTTCGCACACAGAAATCACACATGCCTTCAAGAAATAATAAAACAATGTCCTGTCGTTAGTAGTTTTGTATGTTGCGTCGTGTATTTCATCTCATTTTATCCAAACTTCAGAGTTCTAAATTCACCATCTGAATATTGCAGCAGAAAGCGAGACTTCCCCGGGCCTGACAACAATTTTCCAATTTTCTGTTGTCCAGTTGGACCGTAGCTTCAGTTTCCCGTTCTTAGCTGACAGGAGTGGCACCCCGTGTAGTCATCTGCTTCTAGGTTTGACAAGTTGTGCATTCAGAGATGCTCTTCCGCATATCTTGGACGTAATGAATGGTTACTTGAGTTCCTGTTGCCTTCCTATTAGCTCAATGCATTTTTGCCCATTCATCTCTGACCTCTGGCATCAGCAAGGTGTTTCCATTTGCTTCTTTCCAGATTAAAAACAAATGAACTCTGCGTGAACCTTTTACTTTCCACAGAGGATTTCCATGGAGAGTTCAAGTTGTGTTTTTGCAGAACCAAGAGAGACATCTTTGTGACATCCATGTTTACCAGCACAGGGTGAGCTGAGCTATTCAAGTGTTGGCACCGTGAGTGCTTACTAATCGAGTCACGCTCGCACACATTCTTCAGAACAGTACTTCTTTTTGGATTCATGAATTCATTCCCATCAAAACAAAAAACGAGTATTATGAATGCCACTGAGGTGAATCCTAAAAAAAGGCAGATGTATTAAAGTTTTGTGTTTTCTAATAGTATTTTTACATTTATTTAGTTTTTCTTTTTTCTGTGTATTACTGTAGGGTCTTTAAATCACAATATATAGCGCCTTGAGGTAACTGCATACAGATTATCGGTGTGCCATAATTCAACTTTTGGTATCGATCTGATACCAATAAATCCGATGCCAATACTGATAACCATGCTTTCAACTTACAAAGGTGGTATAGCTCCATGTCTCATGATTTATGAGAGGAATCATCATCAACTTGTAAATTCGTAATGACAACTAAATAACTGTTATTCTTACTCTTCCATGAGAATGAGTTAATACAATAAAAAACGCTTTAGCTTTTCATGTATTTTGCAAAAAGTTATTTTAAAACCTGGAATGTAACTGTGCCCAACTTTAAAGCACTTTGGGTCAGCTTCTGTTGTTTAAATGTATGTTTTTTATTTCCATAAAACAAATGAACACAATTCAGTGGGTTACATACTGAACTCAGAGGATAGAAACAAAGTATCAATCCCGTCATGTTAGAATTGATCCAATACCATTATCCGCGTTGGTATTAATACTATTGATACCTTGATCTTTACACCCACCACTAATACAGAAATCCTGGGTTTCCTTGACCATATCTACTTCTCTATTTACGCTTCCTTGTTTTAATTATGTAAGCACTCCCTTACAATTTCCCTCAAAACATCTATCCAAGTCAAGAATTGTTAAGGTGTACTATTGTCAATGTCTACGATCAAAAAATGGCTTCATAAATGTGAATACAGTGGGTTTACAATAAGGTGCAAACCACTGATTGCCAGATTAGACTCTCTGCCAGTCTACATCCAAAAGAAAAGAATGCATATCATGTCTCCTGTCAAACATGAAGACTGAATGTTATTGGCATGTATGGCTTCCAGTGTAACTGTGCTGTTAGTGTGTTTACTGATGATTGTAAATGGTCTGTACTTGTATAGCGCTTTACTTAGTCCCTAAGGACCCCAAAGTGCTTTACACTACGTTTACTGATGATGAGGCTGCTGGTAGAAGCAGCAGGGAGGATTGTGAAGCGTACAGGGCTGTACTCTCTGCTTAGATTCAGCCAATTTCTGCAAAACTGATCAGCTGGTGCTTCACATTTCAAATGGATAATGACGCAAAACAAACTGTAAAAGCAACTCAGTTTCTCAAAGCAAAGAAATGGGTTATTTTTTAACATCCAAGTCAGTCACCTGATCTCAAGCAACAAGCAGCATGCAGCAACTGAAGATGACTGCAGTGAAGGCCTGGCAGAGCATCTCAGTGGAGGAAACGCAGCATTCGGTGATGTCCATGAGTTGTGGACTCCAGTCACCTGCCTCACAGGACTTTCATCCAAGTTTTCAAACAACGCCTAAGTTGAGATGTATGTTAGTTTGTTAAATTACTGTTGGACCAAATCCCTTAAAGACCAAAATTAAATTTTTGTCATGTAGAAATAATCCCAACAGATTCTTTAAGTCACATCAGTGTCATTTCCAAACCTTGTTTTATTTTTCTCCTCTGTATATAATGCCCCAAAGTCACAGGACACACACAAAAAAAGAATGAAAACATGAATCAATGCGGGGGTTTATTCACTTATTTATTTGTATCTCATAAATCATTCTCTCTCTATTGAAAATGGGTGAAAGCAGATTAAAAATGAAACTTCTATACACATCTTCTCCAGTAAAGGGGCATTCTGTACAGTGTAGTTTGTGTTTACAGTGTGTATCTACACGCGATATGTTACAAGTTTGGATGCATTTCAGATCGCCTAAACCGCAGCAACTTCCCCGCTGCATTAAGTTGATATACAGCATCGTTACTCAACTCTACTTTGTTTCCGATATTCACGTGATACTTCGGCGAGTTACTGGCTGTGATGAAGGCGATCTGAAACGTCCATCTACTTCTGATAAGAACAAAGGCATCACAGATTTCCATCAATGGCGCGGCGGCTCTGTGTAAGTAATTATAATATTTAAGTACTTCATTTACTGTCTCTTTTTTACAATGAATATTCACATACAGTTGATTTTCTTTGATTAGAGGTTTCTGTTCAAAAGGAAGCACAGTTATGCAGTTTTAACGTCTCTTAAAAGTCGGCTCCTTTTGCTACAGAGCAATGCATCTCTTCATGTTGTTGTCCCTCGTTTCAGCGCTTCATCTCAGAGAGCCGAACAAGTTATATACACCACCGATCGTTTTACTAAATCACGAGCTCCTCAGAGGAATCAAAGTCTAAATCAGCTTGCTGCTGTTTGCAGTGGTCTTTAAATAAAACAAAAACAAACCCCACACACCAAAGATGAGGAGAACGGCCTGCCACTGGCTGAGTTATTTTCTTTTTTTTTTCCTGCATTTAGACCACTGACTGAGAGTAAGCACCAGAGTTGTCATTTACAAACAATGGAGTTTCAACATAACAGCGAGGCAGTTAAAGAAACAAAAAGGACCAGGGGAAATTGGGGGTGTAAAGATAAAAACACACAACAAAGCAGTGTGTCATCAGGCTGATGCTGCATTAGGGCCTAAGATGCTGAGGAGTTGCCACAAAAGATTATTTTTAATTTAAGGACATCAGTCTAAATACGGAGGTAAATAAATGAGATTGTATCATGTGGTTAAGACCCGAATGCTTGGGTCAGGTCGTCATTTTGTGTAGATGAAATGTAGTTGCCTTCTTGGGGTGCAACTGTTTTTTTGAACCTCACTGTGACACGACATGGACAAATCTGATTTATTTGTTGTGCATTATGTTGGTTAGGTGTGATGCCTGTCACTCAAGAACAACGATAATACCCGCCGTCCTCTGAAACATGACGGCTTTATAGCACACGCCAGTTTGAGATAACTCAAAGAGGCAGAAGAAAGCCAGCTAAGCAAACGCGCTCTTTTTAAGTGAATCTGTGCTTGTATGAAGCTGGCAAGAAAAATGGCATCAGTGTGATGTAAGGGTGGGGTGGGGGGGTGACTGAGAATGTCAATGCAGGATGTAAACAGACAGCGCCAACAACAGTCTGAGAGGAAATCATAGGAGAGCCCTCATTACAGAGGTGACTGCACCTACGATGGTCTGTAGGGGGCACATGTGTGCTTTACACCAAGACAAAAGCCTTGAACTCTTTCCCTCTACAGCGAGTGCGTCTGGTTCTGTTAGGATCTGACAATTTGCTGACATGACTGACTCCGTTTGTAATTGATTTAAAACACTGACAGCCAGCTGTGCTAGCAGCTGCACTTATGGTGTTAATTTGAAAATCCCAGGTGACTTCCTTCTTGGGTTATTTCATTCATAAGATTTTCAGAAAACTTGACCTCTGATGTTGACTTTGAGGTAGAAGTCACTGAGATTTGAAGTCAAATTAATACCATTAAGTATCAATTTGAAATCTTAGGCCTCTGGCTCTGACTTCCCCTCTGACTGTATATTTTTACTGTTATATTATTACATTTAAATCAGATGGATTACCTATTTTAATTGCTATTAACACTAAGACCTGAGTGGCTTCATGTCTATGTGTCAGATTCTTTTATGATGAATGAAACATGACACATTAAAGAACCTCGAACGCGAGGTCAAAGTCACCAAGATTTGAACTTGTCCGAGGTTTATAGTAGATACACGTAGGGTATAAATTTGAAAATCCTAGGTCACCTCACTCTCATGTTCAAAGTTGGGTGTGACTTTTCCCACCTGGTGGGGTGACAACAATACCTCATCAAGGTCACTGAGATTTGAACTCATCTGAGGATTGTAGATGATCCTAGACGACATCTTTCACAGGTTTTCAGAAAACCTGACCTCTCGAGTTTGAATTTCAGTGACCTTGACTTATCAGCCTTTTACAGCTGAGGGCTAAAAATGTTCAGTTACAAAAACAAATCTGGCTGGAGAGGAATGACAATGGGAGGGGCTGAGGGTGGAAATGTGGAGATTTTGGCCAACACAGAGGACCTGGAATAGCAAGCGTCTTGCGGAAAAACTCTAAGAACTGGTGGCCCAATATCTTTAAAGACACTTTATTCTCCTTTAGTTTGACACCTGTCTGTAGCTCATTATTTAGGTTAGAGTAACCAGCTTTGCTCTTGTAGCTTCACAGTGTGCAAGCAGACTGCAGCATAGGCAATCTGCAACATCTCATGTGGGATCTCTAGCTTGAAACTTTAATCCATGAAGTTCCCTCCATTGTCACACTCACATGTGTGCGTTTAAAAAAAAAAAAAAAAAATCACTCTTTTGTTTCCCCAAACATGTTCTGTCTCTGGGCCGGTGCCCAGAATTTCATTGAGGGAAAAAAGCAAAAACACTAGAACAAAACAACACTGGGTGTTTCTGTGCTTCCAATCAGTCCAATTGCAGTGCTACATTTTTTTTTTTAATGGTAGCAATGAGCTTATTTAGAAACGGAGAGATCCATGCTAAAAACTATGTGTGCGGTGGAGGGTGGGCATAGCAGTCTTCTCATCTTTAGAGGCAGCATGCAAGTGCACCAAAATTGCAAAATTACTATGAGTCCGACAGGAGCAACAATTTCAGGCACCAGACCCCGATACTTCTACTCTAGCCTTTTAAAAGCCCTATAGAACTAGAGCTTTAAAAGGAGACTGCACTTTATAAAATCCTCTCAAAAACAATTTAAATGTCTTTTTAAAAGCCAGTCAGCAGTGGTGGAGGAAGTGTCAAAAACCCAAAAACCCAAAACTATCAGTGATTTCTGTTTTTGAACAAAGAGCAAAATGCTGTAACGCTTGCATATTTCATGAAGGTGTATTATATAGATATATATTTAGATATATAGGGACTGGGGGAAGAGGGCTGCAGCAACAATTATGCAGCAAATTAGGATTTGGTTTGAAATGACAAAATAGCTTATATACAGTGGTGGTTATCTTGTGCAATTTTTTTAAGTTTGTTTTTCTTGGCTGAATAAACAGCGATGGGAGAGGAAGGGAACTAGAAGAGGACTCCTCCCTCTATTCTTGGCCAAATCCTTCTGTTTCCTCGATGGCAAAGAGCAGCTTCTCTTTCAGCTGTTCGTAACTCTTGTAAGGAGGCAAGTCCAGACGGTTGAAACTGAAAAGACAAAAACGGAGACAAACAAACAAAGACATTTTTAAACTGTGTTTATCAGATCTGAAATAGGTTGGGAAAAAATCAATCCCATTACCCAAGAGTATAAAAGTCACTAGGCAGGATACTTAGGCAGGCTACCCAGAGATACTTGGGGATTTGTTTAATTTGTAAATAATTCTGCTGTTATTTTGAATATTCCTAACAAGCCTTCTTGTGTTTTCTGCTACTAGCTGGTTTGCTGGCCAGGTTGCTACTCTGGTGGTCCTTGATATCATTTATCCTGCAGTCAGACAGCCTGTGGGACTCCACCAAAACTGTACTAAAGTATACTGATGTAAAATTCTGTGCACAACATTACAAGACATAGTGGTCAAGTAGAGAGGTCAAAGGTCAAGCACTCACCACGTGTGGCTGCGAGGAAGCCACGTGTCTTTCCCCACCTTCTCAATGCAGAACTTCTGCGGTCCGTTACTTCCTGCAATGCAAAGGAGAAAGAGGCTTAAGAAAAAAAATGAAAGCATTAAGGAAATATAAATAGTATGTTTAGTAAGCATGCTCGTCTCTCACTGACCCATGAGCTCAGCAAAGCCGCCCAGAGGAAGCCTGCAGGTTCCAGTGACAAACTGCATGAGCCGTAGTCGCACCTCATTGTCGACCTCTTTTACCAGCTGCAGGGAAGGAAATGACGCCAGAACATTCATCACTGACTTTCTACGACTCGTCAAGGACCTTCATCCACGTAGGTTATACGGGGAATTTACGGCAATATGAGACACATTAAGAAAAAAAAACAAACGCTATTTCTTGAAGTTCAATTATTTTATCAAATCCTGCACTAAGAGCTTGTTTTACTGCTACTTGGAGGGAAAGAAAGCACAAACTGAGCAAACAGAACAAACTGTGAGGCTGTGCATTTCTGTACCTGCCAGAACCAGATGATCTGTTTGCTGTTCCTGGTGTAGTGACGATACACAGTGTTTCTCTGCCAGTCCTGCAAGTCTACTTCCTGCATGCCACACAGCATCACCTGGTTTAAACACATACACACAAACACAGAGGATATAAACCAACATCATTCCACTGTAGTTGTGTATGCTTTGATTTCCAGGTTTAATTCAAACAAAAATAATTCTGTGGCATGTAGTAAGTTGGTTATTAAATTATTATTAGGTATAAGTTAGTATTACATTTAAACAGACAACGGAAGTCATTAAAATAGATCAAAAATGGTGCTCACCTCAAGCTCCTTTTCATCAAAGTACTGGAGCCACTGAAGTGGAACCACCTCATTGAAGCCGTCGAGAAAAGCTTTGGTTTGACCTTCCACCCCACGAGAGAACCTCCACTCTGCCATTAAACTGCAAGCCAAACAGTACAAATCTTCTTTAATATGTACTTTAAATGATATTCAGAGGTGAGTTTTTTTTTGATAAAACAAAGACTGTGAACCTGATGTACTCCTCCTTGTTCTCTTCAGTGACTTGGATGTTGGCACCATTGGGTTTGAGGTCATGAGAGGTGATCTTCCCCAAGATCTCCATGTCCACGGAGAAGAACATCTCCAGACCGCATTCCTCGATGTTGTTGTCCCTGAGGAAAGACTCAGATGTTGCCAAAGTACAACCAATTTTTAACACATCACGGAGACGCACAGGGAACTGTGTTTGCTTCAAACGCTCTGGATTTTTATCTCTGAGATATTCTTAAGTTGACCTTTTTGTACGTGGATAGCCTTTGCTCTTTCCATACTTCTGCGGTAAAAGGGTTTTCTGACTTCTAATGCAGGAGGTTAAGTTTAGTTAAGAATGAGTAAAAAGCAAATAAAGCAGGGGCAAAGCTACTATAAATAACCCCATTACAAGATGTTGTCTGGCTTTCTTCACTGTCAGCCATTCCCAGCTTTTACTTTATTGTTAATTCAATCAAAACATGGTCTGCATTTTAGTTTCTTCAAAGCTGCCAACTTTTCCACCTAACTCTTTCATTCTTTTAAACAGCTGCGTTAGGTCACTGCTCTGTAATGCTGCACACCGCATGAACCAGCTGCAAAGCACACTGATTAATCAAACTGCATTTGTACTTGAAGATGTCATTGAGGAGAAACACTTGAAGACATACAGGTGAAACCGTACGAAAAAAACGTTCAAAACTAAGTTCAGTAGTTCTTGCTAATATAAGATTAGCGGAACAGGTCGTTTCCTGTATGAAAACAACATCCTGACAAAATGACGTTATTAAAAAGCCTAGTGAGCCACAGATTAAATGGAAACCATCACAGGTGGTCAAGACACTTCCAAATTTTACAAAGCTTTCATAAAAGCTATTTTGAGGATTCAATATAAAACACAACATGTTTGTGAGCAGTGGGAAAGGGACAAATGTTTTCCTTGAGGTCTCTCACTTCTTTAAGTAGTTGATTTTATGGGGTGTTCTTAGCCAAATAAGTGGACAAAAACCAGAGTGTTGTATGTTATGCACTATAAAACCTACCGCAACATATAGTGGACTGCATAAATGAACCGACTTGACTCCAGGTGTCATTTACAGTGTGTTCATTGTACTCGGGACCAAAAACAAAACAATTATGCAGTTTTCCAATTATGCAATTATGCAGAGTCTTGACTCAGCAATAGTTTGAGAAATGATACAGATATATTTGATAAGCCTTATTTGTACACAGCATTCCAAGAGCAACACTTTGATATGACCTCCATTATAAATAAAGCCTAAATAAACTGCACAATTTGTTCTATCAACAAATTTGCTTGAAAAGCACCCAATAACAAAAGTTCCTTAATAACGGTCAAGAGACCTTGAAAGTTATTCTAAGCAAAGTCAAGCAAAGAGAAACTTTCTAAACAATCAAATTAAGAGTACACTCTGTGGCTCTTTAACCAAAAGTCAACTCAGTAATAAGTGCAGTGAAATTAATTTTCTAGCCATGCCCTCTTCTCAAATGAATACAATATGGTAGGACTAACACATGAGAGATCGATTACCTGATCCATATGAGTGAGTTGTAGAACTCTGGGTCAATGGACTCAAGGTCTTTGAGTATTAGCTTCTTGTTCAGCATGCGTTTGTAGAAAGGCAGAGAGAAGCCTGTGTCAATGAACTTGCCATGGAAAAGTGCCTGTGGGTAATCAAGAGGAGATAAGGTTCTTTAACTGCTGGTCAATCAGAAAGCATCAAGATAAAGAGATTGCAGACAGTCTCACAGTGTAATTGCATATTAACAAAATAAGTAAATATTGGGAAGTGTAAAACAACACTGAACACTTTTTCTCTTGAGCTCTTATGATTTTGAAATAACTTTATCCAAAATATGACTTGTCTTAAAAAAAAGACTGGATGTGAGACACTGGTTGACAAATCATGTGTAATCTACTGTAACACAACCATCTGTGTTGTCATGATGGTTTTAATGTGTGCGAGAATCAAGTGAATGTACCATTGCAATAAAGCGGCCTATGAAGCAGAAGTAGGAGAGGTGGTCGGGGTTGATGGCTGACGCTGGGTTGATCTGCAGACAATAGTTGCTTTTTCCAGCGTATTCAAACAGACAGTACATGGGGTTCAGCACTTCATGGGACAACAAGAAGAACCACTCTCTGAAGAGAAGAAGGAGATGGAGGGCCATGAGCTGCACATTTTCATTTACTCTTTATACACAAATATTCTTTGGAATTCTTTAAAGTTAAAATTATATTTCAGTGTCTTTATTACCGGGCCAGGCCACCGTAATCCAGACCCTCCTCGCCTCTGAAGATGACGTACAATCGCCTCCTCAAGTCGTAAGGCTTCAGGGCCATAATCTAAGAGACAGTTAGCACACACACAACATCAGCAAGTGATGAGTGCACAGTTGTGAATACAGATTGTACAAAAATAAATAAAGAACGCTTGGTCGTTAAAGTATAACACAAAGTCTGTTCAACTTCAGGGATATCATTGTGCCCAGCTAGGAAGCAGCAGTCACTGTGAATCCATTTTAGCTGCTTTGTGCAAATCAAAGTGACAACGGGTGCACTTGAAAGACAACCCCCAAAACAGACCCCCAGTCAGTCAGAGGGATAAGGAGAGAGTAATGGTTCACGGGGCACTGCCTGCAAACCCACTTAGTGTTTGGGGGTTGTCTTAATTCCACTACACCCATTGTCACTTTGCACCAAAGCAGATTTTCAAATATTTTCTTGTAAAACAACGGGGGGCCTAGCAAAAAAAGTTTGGGAACCACTGCACTAAGGTACTACCTTATGCTGTAAACATCATCTTAAACACAAAGATGACAAAAGGAAAAGGACGCACTTACTTGCTGAAAGGAGTCTTCAAACAGTGTCTGCCTGGAGACAGTGATCTTCACATGGCTTGGGAGAGCATTAGACTGAGTGGAGACAAGAACAAAAAAGGTATTAGAGTGGGATTAGGAAATTGGAAGATCAAGTTAATCTCTCACCGTCTTTAATTCGTTAAGTGAGAGGAAACACAAACCTGGCACAAGTAGCGGAAATGGGCAAGCTTCCATCGAAAGCTGCGCTCGTATGCAATCTGAGGGCCTTTGGTGCTGAGGAGAAAAGAAGATTTAGAAAATGTGTTCAAGGGGGCCGAATACTTTTGCGAGCCACTGTAAATAGTTACATCCATTTATGTTTTTCAGTGTTTGCCCTGCATGGAAAATGTGCTCTAGGCATACATTTGGAGTTCAAAAAGAAATTACAAGGTTTCCTCAAAGGCCCGGTGTGAAATAAACCCATAAAACTGAACACCAGTGGGAAGTGCTTCTTTTGAATCCACATCCTTTTTTCTTCTTACCCAGCTTAATGCTATATGTACAGCATATCAGCTAAATTAAATCTCAAAATAACTCCAGCTGGCCTCATTAAACATGGCCCCTTAAACTTTACATAAGCACCTAAAGATGCAGGTCTTCAGACACCTGGTGCATAAATTGATTTGAAAGGTGTTCTTACACAGAAGACTTTCCAGTGCGGGGGTCGCTGAAAGTTGTGGTTCGGGTGTTGTGATCCACGAAGTAGCGAACCCCTTCCCTTGTGTACCGGATCTCCCAACCTTCAGGCAGAGGATCCTCATTCTGTAGCCTGCAGGCACACAGACAAAGTGTTATGTAGGTTTGTAGCTGCTGAACACAGACATTACCTACAAGGACAAAGTCCAAATTGAAAATATCTGGCAGCACTTTACTTCACTACTAAAGAGTAATAGAAAACAAGTTAGCATAAACCAAAGGCAAAACAATAAAATGTAATAAAATGTTAATATTCCTTTTAAAGAGTCAAACTCTAAACCATCAAATGAACAGCAGAAAGTTTTGTGTTTAAACCTTTTCAGCTATTTACTTTACTGCACTGAATCAAATTATAATGGCTAATTTAACTGAATTCCTTTGGGTTTCCTTGTTTTTTTGCTCAACTTTATTGGCTGAAGAACATACTGGTTCTGCAAAACCTGCCATGGTTATAGTACATTAAGATTAGATGAAGACACACAGGGAGTTGTAGCTTCTCGCAGCTTTAAAAATAAATTTAGCAGGTTTCATGACAGAAAAATAAGGAAACGAGAGGGTTCCAGGTACTGACAGTAAAGTAGGTCAAGATTGCAATAGTTTGATCTGTCCCATCTGACCATACACTCCTGCATGCTGTTCAAGAAAAATGGTGAAGTTACTGTGTGGCTACTAGTAAAGTTAACACAAAGTAGTAGAGCTGGGCGATATGAGATTTTTTCATATCACGATATGTTTTTTTCATTTCAGGCGATAACGATATCTATCACGATATAAGCCAAATAACTATATTTGTAAGATTTAAATGTGCCGTTGCTCACAAGTAAAATGTGAAATAATCAGCAGCTTGTTTTTATTTAAATATTTATTTCCCATAATAAGTTCAACAGGGTAGATGTACTTAAGGAACATGAGACTTTTTCAGATAAATAAAGGCAAATATTGCAAACTACACAAAAGGCAGCCGCTAAAGCGTTTAAGTTTCAAAATAGAACAAACGAAACAGACTAAATTGTCAATTCCACTTAGAAACAAAATATTAATTCTAAAAATAAATCTTAGTTTGTTTTACAGAAGAACAGACAAAATTGACTAACTTTTGTCAATATCAAATAAACTGAGAACTAAAAGGAAATTCTCAATCTCTCCTTGTTGTATAGCTGAGCTTTTCAAACAGTTTTAACAGTTACTTTAGTCTGACAAAAGCCGAATGACGAATTAGCGCTTCCAGTCAGAGACTGAGGCTACGTCCACACGTACACGGGTATTTTTGAAAACGGAGATTTTCCGTTTTCGTTTTAAAAAATAATCCCGTCCACACATAAAGGCAGAAATGAAGGAAAACGCTGCTATGAACATGCCAAAGCAGCAGGTGGCGCTAGATTCCTAACCGTGCAGAAATGTTGGCCAATCAGAAGTCTAGAAGCCTCGGTGGGAAAAAGTAAACAAAGCTGGGGCATAGAAGCAGAACCGAGTCGTATGTGTGGACGGACAGTAACTGTGTGTATATGTAAGCATTTAAACACTGCAGAGAGTAGAATTAACAGTAACAGTATTGTAGAAATTCATTTCACCGAAACAATAACGTGGCGCACAGTGTGACGCATGCACCAGTTTATTGTATTTCCAGACTTGCTTTCGGCACAATTTACAGTGCACGCTACTCTGTTTTTTGTCAGACTATGGCTCTTCCGTTCGACAATCTCTCCGGCATTGGAACCATCATCTGTTTTCTCTTCGGTCACGCTCGGTTGATTTTTCTAGTCGGCACACTCATTTCCTCCATTACCCGCTGGCTCCATTACCTGCTGGCTGCTTCCCAAACAAACACACGTGCGGCTTGGCACTTGTGCTGTACGTAACAAGTCACGCGACGTGACGCTGCGGCTGTGATTGGTTCGGCTCTGCGCTACTTAATTTGGATTGGCTGACCTTTTTTTTTTTTTTAAGAGGACAAGAGCGGAGTGAGAGCTGCAGAGAGGATCATTGGTGTCTCTCTCCCCTCCCTCCAGGACATTTACAGCACCCGTCTCACTAAAAAAGCCCTTTGCATAGCGGCTGATCCCACACACCCAATGCAAAGCTTCTTCAAGCTGCTGCCGTCGGGGAGAAGACTGCGGAGTCTCCAGGCCAGGACCAGCAGGCTGAAGGACAGCTTCATCCATCAGGCTGTCAGGAAGCTTAACTCCCTCCCGATTCTGCCCCCTCTCCCCTCTCTCCTCCACGGTCTCACTGAACTCTGTCACACACACACAAACACACACACTCTCTGACTCATTCACTGGCCTGCACCAGTTACCAGTCACTTTGTGGAGCATTGGACTGCCATTACCTCATAAGACTTTGTTGTTACACTTTCTCTTACCATACATTACCAAATCTCCATTTGCACTATTTGCCTATTTGCACTACTCTGCCTGGTTTACACTCAATGTCACTTACCCATTATATTGTATATTATATAGCTTTCTTGTTATATGTAAAATTGTATTTATTTAAATTTTTACTTTTTAATTATTTTACTTGCATTTTTTAATCACTTTTATATTTAAATATATTTAAATGTTCATTTGCTATTTATCTAGGGAGTGAAGAGTAACGCAATTTCTATTCTCCGTATGTCCTGTACATGTGGCAGAATCGACAAATAAAGTTGACTTTGACTTTTTGACTTTGACTTTGAGAGGTCTATCGCGATAGCTTAATTTCTCTATCGAGTAAAAGTTATATCGCGATACATATCGTTATCGTTCTATCGCCCAGCTCTACAAAGTAGCACCGCACAGTGAAGTTAATGGTTTACATCCAAAAGGCCACACTGGCAGAGTTTGTCTGTAGTGTTTTTCTGCCACTCACCCTTGGGTTCGAGGGTCTTCCCACTGTGTTGTCTTTGTGTTATGGTTGACAAAGTACACTCGATCATTGGAGTCAACACGCCTCTCTGAAATTTATTCAAATAAACACAAGAAATCTGTAGCGTAGCAACAGACATAAGAGACACTTGGTCCTACATATCAGTACACAGAAAAAGCTGTTAATTAATGAATCCTTTTAATCATTAAGCAGAGCAGAATGCTGACATTTAACTTTAAAACATATTGGGGATATATATTCAGAATATGCATATACTATACGTATATCAGAATCTGGCATAGAAATAGGTCATATGTACAGCCCTTTGCAAAAGTTTTGGTAACACTAAATGCGTTTTCCCCCTTTCTTTTCTTTATTGTTGTTATATTATTTTAACAGGTTCAAAATAAAGCCACACAATACAATCCAGCATAAAACACCAATGGGGAGGAGACTGATTGGTCCAAACGTATTCTGCACTATAACAAAGACCGAAAACATGCATCCATTTTTCCTGACCAACTATCCAGCAACAAAACAAACAAGGACCTGTGAGCAATGGTGTGACCTCTAAAGGACTCTAGCAAGAACAGAAGGAACAATCTACCTTCCAGGTGTGTTGTTCCCTCTCTGCACGTGTAGAAACCTAGCACGATTGCTTACCTTATTAAGAACTGCTGATGTACTCCTAGCTCCACTTTTTAAGTATAGAACACAAAGTACTGACACCAGAAAAAGCAAGCACAGCTTTTAGAGAAAAATGAATGTCAACTCACCCCAACCAGGAGGCAGTGGGCCAAGAGGATCATTTTCAGCAGACATCATGGATGCCTGCAAACAAGGGATACACAGATGGACACTCATTGGGGAAACACCAGGAAGGTGCAAATCTAGTCACAAAAGCCCCAAAAGCAAAATAAATAAAAAATAAAAAATAAATTGTTCAAAAACTATTTGTCGAATAGTACTTGATGTGAAGTGGTCTTTGTAGCTGCCTACTGGTAGAAGCTTAACACCTACTTGCCTTTTTATTTATGCTGTAAACTAATCATGAAGATGTGAAGACGACATCACTGATAAAAGACCGCCTCTCATATATTAAGTTCTGTTTCTCACCTTTGGGCTAAATGAGCTGGGCTGGGTGCCAACAGTATATTTAGTAAGTGGGTTTACAAAACAAAAGTCCCGAGACAACGAGACGAGATTAAGGGTGGAAAGAAAAATGACCATCAACAGCTGGTCCTTTGAATGTCTGAGCTCATCATGATGATAAGACTGACGACAACCTGTTTACTGAGGCGGCTACGGGAGATTGTAAAATTGGTGGTGAAAATGACTGAAACCACAGCTGAGTTAATCTCTAAGCTCTGTATTTTTACAAATGAAATTTGATGAGATTCATTCTACTGGATGAAAATCATTTTGGAAAAAACGAAAGTTGGCTTAAACTTGGTAACATATTTCTACATTCATGCTAGAGCTAATCTAAAGTGGTCAGAGACACTGATGTCTGCCATTTTCTGTAGTGCTGGATAAGTAACAAGCTGATAAACCCTGAAAGCTGTGTGTATCCACTTAGTCTGCTGAGTCAGTAATGCACAGATTACATAGAGTGAAAGATCAAAGGACGGCAGATAGTAGGGCTGCACGATTTTGCATAAAATGAGAATCACGATTTTTTGGCTTAGAATTGAGATCACGATTCTCTCACGATTTTCTTTTCCAGTATAAATATTTATTGTATACAGTATAAATTCCAGTATAATTATTCCAGTATACAGTATAAATTCCAGTATAAATTCCAGTATAAATATTTATTGCACTTATTAACTGCACATCAACTTCGTAACAGTTGAGACTGAACATAAAAACAATAAATAAACATAAAAACAACAAATGTCTCACGTTTTGTTGTTGCCGCAAAATGTTGAACTGCTTGAAATTCCGTCTCCACCTTTGCTCGACGCTGCGTGTATAGAGCAGGTAGTGCAACAATAGAAAAATAGTTGTGGGACGGCACTGTGTAGCATTTGTCTAGGGTGTTGCTGGGAGCCATATCTTTGGTCAGGTGATAAGTGATAGCCTCCGTAGTTTCTTTGTGCCTGCGGGAGTTCGACGGGTGTAGGGAAGCGCTGTATAAGGTTCCCGTTATTGATGTTTGGGTGGTTGACCGGAACGGATTTTCTCCTGTCACTTTCTCGTCATCCCTGACGTGCTCTCCGTTGTTTTTTCCCTGCTAATTTTAGCATCACACGGCACAGCTTCTGTATCACGTGGTATAAGGCTCCGCCCTTGTCATTTGTTGAGCAGGAAGAGTGAGCGCTTGTTTTCATGCAGAGTACGTCCCGGATCAAAATGCGGTACAATCGTCGTCTTTTTTTTTTTTATTTTTTTATTTTTTTATTAAATCGTTGTCATTTGGAAATGAGATCGCACATAAGTATTAATCGAGATCGCGATTTTCTAACGATTAATCGTGCAGCCCTAGCAGATAGCAGCATTTCAGTCAGCAAAATGTGGTTTTTGCTCTGAGTTTATTTACAGGGCACTTGTTATAAAAACAAGTGAAAAGAGTGCAAATTTTTCAGTCATTAGGGCTTCAGGGCTTCTTTTTGATGAGGACCTTGACTTCTAAAAGAAAAAGGGATATGGCTTGGTCTACATACTAATAATAATGCAATCAAAATAACACTATTTTAGATTGTATTAGAGCCTCTCTTTTAAATGGGCAGCATGTAAGTTACTTATTTATATGTATAAATATGAAAACAAGTAATTAGGCAGAAGAGCGAGTGTGGTGATGTGTCTTACAGAGTAGAGGTATCTCTGGTTAAACTGGTGCATAGCTCCCTGCAGCTGGCTGCGCTGGCTCTGCCACTGCTCAAAATTGCGCACCGATTCCATAGTGGGACGCTGCCATGTGGTGGTGCGGGTGTTGTGGTCCACATAATAGATCCTACCCCGGTCATCCACTCGACGTTCCCAACTGGTAGAAGGAATGAGATGGGATGGTAAAAATAGAGAAATACACATGAAAGTACATTTCAATGCCAGAAACTGACATGTAGGTGATTAAACAAAAAGACTGAAATAACTACTTACACCTGCAAACAACAAAAGTAAATATAGAAAGAAGGTGCTGTATTCTGGACTATAGGAGAACAGGAGTATTTACATTCAATTCACAGCTAGTTGCTAGCCCGTATAGACCTGCACTATAATATTTTGGTGGATCCCAGAATGCAAAGCATACGTGTCTAAGGGAATTTTGTTGGCCCAGACTTGCAACGTGCATCTGGTAGTTGGTTTGGATCAAGGTTGGATCATGCTCACAACGTAAATGCACTGCTCTGGAGTTCATTTGGAACTGTTGTTTCAGTCTGCCCCTGAGTGCTTATTGTGTTCATGTTTGATTTAAACAGACTAAACACACCAAATGTGACAACAACATAAGACAAAGGTGAGACCCTCACCCTGGTGGTAGCGGCTGTGGTCTTTCCCAAGTAGTCGTCCTGGTGTTGTGGTCTACATAGTACGTTCTCCCGTGTGGGTCTTTTCTCTGCTCCCACCTAAAAGATGCAAAATTAAACAACAAACAAAGGATGAAAAATTCTGGTCAACGTCACTCTACTGTTGTCATATTTGTGTGCGCACTGGTGTTTAGGTAATTTGAAAACAGAAATAAATCAAAATAAATACAGTAATACTGATCAGTAAATGAGCAGCAGGGGTTGTTTTTGTGTTTTTTTTTACCCTGGTGGAAGAGGATCTGAGGCTCCAGTATTGGGGACCTGCTGCCTGGGCTTGGCCCCATCTGTAGTTACTGTTGCACTGCTACTATTACTACCACCTCCACTTCCTGAAGCATTTGTTTCAGCAGGCGCCGGGGAGGATGACGACGAGGACGTGGTGACCCCCTGGTTTGGAGAGGTGAATGTGGAGGAAGAAGAGGATGCAGCAACGGCAGTGGCAGAATTAGCAGCAACAGAAGAGGTTGACGATGATGTGGAAGCAGGCGGGGGTTGAGATGTGCTATTTGGTGCTGTGTCAGAGTCTGGCAGGGCAGCATCCTGAATGCAGTCCTCGTGGTCACTTCCAGAGGGCAGCACATCACTTCTTGTCGCAGATGACTGCCCTTCAGCAGCATCACAGGACTCCCCATTGACTGCAGGCAAGTCACAATAAGACCGGAGTGCCGTTTACTTGTATAACTCAATCCATTGATGTCAGTAATGCCTCAATAAATAAATACATAAATCAGTCTTTTGTCTGCAACAACCGACTTTTAGTGTAACAGTCTAGAAGTCTGCATATGTCCACAGAACATGGATAAAGTGATAGAAACCGGCTTATCAGCAAGGATCTCTGTGAAGGCAAATACATCTATTACGTTGGAATTTATGAGAACAAAATGAATGATAAGATTATTAATTGAACCCAAATTTTTAGAAGGTGAAAACTGTCTACTTGAGCTACTTTTCATGCACCAAAGTTAGCCTATGGAACTCTTACCAGGTACCAGTTTGGTATTCTGATAACCCCACACAGCCAGTTTCCATTTGCTCTAACTGTGTGTGTGTTCTTTATATGCAATGCCATTAAAAAATTTATATTCTGTCATGAATCTCAGCTCAATGTGGCCTGTCCTCCGAGTTTAAGTGCACTCTGCTTTCACTTCGCTTTTCTTTCCAAGGAGATTGGATAGAGGTGCTGAGAGCAGCAGAGATTAAAGGCTTCCCTTAATGTAATTACTCCTCTTCTCTACTCTTCACTAGGTTCACATCGACCATGGAGAGCATAAACCTGAGGTGGTTTGAGACCATCCAAGGCACTATAACATATAAATGTTACCAGGGTGCTCTAATAATATTCAGTCTTATCCAAATCAAGTTATTTTTTGTCTAAAATAAAAAACTAAAAACAAAACTAAAAACAACGATAAATGAGTTTTGTAATGTGTACTGTAAAGTAGACATTACAGCATGTGCAAACTCACCCATCCTACTCTCATTATCACTGTCTGAGGGTTGGTGGACAGGGGTGGAGTTGGTTGTGGAGTCTCCGTTGACGACATGACCAAGAGCAGGGCTGCAGGAGCTTGAAGGCACCTGACCATCCGCACCACTGGAGGCTGAACAGGAACCTGACCTTGGGCCCAAGTCTGTACCATTCACTGTGCTTGAAGATAAAATACAGGAGATTTCATCTTTTTATTTTTTAATTCAAATCTTAATTGCTCATGAGAACAAGCAACTGTGTGCTACTTCACTGCCTCCATGGCCATCGGATCTGAGTTATAACACTGAACTGATTGTTTTGTAGAGGAAAACAGGCTATAATAGGATAGTACGGTGATGTAATGAGTACAACTAAAGAGGCTCCTTTGTGAGCTGACAGAAAGAGACCATCGCAAAACCTGCTGTCAAGGCCAACCTTTGTCTTTGTGAGAGGTGGGTTCTCTGTGTGAGGGAAAACCCAAAAGAGATGGCAAATACAGATAACTCACATTAATGAGTTTTTTTTACTAGTCAGCATATTTACAAGCCATAAAAGCTCTCCCTATAATTACGACTCAAAACCTGTTAAGATGCTGTGCACAGGAAGTGATGCCAACAGATTTTCAAACACTGAGTCAAACCCAGGTGGACCTGCTTAAGGCGAGTTGATGTGATGCTGAGACAAAAGACAGGGTACCAATTACAAAAACAGAAAAACATGCACAGTTTGAAGACAACAATGCATCACAGGCCTACAGGCTTTATCATGTGGTTTGACAGGTTATAAAACCTGCTGCTGCTAGATCCACAGAAGGGTTCCTTTACTTGACCATTTAAAACTGGAAACACAAACTGAGGGGAAAGAACAAAGGAAATGCAACAAAACTTTAAATACAAGTGCGCTCATGCTCACAGGTGTACACACGGGTGCTCATAGACACAAACTGCACCCTTTTTGGCTCCTACCTGAACGCACACTGTGCGCTGTAAATCTTATGTGCTGCATAATAATATTTAATATTTACTGCTATATACACACACACACACACACAGAGTATCACGATGGTGTTGTGTTTATTATATTGCTGTTTTTTTAATTTGCTTGTTTTCTCTCCCCCCCCCTCTCAACAGGTGATCCAGGTGATATGTATTTTTTGCCCCCCCCCCCCCCTTTCTTTGCCCTTC
The DNA here is from genome assembly GCF_057382185.1 of Mchenga conophoros. Lineage (NCBI taxonomy): Eukaryota > Metazoa > Chordata > Actinopteri > Cichliformes > Cichlidae > Mchenga > Mchenga conophoros. The sequence continues at coordinate 826,672 of NC_140534.1, read as the reverse complement.
ATCAGTATTCCTCTTCCCCCTCCGTCTTTGTTTCCCTCCCTCTCCCCGGTCATGTCTGCCCCGTCTGTAACAACTGAAAATAAAATAAATATTAATAACAACAAAGGTCAATTAAATGGACCAATACGGTAAGGCAGGTATGGTCCACTTGGTAAAGTAATTCCGTTTGGCTTCTCTCTTTGCCTTCAGACAATAATTCTGATGGCAAAAGAACCAAACGGGACAGGCGGCAAAAAGAAGGAAACGCAACAAATCAAAGAGGAATAAACAGAAGACAGAAATCAAGGCACAGGCATTACAAAGGGAGAAAAAGGCCTCCTGTGTGAAACGATACAGATCACTTAACAGTAACAACAATAATTTAGAGCCAGGTTTTGCTGAGCACTGAAGGTTTTAAGTAAGTGAACTCACTGCAGGTGTTAACACAAAAACACTAAAATAATAACACAAAAATGTAGGTTGCATGGACACTATAAAAGAGAGCTGTAGCTAACTGTGACATCATCCACTGGTTTCTCAATTTCTGTTTTGAAGCCTTCAGAAGGTGTATTCATGATCGCCATCTTGGTTTAAGGAAAAAAACAAAACAAAAAAACAAAGACAAAAACCCAGATGTGATGAGCAGGGGCGGGTCTAACTGTGAATCTACTTGCTTATCATTCACATGTCATTAGGCAATGAAGATGCCCTGGATAATGAATGCATTTTGAAATACTGCATGATCAAGATTTATTATTCAGCATATAAATGGATAAATAAATGACCGAGTCCATTAATATAGCAGGAAATTGTGTACATAGGTCACGACAGCAAGCCATTTTTCATAACATTCTGTAGGACTGGAAATGCGTTTGCCATCCCGACTACCTGGGCCCTATTTCAGGAAGCCGGTTTAGAGCAAAATCTGAGTAAGTATACCCTGAGTTAACGAAAACTCTGGGTTTTCAGTTTCACAAAGCGAGTTTAGATTAATTCTGAGCGAGTTACTATGACAACACACTCCGTGAAGCTAACCTGCCCCCTAGCAGGTTTACTTCAACTAACCCTAACTTTCTCCGCCTCTTTGTCGGAAACCTGACTGTAGGAAGTGTCAGACATGGCGTGCTCCTTCCTTGAAGAGCCAGTAGATGTTGAAGCCCAAATTCTCCGCAGAGCTCTCCGCCGGGAGAGAGTGATTAGAGCGCGTTTGGACATTTTATCATTTCCTGATGATTTCCTGTGTGAACGTTACCGTTTTTCAGCACAATCTATAATTTATTTGAATAACATCCTCAGGCCTAATATTGCTCATGTGACACATCGCGGACATTCTCTCAGTTCTGTACATATTATTCGTATCGCACTTCGGTTTTTTGCAAACGGGAGCTTTCTGTATAATATTGGTGACGCTGAGCACGTTTCCAAGGCTACCGTCTGTCAGGCAGTCAGGAATGTTACAGTTGCACTGAAACGTCTCCTGTACTCGTTTGTGGTGTTCCCCGGTCATAGACCCACAAGATTTATCAAAGAGGGATGCCACAAAATTGCAGGTATCAGGATGAACGAAACTTAATTCATGATGTGGTGATATTTGAACTACTACTTAAATTTTACATTTATTCTCACGGTTCCCAGGCGTGATTGGCTGTATAGATGGCACTCACATTCCAATCATTGCTCCTTCAGTAAATGAAGGAGACTATGTGAACAGGAAGTCTTTCCACAGCATTAATGTACAGGTACATAGTTCCCTGTAGCATTTCAAACTAACAAATTATTTCATTATTAGTAATGGATGCTAATTTGTGTTCTCTGCACTGTGAAGATCATATGTGATGCTGCCAACATTATCACAAATGTGGAAGCCAAGTGGCCAGGCTCTGTGAGTGGTGGTGGTGGAGGACCCCCACCTGTTTTTCAGGCCTCCGCTTTTTTTCTGTTGGCTATAACGGGTCGCATATGAGCATACAGAGTAAGCAAATATGTACTTGTAATGTGCTCAGATAATTTCAATAAGTGCTTACAGAAAGAAAATTAATGTAGCCTCTAACTGCAATTAATTTATATAGGACAAACAGACCAAGCACTATGGCTCATAATACAATTACACCTTACCTGTTTGGACTATATTTTTATATTTCATTTTTACTTGCTGCCAGGAACGTTTGGGGCCTGTTGGGTTGCACCTGCGCTCAAATCACATCACAAAATAAAATGTATGAAATAAAAAATAAAATAAAATATAATAAAATAACGTGTTAAATGGGTGGAAATCCCTAGATCAATGTTTAAATTAACACTCATGCATTGACTCTGTCGGCCATGTTTTGCCATGCATGCTCCCTTTCTTTTGTAGCTGAGGCTGTGTTACTTTTGTCCCGCAAAATTTGCATGTTATCGCCCACCCCCGTGACATCACGCTCCAAAGCCCTATACTGCCATCAGAATTTCGGCCTCAAGCGCTGTAAAATACATTGACCGCGCCTTCTTTCCCTCCGTCTCCATGGTGACTCGCTTAATCTGTGCTCCACTAATCAGGGCTTTATGTATCCTCGTGCGCGCGCTTAACTTGGGGTTAAAGCAACTCCACGTTGATTGAACTAATTGTTATCAGCCTTTCTGAAACCGAATATTCCGAGTTGGACAGTTCGGGGTTACTCAACCCTGAGTATCGTTTTTCACTCTGAGTTTTCTAAACCGGCTTCCTGAAATAGGGCCCTGGTGACCAAGAGACAGAATTAAGCCACATTACCTTTACTTTTCCACCCAGAAGCTCCGTCCATGTTTTATACTGTCTAGGATGTTAAAGCAGCGGGTGACATGTCATATACGTCTATGCAAGAATCTCAGTTTATCTGCAACTAAAAATTCAATACAGTTTGCGAGACTGCTAACTACCTTTGTAAAACCACAATGAAGTTGGGTTTTTAATAGGTTCCAACTATTTAGTTATTCAAACACACAAACATTTTATGTTCACAACAATTTAGGGAAAATTTAATGTAGTAGCATTTAAAGTTCAAGCAAGCACTAAGGCACAGTTTCTTGTGGCATCTCAGAGCATCCTCACTTTGTTTATTAATGTTATGTAAAAATGATTTCAAAATGAGTCATTATTTTATGCTTATTCCTGTTTATACATTTCTTAAAAGGTTTAAAGGGGATTTGTTCACAGATTATTGTTTAGAGAGATGGATTCATGTGCATATATTTGCTGCTTTAACTGTCTTGCATTCAAGATGTGTGTTTAGGGTTTCAATGTTTAGGTAACAATGACATGGGGAAAATTATGTCTGCCCGCCACAATTGTCCTTCGGCTGGCCATGTTTGCAATCTGTCTGTGCACTTGCACATTTCTGGAACTCCCAGGAAGTGGAAACAGCTTTAAATATCCTACTGTTTGTGTCTTGCAGTCTTCTCAGTAGCTGCAATGCAGAGAGGAGCCAAGCAGCCACAACCCTCATAACCACCCCCCATCTGCTGTGAAGAGTATTTTTTTTTGTGGCTCTTCAATAGAAGCCAGTACAGCTCACTGAAGGGCACTTGTGACAGATAAGACTGGCACAAGCAGCTAGCGTGAGAAATTAAAACACAAAGGGGACGACGGTCTTAACTGAGAAGTAGCAAGACAGAGAAAGACAAGACACAGACCTCACGGGGCTAGCAAAAAACAGGACATGAGTATAAACAGCAATGGAAAAATATGGCTTCGTGTATTCCAGCACAACTTATTGCATTGAAACAAGGCTAACACACTTATCAGCCTGTTAGCATTCTTTAACTTGAGAATAAGCATGCTCCCTGGTTTGAAGCAGTAATTCTTAAGTAGATAGAAATTTGCTTTGCGCGGGGGGGGGGGAACTATGCGAGCGAACATAAAATGTCCCAAAAAGGGTTAGTTTGCCTTTTCAGTTTTACCTGTTGGCAGCCCTTGAGGATGAGGAAGATGAATCTCCGTTTTCATGGATGGCGTCACCATTCTGTTGGACCTCTGAAGATTTAAGAAACCAATGTTAGCCTAGAGATAACGAGATTATGTATGCTGGGAATTCATTCAACTCAATCTGTATGCACAATCCATTCACATACTGTTAATACAGATGAAAGACCCCTCCGCCCCTCCTCTCCCTTAGAAAAAGAAAAAAGAAAATAAATCACCCACCCCTGACATAAACACTGAGCTCACTGGAGCCATTTGGTGCATTGCCGTTGGTAAGTGGTGCCAGTTCCTCCTGGTCGGTGACAGTGAGTCCATCAAGGTACACGGTCAGCTCCCCCATGGGCACTGTCACCCCCTTCTGCTCCGCACTCAGCTTCAGCACTTCCTTCACATTCTCTACTGTGGATTCAAAGCAAGGACAGTATTAGAAACAGCAAATAATAATTACAAATAACGTTTAAAAAAAAAAAACAAACCCTAAAATTACATGACACTATGCTTCTGCATCTTTGGAGGATATTATCGGGGTCATGCAACACATAGTACTAGTGAGCCTGATTTAAACAATCCATAATGAAGTGGTTTTCTGTTGGGTTTCTCCTGAATACAAACATTTTTTGAGCTGGGAAAAACCCTGTTTTGATGCTGTCCTAACCGTATATTTACTAAACAGTTAGACAAATTACAACCTACACTTTCCACATGTATCATTTGCTACTTTCTGTAACAAAAAAGTTACATTTTCTGCCATGGTCTTCCAAGGTTCGAGTGAGGTCCAGCGTGGCTTTGCCCAGCAGAGCATCTGCTTTCAGGGTGTGGTGGCTCCAAACTTTGAAATCCACCTGTGTGTTTGGAGTTACATTCCTAGAGAATCATAAACAAACACGCACAAAATATGTGTAATTCTTGAAATTCCCCCCAAAATCTTTTTAAACAATTCAAATAGATTTATGCTATCACAAAAAGGAAGAGCAGCAGTTAAAACTGTACTTTTAGTTTTTTAAAGTTAAAAAAACAAAAACAAAACTGGCAGTATTTTAATCTTCTTTTTACTCTAGGATGACTCAACTAAGGAATAAAAGGCTCTTATTGTTGAAACGCTCTGCAATACTCACACAGACTTATATTTCAAATACACTGAGATTTAAGAGCAACTCTAGAACTTTTATAAAGCATTTGTGTGTGAATCAGTGAATAAACTTATTGGTAAGGCGAGCAAAGGGAACACACTGAATTGATATGACATGTAACTATGATTCAACAGGTCCCCCTCTCAACAGTTATTCCCCACCTCAGGAAAGTATAACAACAAACAGAAAAAAAAATATTTTGAAGCTTTGCATTCTTCTAGTTTCTCTATTTTTCAACACCTTCATCCCCTCAGAGCACCAATAACTTGTTATTTATCCTGGGTAACCAATGTACCAAGCACACATGATACCACTACCCTTTGATTTCCATCTTCAAAATGAACACTATACAGCACAGTAACTACATTTAGGTCTCTGAATATCAGCCTAAAGAAAAACACTGAATATTAAAGCCTTTGTGTAGCACCCATAACAGCTTGCAAAACATCCATTGTGTAAACACGAGACCACAAACAAGCAGCGCTCTGTCTTGTCAGCAATAATGACCCCATCAAGCCAATTAGCATTTCCAACGACATGCTTCTGACATATGGCTGAGCCAGTCGGAAGCCAGAGAGCTGCAAACGTCTGCCATGTTCAGGATGATGGCTCCATTAAAAAACACCATTTACAGAACTTTTCTAGTCCAGTCTGACCACTCAAAGAACTGCGGGCTTTTAAATGATACAAAGAGTTTTGTATATTATCATACAACTTTTCCCTTAGTTTAATACTTATAAAATCAGCCATCTGAGGGTTCTCCTGCTCTTATGATTGCCTAATAAGATTCAACAACCACTCTTGGATTAAATACTGTATAAGACTGCTGAACCAAACAAAAAACAAAGCACCACAGAAACTCTCTGTCAACAGCTTTTAATGTCAACACATAATACTGCAGAACAGCTTCTGGAAACGTCATACCTTTTTGCTTGTTTGTGTGTGTGTGTGTGTGTGTGTGTGTGTGTGTGTGTGCGCGCGTGTCTCGTCTCCACAAACTTAGCTGTTAAATAAATAAAGATGAAAGAAACAGCCACTGACATTAAATAAAATGACATGCTTCAACACACAGCCTGTTGAACGCTGTCAGCCAGTTGTACACAGCACACTTACAAAGTGAGCCTCTCGTCCCATTTAGGATTGGAGGAGCTATGAGATTTTGTAGTGCGCCGCGTCTCCCCCTCAGCTGTCACCTCCACATAAATGGCAGTCCCAAACAGGGAACTCTTCTTCCTCTTGAGTTTGGCACAGGACACTGATGGAGAGAAAATGAAAGACACCATTTAAACTCAATTACATTATATTTACAGCAGAAAAAGTGACACTAACTCTGACATTTAGGTCATAAAGTGTGATACATGAGTATTCACATAGAAAATGTACACAGAGTGCTTCAACATAAGCTTTTTGTGGGAGTGGCAACACCCTGAGGCGACTGACACTTTTACACATCGTAGCCTACAGTGTTTTACTCACCAATGGCATAGAGTTGTGACGTTCCTCTGTGGTTATGGCTAGTCTCTGCTCTAGATGAGGCCGTGGCCATGTCATACACCACAGTGGAAAACCTTTAAACCCGCAAACATTACACACAAATGACCGAGTCAATTCACAAAAGAAACGTGAGCGCCGATATTTCTCAATAAGAATACAGAGAAATCAAAAAAGCTGCATATTGTGAATGACAGGTTTGTAACTGAGGTCTAACCAGCTAACAGCGCCTCAAAGTTAATCAACATCCTCTGTAAGCAGCCTTCACTTTTATATTCTCTTTCACCAGAGTGAGAAAGCGAGACCATGTTACCCGTGCAGTTTGTTTGTTTTTTGTTTTTTTAAATCCAGCACAGTCAGGGAAATGTTGAGTCAAAAGCAGTTGCAACTATGGCTACACTTGAAACAGGAAATGAATTTTAAAATACTCTAATCTAAAATTCAAACTTGGCCAGGGTTTAATACGAGAATATTTCTCTTCAAATTATACAAGACAGCATTATCTTGCTATGCCACAGAAGTACCAGGACAGATTTGGGAGAACTTTTACTTTCTGTGGAGTGTAAAGTGCTTCAGATAAACACAAATGTTGATGGTTTGGAATTATTTATTTTATACATGGAGTTACAGTTTTATTCTTATATTATTCTATCTCTTCAGATATGAATAGTACCCAATAACTGTAATTCTCCACAGAAATTCCAGAAAAATAAAAAAACAAAAATCATGTATACTCACAACTGGTGTGTGCTGCTAGACCATCTGGTTCAGCCTACTCCGTGTCCCATGGTGCCACTGAAACAGAAGAGCACAGGTTTTTAGGATAAGATTTAGCTGGTAGAAAGGTCTGACCTCTGACCTGATTAAGATAACAAATATATAGTTACGACTTGATATGTATTTATTTCAACCACAATAATCAAACTGTAAGGACACTAAGTGCTGAAGCGCTTCAGGTTAACAGAACTAAAGCTGAATATCTTGTGTAACTTGGGTGGGCCATCTAAGCACGTTTATGTCTGCTCAAGTATATTTGGCAACTCATTCTGGCTTTATTTCTTTATTGTTACAAGACAATGACTACATCTGCAATCAGTTAACTAGCAGATATGCCCTTGCCCATATTTTGAAAGTTCAGGTCCCCCACACATCCCAGCTCATGTTTTCTTACCAGCCATCTCACTGACCACATCACTGCAGAGACCACTGTCACTAAGCTGTTTCTCCAGAGTGTCTTATCATGTAAACACAGACTCCAAGACTCCACGTTGGACTGCAGCTGGAGACGGGAGTCTTTGTTCTGCTTGGAGACCCACTGTGAGCTGAACCCTTCAGCTCACTGAGGTTGCAGAGCAGCCCAAAAAAATTAAGACTGGTTGGTTGGAGTCTAGTAGGATGAGAGACTCACTGGAGAGGCATTTGATTATACTGCTCTGTTATTTATTTGTCTCAAAATAGTTGGTACTTAAAACATTTTCCAAGTAGCACCTTATAAATTTTTAGTGTGCCACAAATACAATTCAAATCTGTGGCAACCACTAACAATTTACTTTAGTTACTGCAACATTTCCAAAGGCCTGACAAGCCTCCCATCCATAGTTATAATGCTCGTGTGGGGCTTAGTGAAGAGTCAACTGATGTTAAGGCTTCTGGACACTAAACCACTGTCAGCACATTAGTCAGACACAGCTTCTTGCAAAAGACAGCATCCATCAAGTAACACAGAGCAAATCCACAACCTATTACAGCCTCAGTCAGCTGGGAAAAATATACTAAATAAGTATATGAGGAAATTCAACCATTCTTCCAAGTCATCAACTAGTCATCAGCTTTTCATATCATGTGTGGTTTACAATGACTACTTTAACTCATTCACTGCCAGCCATTTTCAAATCAGGTAACTCCCCACTGCCAGGGTTTTTGAGCATTTTTACTCATTTTTGAAGAGCCACAGAAAACTGTGTGTTATGATCATATAAACGCTGAACCTACCAAAATGAAGAACAGACTCTCTTCTTTCATCCAAAAAAAAAAGCTTGTTTCTACCATTTTCCATTCTTTAGTAATCAGCTGTAGAAGAGAGGTGGGTTCCACCAAAAATGCCTGTTTTGACCAAAAAAAGGGAGAAAACGAGCTTTTTGTGAAAAATACATTTCAAGCAGAAAAGTGCCTTTGACACTAATATTTCTTGCTTTGTGACACCTCTAACATATAAAATAGTTTTTCACTTCTATAAAACAGAAATAACACTGAGAAAGGTTATGTTTTATCAAAACAATTTATTTACAAATATATGAAAAAATAAAATGTACATAGTGAAACATTTATTCACAATGAATAATTCACTTTTGTGTGGTAATCATTATAACACTTTCCGGGATGCAAGGGCACACAACAAGACTTGCACCACATTTTTGTCTCACTGCGTAATCCCTTACGTGCGCAAACCCTGCACCTCCTTGCAGGTCTACTTTTACTGCTGGTGGGCTTCAGTTTTTCAAGTTGGTGCCTGCCTAGGTCACCATCTAGCCTGCTATCAGGGTCAGTGTTGTAAGGTGCCCTTGGGGTTTTTCTGCCTTTCCAGTCACCTTCCCCTTCAAATCCCACACCTGCCCCCTCCCATTGAAAAACGTAACTGACGTCTATAGACGTCAATGGCAGTCAACGTAAGTTTTTCAATTGACGTCTATAGACGTCAATGGCAGTGAATGAGTTAAAAGTCATGCAAGCCAATTCTATTCTCTTAATTCACATATATATACACACATATATATATATATATATATATATATATATATATATATATATATATATATATCTCTGAGTACTCAGAGCACTCTGTACAACATGCCACATTCACACAAACATGTGCTTGTGTGCTTTCTAACTACCATTCACACACATCCAATGGATGCATCGGAGAGCAACTTGGGGTTAATATCTTGCCCAAGGACATTTGGCATGCAGGGGAGGAGCCAGGGATCGAACCACCAACCTTCTGATCAGTAGATGACCTACCCTACCTCCTGAGATACAGCCCAAGTCAGGGGTTATGTCAGGTATTGATTAAAGTGGGACCTGTGAGGGTTACTACTAAACAGCATCTCTGAGCAAGAAATATGGAAACAGAGTGGTATTTATACAGCGGTGTTTGACTCCTAATCACCAGGGTTGAAAGAGGATCATAACTCAATAGCTGATTTAATATTGCAATTAAATTTGTTTTCTGAAATACAACTTAAACATTTTAAGAGCTCAGAGATATTGACAATCTGAAAATTGTTAATTGCCCAATTAATACACACCCAAGGACTTTGGCTTATGGTGTTTAAAGATACCCGTTTTGAACCTGTTCAATACCTGCTTGGAGGGGTTTAACAGCAAGTCTAGGGGACAATTAATACTTTATTTGTAGGATCTGGATTCTTGGGTAACACCAGATGAATTCAGTTATTAAAAAACCCCTATAGAACCATAGAAAACACAGGAACTTTAATCTTAGGTTCAATTCAGTTTTCTTTGTTTTGCTCGAGGACTACTTATCTGTTTTAATATGCTAGCTGCCAGCAGGGTTAGCACAAGGTTAGATTTGCCTACAAAACAAGAGTAACATGCTTACTGCTGGACGTGCATTTTGTATTTTGTGAAGATTGTCTGATCATGTTCCTGCTTAATCCAAAGGTTTCAAAGGAGAGTCTGGCTAACAAAAAAAATCAGCTTGACAGCAGACAACTTCCCTTGTTTCTCTAAGTGTACACCTTTGTGTGTAAAAAGCCAAGACAAATCCTTTCTCACACCACCTGTCAAACAAGCTTTGCTGTCTGTTCTAATGCACTGTCTGTCTTCCTGTGACCTAATGACGCACATAACAGTTTATACATAGACACACATGCCCGCTGTACTACAGCTGTCTATAGAACACATCCGGGCAGACCATGAGCAGGAATGAAGCATAGATGCTTATAAAGTATATTTAAATGTTTAAAAGTCCTGATGCTGAATACCTATTGTTTTTAACCTGACACCGACTGACATGGTTATTTTTTAATTTATTACTTACTTGGGTTATTTTTATGTTTGTTCTGTTTATTTTTATTTTTAACTAATGTGGCAGGAATTTCCTAACTTTAAGACAAATACAGTAAATCTCATCTTTATCCAAAATAACGAGACTGTGATTATTCTTACACTACCCCATACCGTAAAAGCTTTTTTTTAGTCCACCTCTCTTTTATTTTGCCAGACTTTAAAAAAAAGATTCTCACATGGGCAAAACACACAAGCTTTACACAATGGTAGCAGGCTACAACTCCTAATTTCACCCACAGCTGCTTTCCTGCTTTTCAAAAGTTCAGTGTCTTTGCAAGTGAGTGAGAGCACAAAAACAAGCATATTTTAGAGCCAGCAGACAAATAAGACACTTTTCTCTAAGTAATTTCCTTCCAATGTGGCACTAGCATACACAGCATGTGATAGCCCAAATACTAAACCACTGTTCATGACAGAGAGACAGCAAGACACTAAGAATCCTGAAATACAATAGCAGATACTGTATAAACATAAACCTGCATCAGCCACTCAAACAAACACAGCCATGAAAGACTATTTCTCTGAGACCAAGCCTGTCCAGAAAAGGGAAATGTAAGGCAACTAGGCCTAATCAGTACTGACAGGGATTCTCATCAGGTGTTAGCGGAGCCCACATAAATATGGTCTCTCTTACTTTGTCTCTGCTCAGAATTTCGTCTTTAAAGCTAGAGACCCTGAAAGTGTTACATGTTATGCTCACTATTCATAGGATAACTCAAGTTGGAGCAACACTGAAATAAACAGCTGTGGCTCAAGCTCACATTCACCTGTGTTAAGCACTGTCTACGACCCGAGAAACACCCAGACTAGAAATGTCAACACGTTTAAAAGTTAAAGAGTAACACATTGTTTCCTTTCATGAGAAAATCTTTAGTAATCAGTCACATGGATCAATGGGTAATAAAGCAGAAGATTGATTCCACTTAGGCACAATTCGCAGGCCATACGCTAGCAATGCTTAATTTACATATTAAATACTGATCATAACACACAAACTCCGGTACAGTTACCGAACAGCGGCTAACTTTGGGGTAATCTACTGACTGCTAGCATTAGCTTACAAAGTGTAACTTAATAGGCAGCTACTGGCCTTCGGACACTTAACCTCCTAAATCTATTTGCAACACACATACGTACAATATGTGCAGATACTCCCGGTGACAACCTTTAAATGTGTAGTAGTACTAGTCTGTAACTAAAGCTACACAGCTAGCTATCAATAAGGTAGCCAGCTAGCTACAGATAAAAAAGCAAAACAATTTTAGTCTTGTGAAAGTAGCTTAACGCTAGGTGACTATCCTTTCTACTGTGTGTAGAATATCCATCTGACAAACCAAAGGGTGATAATGGGCACATAACTAAAAATGTAGCGTGTTTGCTTAATCTACATCTGCATATTGTTATAACGTTACAGCAGACGCTAGCTAGGTGAGCCAAGTTAGCTGCTCGCTAGCCGGCTATCTGACTAACTTACTTAGCATCTTGGCTAATTGTCCGCCATCACAAAGCTAGCCAGTTCGGCTGCATATAAAATACAGGCTTATCAAGAAATACTATTTAAACACTCGGAGAAAGTCTTTCTAAATGCTTTAAGTGACATTAGCAGGGGTGTTTTACCTTGCTCGCTGTTCCTCTACTTTCCTACACTCTGTGTCTTGGCTGTGTGCTAACGCAACGGTGTCAGTAAAATCCTTAGCCGAGCAGGCCCCTCAGTCTGCTAAGGCTCTCTTGCCATCTCTGTACAGAAGCCTATGACTAGCAAAACACACGGGCGACAGGCGCGCCACCCCAGTAGATACTAGTGGAAAAGGGGTAATACTGCTGTGTAATAAGTCGGAACACGAAACAGGCTTACTGCTATACACTGCACATTTATTACTTTTATGTAGTCAAAACGGAAACCCTTAACTAAAGTATTCGGTCCGTCATTATCCAATTTATTAATAAAATCCAAACTTTTGTTTTTCCTTTTAAAACACTCTTTCTTTGTTTAATCTCAAAATTTCTTTATTTTTACGTTTCACGTTACTGAACGTTGTAAGCATTGTTGACTGAAAGTCCCGTTTACTTAACCAATTTTACCAGAGAAATAGTGTAGGGGGTGTGCGTCCCTACACAGGTCCCCGATAAATCTTGCGGGCACCGATACATTAGGAAAGAAAACTAGGCCGATTTGTCGTAACTGAATATGTTGATGTAATGTAACCTCTTATTACCTGATACTTTTTAAAAATATATTTGTAGTTTTAAAGGTTTAGAAAATACAAATATTTAGAAGAAAGAAGAAAAAATATATGATTTGATGTGTTACTAGTGTTCACTTTACTTACCTGCCTTGTTGTTGATCTGTAAGACCATTAGAGATTGATTTCAACTTGTGATTCTAGATTTTCTGAAAGAGACTCATTTTGTCTGATATACTGTATCTAACTTTCCATATTTTTCCCCAGGTGTAGCAAATTTCCTAATTCTTTCAGCCACTTATCAAACAATGGGTTTGTCTCAGATTTCCTAGACTGGAGCAGAATTTTTCCTGCAAACACTGTGGATAGAGCTTCTTCATGATGTATAACCTGCTTGAGTCTACCACCCCAAATAATGCTTTAAGAGGGGCAAAGGGGCACTCCAAATTAAAAACCTCAATAAAGAAACATTTCCCCCACACATGCTCAGTGCCTAGTTCTTCCTGCCAGTGTGTCCTGATGCTTATTTTTTTATCATTTTAAAATACAGAGTACATCCAGATTTTGGAGCCAGCTTTATTTTGTAAAAAACAAAACAAAACAAAAATACTGCAGTGACTTATATTTAACACTTTATTTTCCACATATTAAAGAGAAACATACAGACACATTTCAGACCCTTGCTGGTGTTGTTTTCAGAGGATCTGCTGCTCTTTTTCATGTGTGTGGTTGATGATTTAAAAAATCTTATAGTAATGAATATTACATTAAATTGTCTGGAAAAATCAAAAGTTTCTGGTAATCTTTTACATAGAGGTAATGGTTGTTGAATGGGACGTCTCGTGGGATTGAGGTCTCTTTTTTACTAAATGTTTGGAGCACAAAAAAGTAAAAATAAAATACAATAAAATGAAATAAAATTCAGAAAAGCTTACAGTCATTATACAGGAACAACAGCTCACAGGGTAGATAACACAAAATGCACATACAAGAATCATAAAAGCTTTTGTCAGTTATGTTTGTGTATCGAAGTTACCCACTTTGAACAGTCCACAGATACAGATGGTAAACTGGGCTTTTAAAAAGCTTTGTTATCCAACAGAAATTTGAGTAGCTGTAAAAGTATTCTGTGGGTTTAACTAGTTGGTATGTGCACTTGTCTTGGAGTCTCTGATTTCAAATTTTCAGACTCTTCTTAAGAACATTTGTTACAAGATTTGTGAAAGTTTTCTTGGGATTTAAATTGACTATTCCCCTTTTGATATGATGCAGAATTGACTCCAAACCTAAAACGACGACAGATCTCAGCACCCTGCTTAATACACTTAATAACAGGTCTTCTCCTAAGATCTGTTACCTTTTGTCTATACCAAAGATTACAACTGTTAATTTGCGCAAATAATGTCAAATAATGTAGTCAATATTAACATTTTAAAGCAAATTAAAGCAAGGCTGCCTTTAAAATTATGGTAAAAGGAAGTTTTGAAAGCCTTGAACTCCAAAATGTAGACATGAATTAAAATAAAGATACAGGACCCAAATTAGTGGTGAAGTTACTTTTGGAAAAAAGATTCTTCATTTGGCTAAAAATAAAAGTTTGAATTAAAAAATACGTCTCAATGTTTAAGTTTTTACAATTTCTTTTTTAGGGAAGTATTTGGAGGACATGAACCTGAAGGGGTGTGGTTTTTTTTGCCAAACAACTTTTATCAGTTTTCAGAATTATTATTAAAGATGATATTGTGTTGGTGGTCGCCCAGTATTATTGATCAACTATTATAATAAACCTCAGTCTGTACTGTTTTTTGTTAGTAGGCACATGGAAGTAAAAATCCTAATTATCTATTTCCTAATTTAGAATAGCATTTGAGTCAAGGGGATGCTTTTGAGCTTAAAATGATTGACTAACTAACAAATAATCCTGAGATAAAAACTGTGGTTCTGTGGCAGGCAGATGGGTGTAATTCCAGGAAGAGTGCAGATGTAATTGATGACACTGTTATTAAATTGTGTGGTCCTGGTATGGTGCATGCTGGACTCCTGGTGTGGATGACATTTAAACTGAATAAATGATGTTATGATGGACTGAGAATCATCAGAGCTGTCATCATCACACATCCATCTCTCAAGCGAACAGCTCATCTCAGTCTGCAAAAAATAATGGAGACTTATTACAATGACAGGTCCAAAACCTTCCAGGGTTACTACATTTGTGACCCTCATTTGTTGGTGAGCTAGAGGCCAGAGATCAGGCCACAGAAAACTCTGTAACCTTGCATGAATTATTTGCAGGTGGGTACGTCAGTTTAAATGAAATACATAAAAAAAATATCGCAAATGGCTCAGTGAGTAAAATCACTGTCTAACCTATTTAAAAAAATGACTTTTAGTCAACAACATCGAAAGGAGCCAGCTGAGTTGGTTCGGGCATCTGACAAGGATGCCTCCTGGGCGCCTCCTGGGTGAGGTGTTCCGGCCATGTCCCACCGGGAGGAGGCCCCGGGGCAGACCCAGGACACGCTGGAGAGATTATATCTCTCGGCTGGCCTGGGAACGCCTTGGTGTTCCCCCGGATAAGCTGGAGGAGGTGGCTGGGGAAAGGGAGGTCTGGGCCTCTCTGCTTAGGCTGCTGCCCCCGCGACCCGGCCTCGGATAAAGCGGATGAAGATGGATGGATGGATGGATGGACAAGAACAACTGCAGTCTTAAAACTTGAATGAATCATACATTTACACAACTGTTAATAAAAAGTGAAGTCTTTTAAAAAAGGTTTTACACTCTTAAAATTTGATTAATGTAAATTTTTTAATGCATTTAGTCAGTCTACTGTCATTACACACATTATCACTAAAAGAGCACAGCGGTGCCACAAAGGCACAAAAACTTCACACGTGTAATAGTTTGGGAAATTGTTATACTGGGCCCACAAAAATAATGAAATAAATAATTCCTCAGAACATGGAAATGTTCCTGGATGCACGCCACTGCACTTATTTTCAACAGACAACAAAATATGCAGTTCCAGAAAAGGTGAACCCATGTGAACTTGACAGGGTAAGCTAAGCAATCTAAGAAAACTTGATCTACAATCAAGAGGCAATTTCATGATTGGAGATATGTATAGGATTTATCACAAAGTGCAAACGCCTGGTTACACTCAAGAAGGACAGTTTGACCTTTGTCAGAAAACATCTAAATGAGTGCACAGTTTGGACAAAAAATATTTGTACAGAAGAAAAACAGCTTAACTTGTAGCAGAATGGCAGGAGAAGCAAAGCACAGAGACAGAGGGAAACAACTCATGATCTGCAGCATACCACATTAACTTTCATATCATCTGGTGAACTTATGGCATGGGCATTTATGGCAGTGGATCTGTGTTTCTATTGATAATGTGAATGTGATTTTTGAAGGGATATCAGATATCATCCATCCATCCATCCATCCATCCATCCATCCATCCATCCATCCATCCATCCATCCATCTTCATCCTCTGTTACTTCTCTGGATCTAAGCACAGATACCCAGACCCTCCCCCTAGCCACCATCTACACCTCTTCACGAGGGAGACACATAATCGCTCCAGTGTATAGTATATAGATAGTCCAGACATCCTGGTCTGATATCTGAACCACATCAACTGGCTCTTTGAAATGTGGAGGTACAGCAGCTCTGAGCCCCTCACAATTAACCAAAATCTTTGTCCTCTCTCTAACCGTGAACGAGATACCCTTCAGAGGAAGTTCATTTCTGTACATTGTATCCAAGATTATATTCTTTCTGGTAGTATCTGTAGTTTGTGGCTATAGTTGAGGGTAGGAATGCATTGTTTAGTAATGTGACAGCTTTGCATTAACGCTCAGCTCTTTCTTTATCACAACAGACCAATAGAGCAGCGAGATTACATCAGATGCTATTCCAGCCTGTCTGTGAACAAGACCACAAGTTACTTCAGCTCATCAAATTCAGCTGATCAAGAGACCAGCTAGGAATTCTGTAAATAACCAATACTGATCACTTTGTGCCTCGTCCATCAGCTTGAGCTGCTCTGGGGTTAGATATTATCTCCTTGCTCCTAAAGGCATAGTTACCCATAGCAATTGTATATTATAAACATATTGCCTATCTGCAATTGCTTCCTGTCCCTTCAACTCACCCACACAGTCTAACTCATGTTGCACTGCATCATGGGGAGTTGTCTCCCATAACTCCCCATGATGCAGTGATCTCCCTTCATGAAAGGGAAATTGCTGAGCAATTATTGATTCTAATGACCACATGCCTACAGAAAGCTGCTGTTAATATCGTTTTTCCTGCTCTTATTGTGTGAAACATTCATGTTTTTGCTTTTCCTGCTGTTAATGATCTAATGACGGGTTCTCCTTTGAGTACATTGAGCAGCAGGACACTAATATGGCAAACAAACTGCCTAATTGGCAGTTGGCAATACAGTTGGCTGGTTTGGAAGAAGAGTACTGCATGGCCGTGCATCTGCTTCAGAAAGCTACCAACTGCTCCTCCCTCCTCTGTAGCAGGGATGAAGTATTTGTTTAACTGGGCTACAAACATTGTTCTAATATGCCTATAAATAGCTATAGTAGCTAAATAGCTACTTCGGCCTGTCTGTCTGGTCTGGTTGCTGGATTCCTAAACCGAATGCATATCTCTGAATCCTGTTCTAGGTGTATAAGCCGTGGCTGACTGCAAAATAAAAATAAAAAACATAAAAAATGAAAAATTGTAGAGAAAGCAAATTGATAAATTCAGGATATGACACAAATTTAGGATAACTATCACAGCAGTGTCGTTGTGTGAGGCTTAGTTTTCTAGTTTTTTATTCTTAGTTAATATATTTGAGCATTAGTTAATTTTTTGTGTTGTTTTATTTTTTCAGAGTTTTTTGTGATTGAAAATCTGTTAGTATTCATACCTGTATGAGTCTCCTTTGATTACTTCCTGTTTTACTTTGAAGGACAGCTTTCTTACATGTCCTATGTTAGGTTTTCTCCACAACCATCTGGACAATAGATGGTTGTAAAAACATTTTCTCAGTTTCTGCTGTAACCTTGTTGTTAAATAACTCACCGATTACTGTGAAAACTTGATTAAAAAATGAATAGTCTTTAATCAGATAAAGCTTTCTCATGCAATTCTGTGAACGTAATATTCGTATTAATATTACCAAAAAACCGGCACCAACAATAACACATGTATACATTCACCAGGCTCTGTTTTTTAAAGGTAAAATGCAACAACAATGTAATTGATATTACAAACAAAATAATATGCATTCTAAGTTATTTGTAGAAATTCACATTAACATAAATGTTTAGGATGAATAATTTGTTGAAGCAGCTGCCTTTCATACGAGGTATCAAAGTCATGTAGACTGTAGTAAATCTGTTTACTGACTCAAGATGCTGGCACTGTGACATGTGCCTGTCATTTTATCACTATTGAAGTGGTTGGTGTGATACCACTGTAGCAGGATCAATGGCCTGTAGCGTGTGTTGGACTTTTCGTCTCTGATGTGATGTGATGGGGTGTTTCCTTTTGTCTGTTTTTCTCAGATTGCGATTTTGTCTTGCGACAGAAGCAGATGACATTGAAGAAGCGGCAGTGGCATGTTGCACACGAGTCACAGCAACCGGACTGAGGCAAACAGCTTTGAGCGAGCTGGGAGCATTTGATCTTCACAGGATTTGGCCTCACTTTAGCAGGAGGACAAATCTCATTTTGAGCAGCAGGACCGCCTCTGGGCTTCTGTGAGGTGGGGAGAAAAACAAAACAGATGGCGAGAGCATCAGAAAAGCCATCTGACTCCTCTGGATCCTTATAGTAATACTGCCTCCAAAGACTGAAAGCTTTGGCTGTGGGTACCCACAGCACACAGTAAATGCTAAACATTTTTGACCATTTTAAGGATTGATTGAAATAACGTATGACTAAAACATGAACATGTATATGTTTTGTTAGACTTACAGATTAACAGCACAGATCTTGAACTTACTGGCACAAGAATCCTCTGTCGTTCATAATGTCCTCTCCTGGCAAACAGAGGCCTCACCTTGATTTCATTCGTAGACCCTGTTGAAACAACATCAAACTATTTTCTTACTTAAGAAGATCAACAAACCTTCTCTTTACTTTCCTGTTTTGAGGGTTGTCTCATTTTTGCCCCTGTAGTGCACCTGTTGTTAATTTCCTTAACACCAAATCAGCAAAAACTGATGAACAATGCCCCTCTGCTACTTAACTCAACACATCAATATCCCCAAAGTTTAACTGACTTGATGATGAACTCTGATCAACAAACGTTTCTTTAAATTGTTGATTTTTTAAAGTTCTGAATCAGGAAAAGGCAAGTTTTTTGTTCAGAAAAGAGTAAAATAATACAACAGAATCAAAATGTACGCACATAAATGAAAGTACAACTTCTAGAGTTTGTTTCATGTCACACAAAGTGCATTTTTATAATAATTTGTTTAAGTCACGAAGCACTGGCGCAGCAAAGTTACTGTTCTGTTCTATAACTTATTAACGGCAAAGCTACAGATGAGGATTAGGGCACCTCGGGAAAAAATATATCAACATAGAAAATAAATCTGGTTTTATTAATATCATATGAGATAAAAAATATTCTGTAAATTTGTTTTAATCCATGTAATTTGTCACCTCTTTGGCCACCAGAGGGCCTCAATGTGATCCTCTAAGTTAGACGTCTAAATCTTTTTCCCACTAAAGAGCTGCAAATCATCTCCGATTTATTTAATTAGACACACACGCACGAGATATCTGGATACCCAAGAGCTGAGCAGGCAGGCCCATAAATTCCTCCAAAACTGTAACTGAAAACATTTAGTGACATAGGCCCGAGGTCACATATCTGAGACTGCTGAAAAAAATGTAAAACGGTTCACATCAGGGGTATATGACAGTGCATGAATGTATACTGCTATAGAGACAGGTCAACTCTCAATTTGCAGCTCATATAATTTTATGGCAGTAATAAATCACTCCTCAAATAGATGAGACAAGATTTGCCTAGACACTGGTGGATCTCTATAGATAAGCAGCCGCAGCAACCTCACACCCTGCTTAGCAGGAAACTCTGAGACTGACAAGGTGATTTATTCGCCCACAAGCTGTCAGTTCTAGACAGGTGATAGAGGTGCCCGGAGCTTTTACTGCCGCGTGTCTTCCCCTTCTTATGTGAAATCCTGATTTATGTTTTAATAACATGAATAATAACACGGATGTAAAATGTATAACCCCCCAAAAACAAAATGCTTTAACCACTTGATATTAAAACTTGATCAATCAGCAGGAAATTGCACAAATAAGATTAATATTATTGTTATTATTATTGAAGACTCCCATAAAGTGTTGTCATGTTGATATACGCTTTCATAGGTGATGCCAGCTGTACCGTTATGCGCTACGAGGAGTGGGCCTCCTCCTCTGCGGCTCATGTTGTGCTGATGAATCATGGGAGATGCCTGACGTTTTAAACACCCTTTAAACTCTTTAAGTGGAAAACGTTTGGTGGTGCTTTGATCCCCGACTGTAATCCTAGCAGAGCGCACTTCTGCAGTTAAGAGTAAGACTTGTCTAACTTTGCTAAAATTACACAGCAGTAAATCTGAACGCACATAAATCAGTCACAATAAAAAAGATAGCGAACTCAAATACTCTAACTTTAAACACTTGTAAATCTGACCTAAGTGATATATCAGAAAGTGACACATCCCCACTGCTACTAAATATGCTTGTCATGCTCTTTGCTGCTTTAACTAAGTGCAGACAATTGAATTTTTACAGTCAGCTTTGGAGTGTGTGGAAATACAGCACAGAAGTGGTGGTGGGTAAAGGTTTGATCGCACTGTGTGTAGGATAGCGTATTCAGAGCCATTTCATATACCAAGGTGTCGTTTACAGAGGATAATGGCTCGGAGATCAAGACACATATAAAGTGAGTGCTTTTTACAGCCTTTAAAGCAGGCATGTGCAGTTCATTTTCCCAATGGGGAATCAAATGAAAGTACTATTTGTTTCACTGTGCAATACCATCAGAGGTGGGAGGTAACGAAGTACACATACTTCTGTGCTCAAGTAGAACTTTTCGGTATCTGAGGGCCACATCAATCAGCTGAACTCAGTTTTGCTCAATATTCATTTTTTTAAATCTCTTTATAAGTTTATAAAGGCCCCGGTTTCGGACGTGGGCCACTGGGAAAATTTATTCCCCACCTCTACTTTACTAAAGGCTGTTTTGACTTCAGGGATGAACACAGCCAAAAAGATAGAAAGACACAAATGTTCTGTTCTGTTCATGAAACTTGGTGTCTCACCACCATTTGTAACACATTTTTGTCACAAATGTGACATCAAAATGAACCCAGCAGCTGTCCCATATCCTCTAAGCACTCCCAGGACTCACACTAATCCTCACATTATGTGAGACTGCAGGTTAATTTCAGCAACGCCATTTTTTTTTTCTTATCAATTCATCCTGACAAATCACATTTAAACCACCCCCAGCTTTACTCTGAGACTGTTTAAGCGCACAACAGCAGCGTGATATAAAGGTGGCCACTTAAGGTGGTATTACGTCAGTCCTACTATACTTTTTGTCCCTCACCCTGTACAGCAGACTTGTGCAATTCTTTTTAAATAAATACATTTTATTTATTTTGTGTTATTATTTTTTATTTTTATAATAGCCAAAAACGAAGTTATCGGTTATTACTTTAATGAGGTCCAGCCATTATTACAGTCTGCTGTTTCTGCTGGCTTGTAAACCAGCAGCGACCTCGTGGTAAATTATAAAGTGTTATCCCACACACTCACCTGTGCCATGAGAGGCCTTCCTCAGCGGCACATCCCCGCGGGCAGCGGCTTCACGGTCGTTGATTCGACGACTTCCGAAGGCCAGCTGCACAATGCACAGACACAGCAGTGCCAGCTTCATCCCGACTCTAAGCTTCATCTCCCTCTTGACACACAGGACCCCTGACGGGAAAGGCCTTCCTTGTGTTGCGATGCCAGCTGAAGCCTTCAAACCCAACCTGTTACTTGGCTGGCCTGTTCTCTGTGTCCGCTTCTCACTCCTCTCCAACTTTAATATATTAAGGAGGCAGGCTCACACACGCATGGTACACACCCCACTTTGTCTCAGCGCCTTCAAACCACAGTGACCGACGGAGTCCCTTTATTCACTTTAAACAAATAGATTTGTTCTGCCTTTATATAAAAAAATAAATAAGATAACGGCTCTTACGCAAATAGAAAAAACATTTATTAGCCACTTCACAACATAAAGAGAGCAGATTTATTCATGCACATGTAACAGGATGAAATGTTGTTCCTAATAATCTGAAAGAAGTTACTAGTGTGTCTTCATTTGGATTTTATCTGAAGTCCAAGAGCTGAATTTAGAGAACATGATTAAGCTGTGAGACAGAACACAGACTGGCAACCTGTGACGGATGTTTTTATGTAATAACTTTGTCCATGTGGAATTTATCTAATTGTATTCCTGTTGCCTTCCCCTGAAGCCTTGAGACATGAACGAGGATATAAAAAGTTCAAACTTCTTCAGTGAACCTTGCCTTTTGTAGGTTGAAGAAAGCACACACGACGGAAACCTGGAAACTGTACGTGACATTCAATTATTATACAACAACACTTCACGAAGGAAGAAAGTTCAGTCATAATATCAAAGAAGCTTTTAATTTGAAACGTGTTTAAAATGATTGGCAGCGGATTTAAAGGACATGTAACAATATCTCCTTTCCATGCTGACAAAGCGAGTCAGAAATGAAAGGCAGCAGCTTGGCCTTAAGCTCCACATTGCACTCTTATATAGCTGCAGTAGATATGTGTTTGTCTGCTTGGTGGGGATTCTTGGTCAGGACTTTATCAAAATATATATTTAGCTGTACTTTGTGACTTATACTCCCTGTGTGCCCGCTGGTTATAAAGAAAGCGTTAAACCCATGGATACATTTATAAGACACAAGAGCTACATTTTCAGTCTCATGTACATAATAAGAGCTTCATCTGGCATCCACATGTTAATACAGCCACAATAAAATCTTTGACTTGGTGAATAATGAGTCTGATAAAGCGTTTTATTATCAGAGAGACTCTATTGTTGCTTAAAATCCATTCAATCACCAACCCCTCCCCTTAAAAACCGTGGCCTCCGAGCTCTGAAAGGTCTGTGGGGAGATCCTGCAACTGATTATCTTCTAATAGGTAATCGATGCTCACAGTTCTGTTGCAGTTTGTGCTGAGTTGTATAGCGAGCAAAGATATTTCAACTTGAGCACATTATGAGCTCAAGAGTTCAAAGAAATCAATCAATCAAGCAGATCTTAAAAAAAACATACTTACCTAAATGTTTTGAGTTTCCATGACAGTTTGTCTCTTTTGGAGTTGCTTAAGCAGATAATTCTTGACTCTTATGCAAGATGATTGACAGGACTGTGCAGTTCTTAAGACACCCTTCATTTCTCTGTATTGTTTTTCCTGGTAACCAGATTCTCTTTTTTCCTCCAGGGTTTCTGGAGCTGTTTCAGTTTTTTCTTTGGCTCTTTGGCTGCTCTTTCACTCATTTTTAGTTCAGTCCTTGTATCTGATCATTTCCCTCTGACAATGGTCAGGTACAGGTTCTTGATGTTATTGTTTGCAAGCCATTTAACACTGACTCATGAATTGTTCAAGCATAAAAAGGCACTGAGTGTATGAACCAATGCTGTGTCTACAAATAACAGCTCAACTTAGCAAAGCATGATTTTAAATTGTGTCTTTAGGCATTTTGTTACTAGCTGTGGTACGTAAAGGTACACAAGAACTGGACTGAAAATTGGTGGCAACAGGTCTGATGGAGTAATGAATCCCAATGAAACATTTCTGGTTCAAAAAATTGTCGTATGAAAAGAGGAGGTCAGAAGTTGTGGCGAGTGTCTACAACCATTTGTAAAACATGTAGGAAGCTCTGTGGTTTCAGCCAGTGGTGTTGGGATCTAGTTAAAACTAATGAATTACAGAGGCAGAGAAGTAGATTTTGTTCCACTATTCAACACCATCAGAGGTGGGACGTAACGAAGTAATAGTACTTTGTAGAATTTTCAGGTATCTTTACTTGAGTTGTTTTTTTTCTGACAACTTTTAACTTTCACGCCTAACTTTAAACAAATATCTGTACTTTCCACTCCTTACATTTTCAAAACGGCCTCAATACTTTTGCTTTAACCTATTTGAGAGGAATTATTATTTCACGTCACTATGAGCATTCAAACTTAAAACCGAATTGAGGCTAAACGGTAACACGTGAGAGGAAATCCTACTCGTGTATTAATCACCAGAGCATGTCACTTAAAAAGAGATGAAAGAGGCAAAACCATGTCATGTTGTCAGGGGTTAAAGTGGGGCCAGTTTTTTCCCTGGAGCAACACCGGGACGAGAGCAGATGCCCACGAGTATTTATTTCAGCATTTGGTAGTGCTACAAAAGAGGGCTGAGGGGTAATGCGCTTTAAATAAAAGGTAATTTCAAATACAGTGAAGTTTTCAGTAATAATGTGTGTTTGTCTCCCAGTGTGTTGCTAGTTTTTCACAGGGAGAGAAAAGAAAGAGAGCTAACTTCACTCAGAGATGGAGAAAGATAAGAAAGACAGGAATTTAAATGTTAAGCTGATGATACTTAGATTTATTTATTGAATTCCACCTTCAGTATAAAGAGAGCATAAACAGGACAACTCATAAAACACCTGCTTACATTTGTTGAATGCCGTTGTGTAAATCCTCAAAGAGGAGTAAACCTCAGAGCAGCAGTAGCCCAGATCAGCTGATCACAGCCTGTACATGGAAAAAATCTACTGAAGCCCACAATAGAAATTGGGATTCTTTTCCCCACGTTGAGCCAATACAACCGATTTTTAGGGTTCCACCCCTGAGTGCACTCATTCTCTGTTAAGAGGCAAAGTTTGTAATAGAGACAAGAGAAAATAGAGATATTTTGTCTTTCTTTTTCTCTGCTCATTTTCTGCTTATATGCTTCAAGCAGAATACATTTATTGGAATTAAAATTTAAACCGAAGTAAAGTTTTTATTCTCCTTTATTAAGTCACGTCACCTATTTCCCCCCCTTTTTTTTTTTAAATATGTAGAAATGAACAGCAGTATATTGCGAGGAACAAAGGCCTTAAGGTTTTCAGTGGCAGCTTCCAAACAGATAATTTAAGATGACTTGCATTTAATGAATGATGACTTTTAATGGAAACCTAAGAAGCCGTTAAAAAAAGCCGTTACTTTATTTCAATCTGTCAAGAAAAATATGACCCAGATGGTTCTGTGCAACTAAGAGCATCCAAGAAAAATTCTATATGCGCCAGGATATGAAAACCAGACTCAGCGCCTCCGTCACTGTCAGATGTTGTTCTTTTTGTTTTTAAAAAGGCTCAGTAGGCCAGAAAAGATCGACAGTGAGCTGCCATGGCGCTATGGATGTCATCCATCTTTTATTATTTTAACCGGGAATATGCAAACATCTTCAGGGAGCAGAGGGCACACAAATTATTCTCTTTATTGAGCTTGAAACCTGCCACAAAACCAATCTTATAAAAAGCAGTTCATGGGGAAAGTCCCCGAAGGGTCTTTAACTGGTTCCTTGAAAACGTTCAGAAGAACTTCCCACTTGAGACACATGGGAGGAGAGCTGGTGTCTGTGTCCTCCACTTGAAACTGTGAGTCAACACAGGAAAAGGAGACATACAACATCACAACTCAAAAGCTGAGAGTAGAAATGTCAAAACCCAAACGAAAGTGGCATCACATAAAGAGCGGGCACTGATGGTAACTAATATACTTTGCATCTTTACTTAAGTCAGTGTTGTTACTAAAAGGGTGGTAGTAGGACTGAAACCAGAACAGAGGGAGTAATAAAATGATTAGAAGGTGCACTCTGCAGGTCAGCAGAGGCAAAATTATGTCTTTACAGTACAGTCGTCCCTCGCTATAACGCGGTTCACCTTTCGCGGCCTCGCTGTTTCATGGATTTTTTTTTTTGTGCAATTTTGCATGCTTTTTTTTTTTAACGCCGCATTATGTTCTGCGTCCTGATTGGCTGTAGACCATCGTCAATAAATCTCCTCCTTGCAGTGTCTCCGGTACAGTACAGACTGTGTTCAGCTTGTCAAATTTACATAAATTTTCGATCGCTGGCAGTGTGACTCAGAAGTGCTGCACTGTATGTTTGTAAGTTTTCTCCCCAACAAACACAACAACGTCGATGTTTCGCACCATCAAAGGCACCTGAGGTAGCATCCAAAAGGCAGAGGAAGATGCTAACAATCGCACAGAAAGTTGGACTTCTGGACATGCTAAAGGAAGGTAGAAGTTACCGTATTTTTCGGATTATAAGGCGCGTTAAGCGAAACAAAACAGTCAGATAAGTCAAACTTTACTCAACTCATTCTTCTTGCTTCCTCCACGTCCGTACCATCGATTCATTAATGTTGAGTTTTCTGGCAGCTGCTCTATTCCCATGTTCTGGACCTGAAAACAGGGTTTAATCTTTGGTTTCCTTCTATAATACTGGACTTATTTTTCTACGAAGGTTTGAACTTTGAGAGTGTTTAAACAAGAGAGAAAAGTGTGAAAATGTTCACGCCTGTCTGAGAAAAGTGTATAAAGTGTGTAGTGTTTTACAGCCTCACAACATCTATAATAACTGTAAAAAAACAAAGTTGCTACTTCGTGTATTTCACCTATCGCGGGTTATTAGAACGTAACTCCAGCGATAAACAAGGGCCCACCATATATGAAAGATTACACTATTTAAACTATGTGTATATATGCATTTAAAAAGAGCCTGGCAGAGTTCCTTCCTTGTAACGTGTCAAAGCTGAAGAACCACCTTCAGCAGCAATAACTCAAAGCAACTGTTTTCTGTATGACTATCAGTTTCTCACATCATTCAGGAATTTTGGCCCACTTTCCTTCACAGCATTGATTCAGTTTATTGAGGTTTGCTGGCCTCGGTTTATACGCAGCGCTCTAAAGTTTGCATTATTTTAATGGTGTTGAGTTCTGGACTTTGACCGGGCCCTTGCAACACCTTGATTCTTTGCTTTTTCAGTCCTTCTGGCATATTTTTGCAGTTTTGCTTGGAATCATTGTCCTGTTGGGTGGCCCGTGTGTGGAGTTTCAGCCAAGACTCCAGAAAAATGAGCGTCCAGGTCATGTGGCTGCATAACAAGCCCAAATCATCACCCCTCCACCACTGTGCTTGTATGAGGTGTTTGTGCCATTATTCTTTTTTGGATTTCACCCAACATGATGCTGTGTTATGGCCAGTCGCCATCACTTTTGTATCCTCTGTCCAAAGGACGCTGTTCCAGAAGCCCTGAGGTTTGTTCAGATACAGCTTTGCAAACCTGAGCTGTGCTGCCATGTTTTCGTTTTATATTTACTTTCTCCTGACACCTTTGCAAACAAGTACAAGGTGGAGTGCAGTGTTGTAAACTAAAAATAGGAAGCACAGACACAGGTACTCACAAGTGTTGAATAACAGACTGTTACATCCCCCAGGAGGATGTCTCTTCTCCTTACCCTTTGTTTTGTCCAGGCTCCACCTCCTCTGTCCTGATTGGATGCTGCGCAGAGTCCGGCTAATTGGTAATCAGCAGAGCACTATTTAAGGCCTGTGGAGCTGTGCTTCTGTGCCCTCTGGCCATTTTGGTTGCCATACCTGTGCAGGCTTGCATGCCTTTGTATCTTGTATGAGCATTGTTGTTTTCATGTTCAGACTGCTTGTAGGGGAGAGCTGCCTTTTGTTTTGACACCCTGTTTTCTCCTGTTTATGTGTCGTTAGGTAGGTTATGGTTAGAGGTTGTATATTTTGTTTCTTTGGAGTTAGGTAAGTTTCTTTTATTTCTACATCAGGGATGTTTTGTTTGTTATGTTGGCCTTGGCTCTCCCTGACGTTATACCTCAGTCTGAACCCACATCCCATCACCAGTATTAAATAAGACTGTCAGAGCAAACCCACACAGTCACAGGGAGAACACGTGAACCCCACAGAGGAAGGCTCCCAGCCAGCCGGCAGATTCAAGTTTAGAGCCTTCTTGCTGTGAGGAAACAGTGTGAACCACTGCACCACTTGGTATCCATCTAGCGGGTGGAAAACAACTTGACATGTTTGAGGAATTGTCATATATTTGCAATTAAAATCTAGGAAACAGAAAAACACACTTAACTTGGTCATTCAACAACACATTTCTCAGATCGTGTTAAAAACCTCGGTTGATCTCTGCAGCACATGAAGCCCTGGCCCAACAGCGCCTGGAGATAATCATCCTCTTGGCTAACTGGATATCAAAGATCATTTATGTACATACATACTGGTTTGGCCAATAACCCATATTCACTGATATCATAAACATTTTCAGACTGTCTTTGAATGTCTTTTTTGTCCATGTGTGGAGTATTAATGCTGACCTGTACTCGTTTGTCTCTCCTAAAAACACAATTTCCTTTTCAAAAATGTAAGTTCAGCGCTCTCCACTAAGAATCGCTTCAGGTATGCTCTCTATGCCACTGTCTTACAGCCAGTTTGACCCATGTTCAGCTGTAGCCACTAGTTTCAGTGATAAACAGACATACTGTGAAAAAGTAGTTGCTCCCCTTCTGATTTCTTAGTTTTTTCTGACGTTTACAGATTTAAGATCAAACACTAAATATTAGACAAAGAGATCCTGAGTAAATACAAAAATGCAGTTTTTAAATTGACAATTTCATTTATTAAGTGAGATAAATTTCCTCCCCAGGGATGTGAAACACTCACAGTAATGCAGATAAATGGAGTAAAATCCTTATGAAAAAAGATCAAGGTTTTCTAATGATCCTTACATGAGAGTGAAAATTAATCAGCAGTCGGTGGTCACGTGATGTTTAGATACAAATAAGAGGCTTGCAGACAAACAGGGTTAGATTAGAAGAAATCTGCAAACACATGTTTTCTAACTATAACCACCAGGATTAACCAGCTATAAATAAACTGTCTTATTTCAGCACGATGCACATGGATCACTGATTTTTCCTTCAAACTTCTCTGGCTTCAATCCTAGAACATTATATGATATAAACTATGTACTCAAGTGCATATTAGTTTTCACCTTTCTACATGTGAGAGATTAATGGTGTATTAGGCAACTCAGCACATGAAACCACCTGCTTACAATGAAACTCGTCTTTAATCAAGAAATTCATGTATATTTCAATTTTAACATTAATGTTCTGGACAAAAGACAGTACTGCACTGCATTCAGCAATGGAAATCTACACTTGTACTTTGCCCTGTGCCTTGAGACAATGGCGGCGGCGTTTCATAGAGATACGATTATAACTGTCTCCGGTCACCCATTATGCAGCTGAGGTAAGGAAAGCCTGTGGAAAAGCCACAGCACCTTTTAAAGTCAGCCTCCTCGAGTGTTACCGTGCCGGAATAAAATTACTTCCATGTGGGCGCTGCAAGTACTTACTGTTTGGACAGCATACGTACAGTGATCAAGGGAGTTCCTCCATAAAGCTGCGTATTAAAAAGGTTGTGGGGGGTTTACAGAAGTAAAGACAAAATGATGGTTTGGACAGATTTGTTTCTTTATGGAAGTATGAACTTCTGCAGTTATGTTATAGCTTGTCTGAAAACACAGTGAAGGCTTTAAATGTGAGGACACAGGAAACACATGCTTTCAATATATCACTCCGTGTTTAATTGCATGTGAATTAAATATTTCTGATAAACATTTTTGCTATAGCATGTGTAACAATATCTACAGCATACATTTCAGATTACTCAGTGAATAAACCCTTTCAATTGGGGACATTACAGATTATGTCAATTTTTATAGTGCAACTACAAGTGTATATCTGAACTAAATTTCCATATCAGTTCATGTAATATAACAAAAGCATCTCTTTCACATATACACAGAAGTGTTTTTAAAACATTAGTTCCATCAGGGGGATGTAGTGGATATGTCACACGTTGTACACAAACCTATAAAGCTATTCCAACATATAAAAAAAAAAAAAAAAAAAGAGCCGAGTGGAAATATTCAAGGCACTTAGAATTATACAACAAATGAATTTACAGACAAACAGAACTAAATACAAGTTAACCAAGCTGTGACATTTCATATACAGTTGGGAGCCAGGACAGATCAGGTGAGCTAAAAGGCATATTTCTGTGTTATAATAGTAAAAACAATATCCTAGCAAACATTGCGTGTTGCCATTCATCCATAAAGTGCATCACATGACCTGTTCCAGGCCTAGTTTGAGACAAGTCAACATCCCCCGTAGCCATTATATCCTTCGTAGTCATCATGAAAGAGTGAAAACAACAGCTGCTCAGCACACTCGATCACACGTGAAACGTCTGCCTCTCAAGTGCTCTTAAGTGTAAAAATATGGCTTTAGTGGATGATTTAATGAATAACAGTCTTGATGCAGATAAAGAGCCAACAAAGCTAAACTGTGAGTTTATTAGTTGCCTGTGGCATTCACTTCTTCCTCAAATACCAGCCCGATGGTTTTGCATCCTAACAAGCTTTGAAGGCTTTGAAACGATGACTACGTTGGCCTTGTTTTCCCTCTTTTTCCAGCCCGTCAGGTCTTAAACTTTAGGATTTTTCAGGTAAAAAGAATAGCACCACTGTATACTTGAGGAGCTTTCACCTCTTTGTGTCTTTCACCCAAATTATATAGTTATAATTCTATAATTATACTCCTGAGTATCTCACCTGGTCGATAGTTTTATCAGCTGGGATTTTGAAACATCTGAAATAAAAATTCTGTCGAGGTTTCCTAGGATGCCCCAAAACATGACTAACGTGACTATTGCTGTAACTGCAATGCCAGTAGAAAAAAAACAAAACAATCGACAACGTCCTACGTGGATTATCAAAATACGAAGAAGTAGCTGTTAGATCTGATATCTTAAAATCCACAGCAGCTAAAACCAAATCCTCATTCCTACATATGTGAGCAAAAATGCCATTCTTGTCCTTTAATCACGCCACAGTAGGCCTTGAAAAAAAAAAAAAAAAAGGAAATCCAGAAGAAGTGCCAGGAGAGGTCTGGTGTAAAGATTTGTGAAATGACCTTCACCTGGAAAATTAATGCCTTCAAATGTTTATGCATATATGCAGGAATGTTTCTTGGTAACGACACGATTAGTATACATGTCGACCTTTACATTCCTTGGCTTTGACACAGTATGGTACAGACTAAATGCCCCCATCAGGACATGATTTATGACACATGGCACTAAAACAGGGTGGAATGTAGCTTTTAGATGCACCGGAAAGTGGAGACACAATGGCAATTTTCAAGACGGAAGGACCGTCTACCACAATAACAGTAAATGGCAGTACACTGCAATGAGATGAAGTACCTGCAGACCAATCGTTACCAATCCTCTGTCAAACACACCTGTTACCTGCTTATCCTGAGTCAGACTTTTATTTGAACAGCCACACGGGGGTGTCGTTTCCCTGGTTTATAAAGAGGGCCTCTCATAACAACTAAGATACCATAAGGCAAAGGACTGCAGCAAAAACTATTGAGATTATAATTCAGATTTCATATAGATTGTCACAATTGTGAAATCTGCCCTTTTCTCCTTTTTGGTCAAAAATTCAGACTTTGGCTTTGGGCTCTAACTCATGAGGTCTTGTGGATACACACTGGGTTCAAAAGTGAATCATCAGGACCAAGAAATCCAAACACACTGTCAGACAGATCCATTTAGTCCAAAGTCCCAACAAGGTGTTCAACATCTTCTGTAGGTGCCGGATAAAATTTCCCATGGTTTGTTGCTTTTAGTATACAACCATTCTCTTTTAAGTCCAGATCTTGAGGTATCATCCAACTCCATGACTGGACAATGAAACATCACTTGCCCTCTGACAGGTAGTAAGATGAGATGTGAAAGGACGTGGTAAAGGCAAAGTACAAATAAGAACACAAGAAAAACTAAAAAACAAACAACCCAAACAAACATGTGGACTAATGCTGCAGTGAGGAGGAGGAAAAGAAGGCAGGGAGAACAAAAAGAGATGGCGAGGAAGACCCGGGTTTATTGTTAGTGTTCTGAGTTCTTGTGGTAGAGCTGAGTGACCTGGATGACGGGAGGAGAGACGCTGAGCGACGGACCGCACCAACAGGCAGAGGATCGCACAGGCTGCACCTCACACCTGCCACTGGAGAGAGGGAAGTCAGAGCAGAAGAAATACACTGAGCACGTGACAGAAGGTAACGGGACGAGAGAACATCAGGCAACACAAAGACAGACAGACAGAGATCCAAAGAGGAAATGCAGATGCGAGAGACTAGAATAGCTCAAAGTGTGAGGCATTGATGTGGGGAGACCGAGACATCAAGTTATTGATGCCGCAGCACCAGAATACTGCACGTACAGGTCCCCTGAGAACACAGCGAGACAGGCTTGCTATCCAACTCTATATAGCATCTGTTAAAACACAAGTGATAACAGATAAGGGCATCAGGACTGTTTACATCCCGTCTACATCCTCAAACATCACGTGCACTCACAAAGCATTATATACAGTAGTACTTTTATAGAAGCTGTCAATCCAACAGACGAGAATAGGAAGAAAGAAAAACCTGCACTCCCTCAAATCCAAACACCTACAATGGTCATGTAATGAACATACATCACCACGTGAAAAGGAGGCACAAACACCATTTGTTAGTCATATGTGATGCAGGAGTGCAGTGCAGCACAGACAGAAGAGAGGACAGGACGTTGGAGTACAACAAATACACACCACAGCTGGGGCAAAATCAATTTCAGGTCACTTGCTTTAAAACTAGACTATTTTTAAACACATCCTTTAACTCAGATAGTTGTCCCTTAAAAAGCATAATCCTGTGACAGGTTTAAATCAATATGTGGTTTGTTAAGACCGGACTTTGATCAGGAGACATTTTTCTGAACTAGTTTTACTGAAAGTGAAATCACCCCAATCCGGAGAAACATCCCGACTCCTAGCACTTTAAAGACAGGTTTGTTTATTTTTCAAATAAATCTTAATACAGCACTTACATGTAATGTGTGCAGCTCCGGGGAACACGGGAATTAAACGCACATTTACCATGTGAGCGCTGCACTTAGACCGACTTGAAAGCAATCCGAACCCATCCTTAAACACGCCAACATCAT
This sequence comes from Mchenga conophoros, assembly GCF_057382185.1. Classification (NCBI taxonomy): domain Eukaryota; kingdom Metazoa; phylum Chordata; class Actinopteri; order Cichliformes; family Cichlidae; genus Mchenga; species Mchenga conophoros. Next base: position 793,603 of record NC_140534.1, on the reverse strand, counting down.
TAAACATGACATCTTTACTGTGCAGTTAGCAGTGGGATGCATGTTATTGGAAAGAAGAACAGAGTGGGGGGAGGAAACAGTATGCCACAGTGTTAGCCTGCTGAGCTGCAATTGAAAGTACCTCACATGTTATGGGGCTCTTTATTTTCACATTGGGGCAGCACTGCTGTGAAATATGAGAGTGAAAAACAAGTGAAAACATATTTTAAAAAAAGAAAAGGAGAAAGTGGAACAAGGTTTAGAATATTAATGATAATTATCTTCTCCTTAAACCAGAAACATCTTCACAGACATGCATACGCCATTTTTTTTTTTATTACCATAACTACATTTACACACTAGTGTGTGCCGTCTTTATGACTCTCGTGTGGGTCTGAAACTCATCACTGAAACGTTGACATTTGTATTTCTTGATTTCAAAATACCAGAAACATAACAACAGCCAGTATTTGGTAAATAATGTCCAATCCTGGAATAAAAAACAACATCTGGGCAGTGATGAGAACCACAGTTCAAACCCACAACGCCCATTGTAGTGAGAAAACCGTGCAAACACCAGAGTCGATTTCAGTATTCATTCCCAACAACTGAACAACTTCCTTTCTGCGTGATGTTGATTTTTATTTTTCGTGTTTCTTTAAAAGTGTAAACATCACTCCTTTTTGAGCATAAACATTGTGTAGATTTAGAGATATTTATGACAACTTGATGTCTTTACTTTTTTGTTTTCTGTCTATTTACATGTTCGAAATTTAACTCTTCTACTGACAGTAAAGAACATTTTTTAAATTCTGATATTAAAACGGTTTTCTACTTGCTTAAAAATGTGAAAACCTTTTCCATGAGGAGGAAAGATACACCGAACCTTGCACTCTGTGAGTCTTACTCCTATGAGATCAGTAAATACTGTCATTTAATTAAATTAGGTTGTAGAGGATGAAGTAAGAGAGGTGCACACTCTTCAGGGCCTATAAATCAAGTTCTCTGCTGTGCAAACCGTTTTCACCCTAATCAGTCGCAGAAAACTGCACGTCCTCAGATAAGACAAATTCTACTTTCCCACTGCTTTACCTCTTGAGCTTTTGAGATTTTCAGTCATCTCCAGTTTACTACATTAACTGCAGTTGTAAATCCAACACATCATTTATTCATTTGGCTTCAAGGCTTCCAGCAGTTTATGAGCCGTGATGCCTTTAACTTTCCTGATGGTCTTATGTGGGGTTTTATTAACTCCAGATTATCACGAAAGACAAAAAACATGCAAGTTTTGTGCAAGACGGACAAAATCAAATGGACTGAAATGCCTTGCAAGAAAGCCTGTTAACCTTACGAGAATGCTCCTTAAGGTGGTTTAAATTCACAAATGAACCTTGCCCCTCGACCTTTGATCCACTTTTAAAATAAATGGAAAATCTGCTTTAACTTCGATGTTGTGGCAGCATAAACAGATATAATTCTGTGGAAATCACATGAACTTTGGTTGGTGTCAGGAGCACATTAGAGGAGTAGTAGATCAAACCTACTCCTTGTTTTATCGTTGCCATTTGTGGTTTATGCGAGCGTCTCTTACCCGGTGTCTTCAGGGATGTCCTGATCGGCCTCTGCAGCAGATGACTCCACATCTGCACTGCTCTCACTGCCCTGAGCTGACAGTCGACATGGAGACTCTGGACTAACACACTCATCGCTGCAACAGAGATTCACACACACATCCAAAAGGTCATTCTCCTCTCACATGTGAGACTTTTGTGAATCTCTCTAAGGATGCATACGGTTGTGTTTATCTACTGACTTGATATGCTTTTCCAGTAGTAGGATGGCTTGCTCCCTCTCCTCCAGTCTCCTCTTTAGGGAGGCAATCTCCTTTTGCTTCTCTAGCAGCTCCTTCTGAAGACGATAGTTGCTCTCCTCCAGAGTCTCACAGAACGCCTAGAAGAAGGGGGGAAATGAGGAGCAGAAAATATTTACATCTTTACATGGTCAAAATACCATATAGATAACAACAATGGGGTTTTCTTCAGAAGTTCGTGAATTGAAAAGGCCCAGCGGGCTGTGAGGTCTGTGCCAAAAGCTTCAGCATGCATTTGATGCACATTTAACCTTGATAAGCTGTTGTTAGAATTTTTTTAATATTACTTTCTACACCAGGATCCTTTTCTAGCTGACGGCTGGTAACTGTGCAGGGGCGGATCTAGCAAAGTTTAGCCAGGGGGGCCGATAGGGCATGAACAGGGGAAAGGGGGCACAAAGACATCCTTTTCTTTCTTATTCTCATTTAAAATGTCTAGCTTTTAATAAATAATTATCTTACACCCAAAGTTTTAATTTGATGTAAAATGAATAGAAGTCAATTACTGTATATAGTAACTATTAAGTCTAATATATATACCCTAGTAAGCTATAGTACTTTTTACTTTGGGAAGGTACGATCTGTGCAGTCTGCAATTTTGTTGAAGAAAGATGTTGAATCTATTTAATATTTCTTGAAAAATAATTGATTTCTGTGCATTGTTTTTCACACTGCATCAAATTAAGGTTGATTACGTTGATTAAGCATCATGAGGTGGAGTGTGAGGGGTGGTTCCCTATTTTTTATTTATTTATTTTTGTTGTTGCTGGGAGTTGGAACCCCATTAGTTAGGTTGCTTAATATTTATGCTAAGCACTCTTTAAAATACCAGAATAGGGAGGATGGTGTAGGTTTAAGTTTATTAGATTGATCAGTATTGCTGAACTATGAAATTTTTTTTTTGCATATAGGTATAACAGAATAGCTTTAGTGTAGTTGTTGTTTTAAACTTGAGTATGAACTTATACAAAATGCAGCAAGATATTTAAAAAACAGTTTTGTTGATTAAAAAACACTATATCGGATTCATATCGGTATCGGCAGATATCCAAATTTATGATATCGGTATCGGTATCGGACATAAAAAAGTGGTATCGTGCCATCTCTAGTAAGCTTTACTACTTTTTCCTTTGGGAAGGTACCATCTGTGCAGTCTGCAATTCTGTTGAAGAAAGATGTTGAATCTATTTAATTATTGTGGAAAAATAATTGACTTCTGTGCATTTTTTTGTGCATTAAATTAAAGTTGATTACATCGATTAAGCATCACGAGGTGGAGGGTGGGGGGTGGTTCCCTATTTTTTTTTTTTTGCTGGGAGTTGGAACCCTATTAGTTAGGCTGCTTAATATTTCCACTAAGTACTCTTTAAAATACCAGAATTGGGAGGATAGACTAGGTTTAAGTTTATTAGATTGATCAGTATTACCGAACTATCAAATATTTTAGGTGCAGTGTATTTTTTTTTTTTTTTTTTACATACAGGTTTAACAGAATAGCTTTAGTGTTTTGGTTTTTTTAAACTTGAGTTTGAACTTATAAAAAAATGCAGCAAGATAATAAAAAAACAAAAAAATACACTATATCGGATTCATATCGTATTGGCAGATATCCAAATTTACGATATCGGTATCGGACATAAAAGTGGTATCGTGCCATCTCTAGACGACATATACCATCATGGTTTAGGCACCTGACATCTCACTGCACTGTCTTTTGTAATGAGATTAAGGGTTTCCTTTCCATAACTTTCCATGTTGGCTCTGTTTGCTGCAAAGTCCAAGAACAGTGCTCAGTCTGTTAGCTGCTTTCCGGTTCTTTCATATGAGATTTTCAGTTGCCAGATGTAGTTTTCCTTAATATATTCCTTAATGGCAGGGATAAACAAATTGCAAAACAGCTTTAAAACTAAGAATGCACTGATTCAACTGGGAGGAATCCCGTCCTTCTAAATTTGAATAACACCAGAGGTAATGATTAACTTAAAAGGCAGAGGACAGCTACATGTCCTGTGTCTATCCTGGGACAAGATGTGGAGGAGGAGTAGAAGTAACTGATGCTCAAAAGCTTCAGCATCCAACTTACACATACTCTAAATGCACACTCACCCTGCTCTCCTCCAGACTGTCAAAAGGCCCAGGTGGATCATCGAGACACAGAAACTCTCTCACCGGCAGGCTGTCAAGAACAATAAATGATGTAAGATTAGAAAGATTAGAAAACAGGTCAGCTCACACTGATATCAGTTATCTTTTTAGCTATGCATGTATTTTCCACATAGCTCTGATGCAGCCAACACAAACTAAGAGTTACGGCAAGGTTTGTCTGCAATAATGACCCAGCATGACATAAAATATGGCCCAGTAACATTTTTATTATTAAACATAATAGGCTCATACCAGTTGGCGATGTCCTTGTGTGCAACCAAGTTTTGCAAAAAAGCTTGCAGTCCTAACTGTCTGTCTTCCAGGAAGTTACTGTCATAGTTGTCTTTGAACCAGCGCTTAGGAGGCAGTGAGAGGCGGAAGCCTGGAAACGTCTCCTTCAGCTGGAACAAATACACACAGACACACACAGTGAATGATTGCCCTTACATTCAGCTACAGGCTGTAGGGGCAAAGACAGTCATGTAAGGGCCGTGTAGACATCATGCAGAGATAAAAGTAATAAAGTTGGTGGCGGGCCAAGAAAAACGCTTCCAGCCCACAAAGCAAACACACTCTTCGTCTAGATTTTGTGCTCGGATCAAACCTGCATCCAAACAAAAGAGCACAGGTCTGCTACTTTCTGATCTATATACCTTACTAAATAACCAAATCACAGAAATGTCATAATCAAAAATGTTTTTCATAATAGTCTGTCATCAGATTGTCACATTTTTATTTCACGTGCATTCAAGATACAACCATACATCCAAAAACACTTAAACCCCCCCCCCCAAAAAAAAAACAAAATTTCAAAATGAGCTTTAAATCTCATGAGCTTTTTTAATCACACAGGTGAAAGTCCAGATTAGTGTTCTGCGCTATGCTGGTGTCATATTACAGACCTCATGCATTTTTGGTGCAACTACACATTTCTTAATGTGTTACTTACCACTGTGTTAAATCCAACATGAATTCTTTCTTGTAGTAAACTTGGCTTCATTCAGCAGAAATGCTTTCCTCACAAACTGTTCCCATGGTCACGGGTGGTGAGACGTACCTCTATTAATAAACCTATTATTCCAGCTTCATTCTGAGCTTAAGCTTTGATAGGATATATGCAAAGTGTTTACATGCAAAACCAGACTGTTTGTAAAATGTTCATAGCTGCATAGTGAGTAGGAGGCTGGAAGAGTTTTACATGAAAACTTGTTGTGTGAGGTTTAATATAGCCTGGACACAATAGGTATGTATACAAGTGTGACTGTCTGAAACATTAGTATACAAATAGAAAGCACATGGGTTTTGCTGTGGTTACGCAAGGTGTTTCCCATACATGTTGCCAGGTTGGTATTTCTGAGGCTAGAAGATTCGACCTGCCTCATTTCTGTCAGCTGTTTATTTACTTTCCGGCTCTTTGAAAAGTTGCACCAAAATGTTGAGAAAAAGCACCGAGTTTTTTAAATGGACTAACAATGAAGTGGAGTTGTTGCTGCGAGTAACACAAAAGTACAAAGTTGCAAAAGCGAGTGAGAATTAAAGAATTTGAAAAAGCTATCTGGATATATCTTTATATATCTTTAATAGGGCTGTCAAAATTGAGAGCAAACAAAACAACTGCTGTATAATCAGGGGTGCACATAAGTGGTCCGCAGGTGCGCTGTCAAAATAAAAGACGCGAACCAGATAAGTTACAACGTGCGTTTGCGTACATAAGATTTTCTGGAGGAGGACAGACATTTGTTTAGAACTCTTTGTTTAATTGGTCACATGACTGCATCATATGACTAACATGCGTCTCCGTTTTTGCTGTCAACACTGCGATGCGAAAACACTGTTTTGAAATGTATGCGTTTTCGAGAGCGTTTTGAAAACGCTGCCTCAGTGTGGACGGGAGGCCAAAATGGAGAGAAAACGATGCATTAGTGTGGACGTAGCCTGAGATCCTCACTGTCACCTAGGACTGCCTACTTTCTTTGGAGTATATAACGGTTTCTATAAAAGGTTCTGCCTATTGATTTCAAGAAAAATGACAACATGTTGCCAAATGTTTCTGCTGAATAAACATACAACCTCACTGTATCGTGCTAAAGTCCCTCTATTGAAGTCAAAGAGCATTCAACATTTAGGACAAGTCTGGTGATATTTTTGACTGTATGTAGAGAGGTTTAGGAGACATTGTGTTAATATGTGGTCCCAGTGTCAATTTACTCAGAGGGAGGTGGCCTGGGGTGTGTAAACATGTATGCAAACCTGTCTGCTTTCACCATGCGATTAAACTTCACAGTGAAGCTATGCTGACTGAGGTCTGAACCTCAAAATAATGTTTGTGATGAACCACCCTGTACAGAGTCAGTGCTCTATTATACAAACCATACTATACAGATCATGCTAGGTATTTCTGCCTCGTATTTGCTGGTCCCTCTGAAGCGTTCACTCACGGCAGCCAAGTACTCTCATCCCTGTAACCTTTCCAAGGTAGAGCTAAAAAATTTAATCCTAACAGAATAATCAAAACACACTTCATACTGACAGATTTCCAAACTGTGATCAGTCTCATTGATACAAACATGTTCTCAATGAGACATCCACTGATGATTACTGTGAGCTGCTTTTAATAGGCTTAAATTCTTCAAACCTTACACCTTTTACATGATTTCTCCATCCATATAGTATTCTCATATAATAGTACGTCTCCTCTGTTAACTGTGATTATATACTCTGAAAACCACAAGAGACCAGAGCTCCTAGTTGGCTCAGGCCCGCTGGCTGTTTGGGAACAGTAGGCTTCTTTGTGTAGCTCGAATCATGTTCACTGAGCATTCAACAACTAAAGAAAGCTTGCTGAAAGCAGAGGGATTGATAGTCGAAACCAGTTGCTTCAGTTGTGGCAGGATTATAATAAGGTTTACCCTCATGTAGTTTTCCAGTTTGGGACGGCTCATTTAATCCCATGCACAGACAACACACCCAAACACACCTTGTCATTGAGTCTTGAGAAGTCAGCGTATCTTCTGAAAACAACCCAGCTCTCATCTAGAGTCTTTCTCACCAGGATCTTATACACCTGCAGTAGAGAAGGCAGATGTTAATAACTGCTCACCATGTTTGCTTTAGTGTTTAGTCACTAATAAATACAGACTAAATCTAGCACAGACAGCGGTTGCCATGCTAACTAATTTTCTGGATTCCTACCGTGAACTTGGCCCTCTCCTCCATGACCTCATACCCCAGCACAGTGGGGGTGATAGGCCTCTCCTCAGCTTGCTGGCTACCACTAGGATCCGATATAGACCGCGGACAGCTCGAGTATTCGACAGATGGTTCCAGAGTCCCGTTCAACTTAGCCCGTGTCACAGGGCTCTGAAGGGGTGGGGGCGTTCGGCTGCGGCCACCCCTGTCCGCACAGCGAGACTGATGTTGGGAATCTAATTCTCCGCATCCGACTCCCCCATGTTCCTCCCCAGCCATCCTGGCGATTGAAGACGAAGACTCTGAGCTGCTGGAGACACTTCCTAGCGATGAAGCTCGCTGCGCCCGTCTCAGCTTGTTGCTACCACGGGACAAGGCTCTGTCCATGGGCACAGGAACAGGCACAAAAGGTGATGCCATCTTCCTGAGTTGTGTACTCCTGCCACACCACCATAGAAGTCAATAAAGCTTTTCACACCAAGCTTGTCTTGGTACAGTAGTGTTGTGTGAGGATGAAGTCTAGCAGCAATTCTGAGCCTGAAGGGCTGACATTGAAGACTCTATAGAAAAACAACAACAACAGGAGTTATTAGGTGTAACATTATATGGAGGATCATTACACTGCCTCTAAATAATCTGTATTTAAAACCTAATCTACTTAATTCGCCCTGAGTCTACATAAATGTGGCACAATCTGTCAAGTACCTCACAAACCCAGGGCACGTGAATTATTGACACGAGCCCCATATGATTTATAATTTATGAATTTGTGTATTATGTGTAAAATTCATTACGGTAAAAGCCTGTAAAGATTAGATTCACATGTCAACTTGAATGAAACAGAGCTGCATGTTGGTTTTCATGAAAGAGAGAGGCCAGAGAAATCAGCAGCTACCTGTCTATTTTGTTCGTGTTAATTCAGCTTCAGAGCTGCTCAGAAACCAGTCAATCCACTCCATAGGAGTACAAATGAAGAGCGTTTAAGAATACTACTGACGTACTCGTAATGGGAATATACGCTGTAAAAATATAGCGATTATAAATAAAATCTGGCAGGCAAAAGTGGGGAAAAAATAACTCAGCAGCAGAAAGAGGATGAAAGGATAGATGTAAGAAGTAAACACAATGAGACATGTCATTTATGGCTCTCACTAATTGACAAGGTCCTGCTGCTATTTTGGTGAAACACGGCGAAAACTCTGGGACGGCAGCCAGCGTTACAACAAAACACGGGCTTTCTAATGTAATTGCCCTGCTTCGTAAACATAAATGCCATTTTTAGACCAAGTCGCTAACGATATAGCTACCCTCTATGTTATTTTAGCAAGCAAGCTAACCGCATTCACTACGATTCACGACGTCCTTTCTGAGCTCTGGAACTTCATTAACAAAACATGGTCGTGTAATAGTGTTAACCCGCCTTTCAGTTTAGAGAAGTACTATCAGAAAACCACAAGAGTACAGTTTATAAAACGTTACCGTTCTCACCGTCAAAGTTAGCTACACTTTAACATGAGCTAACACTAGTTAGTTTCACTACAATACAAAGTACGCTAACAACAATTTTACTGATATAATAGCTGTTTACAACAACAATTGAATGCCGAATGCAGCAAGAATTACCAATACTGCGTCGGATATCTGTTTTTATTCTCCTGGTAGCATTTTTCCCAATAATAAACAAACCAACAGTTAAATAGCCCGGTTTTAAACCGTGTTTGGTGCGTCCCCCATCCCACTGAAAGAACCGGGCATGTATCACATTACATTCAGGTTAGCTAGCGAGCTAAGACGGAGAGCATGTGTGGGCAAAGCTAAGATGACCCCGAGTGAAAAGGTCTTTCGCTTACCGTAGGAGTCCAGATATCCTTCTCTGTCCGAAAATATGTTTACTACAGACATAGAGCCAAATGTGTAGTTGCCCCGTTGCTGTTTACCCGCCGCCGTATCTCCTCCCTCTGTGTTTTCATGTTAGCATGCTGGAACTCTGACCACAATGACGGCAGTACCTTTGCATAACCAGTAGAGTGCGCAGTAACACGCTTAATACTATATAGAAAATGTAATTCCTCAGCAAAAAAGTAGACACAAGACTTAAAGGGATTTGAAACAGGTACTATCAGAAAACACACACAGACACACACACAAAGGTTTTAGGCAGGTAGGGAAAATGCTGTAAACAAGGAATGCTTTGTGTTAATCATTTATTTTCATCAATCAACAAAATGCAGTGAATGAACAAACGAGAAATCTAAATCAGCTCAATATTTGGTGTGACCAACCTTTGCCTTCGAAACAGTATCAGTTCTTCTAGGTACACTTGCACACATCTTTTGAAGGAACTCGGCTGGTAGGTTGTTCCAAACGTCCTGCAGAACTAACCACAGATCTTCCGTAGATGTAGGCTTCCTCACATCCCTCTGTCTCTTCATGTAATCCCAGACACACTTGATGATGTTGAGATCAGGGCTCTGTGGGGGCCAGACCAGTACTTGTTCTTCTTCTTTACACTGAGGATAGTTCTTAATGGCTTTGGCTGTATGTTAGGGTCATTGTCCTGCTGCAGAATACATTTTGGACCAATAAACAATCATTTATATTTCTGAAAGCATTCTCTCTCCCTCCCTCCCTCCCCCTCCGTGTGTGTGTGTGTGTCAATAATTTAAACCTGTGAAGAATCATTCCATAGAAATACCTGATTCCTGGAACGAGCTGAATGACCACATGGCTGTTTTTTCAATGTCATTGAACGTGCCACATAGGTTGACACAGAGAATGAACTCTCCAAGTCCACTTTGACTTATCATGTAGCAAAATCACACACACGCCACACACACACACACAACCACACACACACATGCACACACACAAACTTATTTTTCTAAAGCTTGCACCATAACAGATTATGTTATGCAAATCAGTGTGGTTGGTTATGGGTAAGGATGTTTTTGAATTCTGAAATAAATCAGAGTACTGTGGTGAATAACCGCAAAGACATTTTGCACTTTGTCATTTTTGTCATCATGTAGTAGAGGGAGAAAAAAAATGTGTGCAAATATGGTTTAGAATACATCAAACATTATCCAAATATTTTCAGTGTAAATGGACAAAAGAGTCCTTTCAAATGGCACCTACTGGAGCGCTTCCAGTCTTTCTTCTTCTTTTTTTTTTTGGATCAGTCATTCTGTGATTAATTTAAACGAGGAAAATTTTAAAGAGCTTCCCTTTCAATGTCTTCTTTAGTAATGATCTCTTTGTATGATTGGTCATCACGCACCTACCCACCAGACAGACTCCTGCATGTGGAAAATGTGACTCATTTGCACAGCATCTCAAACACACCTCACATATAAACATCGTAAACAAAGAACAATTTGTATGGAGCTGCTTCTGAAGATTATTAAATAAACTATCAACTATTACTTGCACTTTGTCTTCTTCTTAGCATCCATTTATCCATTCATCCCTTTTCTGTATGAGTTTTTTCTTTTCAGGGTAACTTGAGGAAACGGGTCCAAGACACACCCATTGGCACTAGATGTGCACCCATCAGGGTGGGTGCATGTTTCACTAATGGGTGTGAGCTCTTAATCATTTCTCAAGCTGAAGCCACCTACATGAGCCTGGGTGTGTCAGAGAAGGCTTAAAAACTGCGTCATTTAACTGAAACAGTCTGGATCATTCCTTGAGTCAGAGGAAGATTTTATGTCAGTAAGTAGAGGATGTCAATTATTGTTACTGGAGCGTGAGGATAAGAAAGGTAACAGAGAAAGGTAACGGTCAGACTTTATGCGACTAACAGCTCTTCTTTCATACCTTCTGATACAGTTTATCGGGATCAACAGAGATTTAAAGGTAAGTGAAGAGATCATGAGGAAAATAAGTTTTGTCCAAAGTCATTGAAAAAAACTTTGGGAATGGTGCAAATTTTGTGTTTCATACATGTTCCCTTTTTATTCAGCTTATTCTCTACATGTTTCTGATGGAGAATCATAAACATTTCATAAGTTTCTTTTATTGGGAAACAAATCAAATGTGACCCTTCTTATCTTCTGAAATTCTTCCTGGCACAAGCGTCTGGGCTATATCCTGACTGATGAGGACCCATCCCTGCCTCATCACTGCACTTTTAAGGATTGATCATAGATTATAGATCAGACTAAGATCTAAAGAGTTTCCTGGATCCAAAATATTAATTTGATTATCTCCAAGCTGCATTGTTATCACTTTGCCTTTTGCGTCATCACACTGGAAAACACACAGATTGCCACCAAATTGCTCCTGGATTGTTGGTTTTTGAGGACATTCCTTAAACAGATCACAATCAGGCAGGATTTTGCCCAGAAGCTAAAATTCAGGATACCAGGAAGAAATGCAGAATTTATAAAGAAGTGTCTGTTCTTTAAATGCTGTGCATACATTTGCTGTAAGTCTTTGAACTTTATTAAAAGCTTGATTGTTTATTACTATATAAAAAATAGTGGCAGAAAAAAGTGGCAACCTGTATCAACACGTTGATATATGACATCAGTTTAATATTTATTTATTTATTTATTTTTAGATACAATGGCATCATCAGTCCCTGTATCCAAAGCTAGCACTGCCTTCTCTCTGGCTATGCTCAAAACGTTGAGTGAGGAGGACAGCACTGGAAACATCTTCTACTCTGGTCTCAGCGTCTCTGCAGCCCTCGCCATGCTGATGCTGGGGGCGAGGGGCAGCACAGCCACACAGATGTCAGAGGTAGAATATGCACATGTTGTGAAATACATACATGTTGTGGCACCCATTGGGATCAGAGCGTCTGCTTTCAAATATTATGGGAAGTGTGTGTGAATCTGTCTCATCAAGATAAAAAGAGGAAGGTGTGGTTTCAGGTGTTCGGGTAACTGAGTGCACAGTACAGTGATGTATGAAGGATTTAAAGGAGAGTAAAAGCAGGTTATTTTGTATTGAAAGGAGATAATAATAGGAGATCACAAATATATTTTAATACATTTTTATAATGGGGATAATGGGAAGGTTTGAGGAGGGTTTCTAGTGGAATTTTTTTTAACCCAGCAGGCAGAGTGGGGTGTGACAGGAGAAAGTGTCTGTGCAGGCATTCATTACTCACTTGGTTTCCCAGTGTCAGCAAAACAGGTAGGGAATGCTTGTGTTGGCTGAGGTTCAGGAAAGGAATAATGAATTCCACTGCACTGTGAAGCATGACATCAAACAGGAGACTTTGAATTTCAGTCAGGACAAGTTCCCGATTAGCTACTGGAATTAGACAAGAACAAGCCCAGGCAGGCTTTTTTTCCCCCTGTTAGTGTTTGCGACTTAAACACAAGTTGATATGGACAAAAAAATTGACAAACATAAAATATAATTGTTAACTTCTCAACCAAAGTTGTTAAACTATAATACATTTTCAACCTTTATGTTTTTTACTGTGTAAATGACAAAAATGATCAGCCTTTACCCTGCCCTGCTTTACACTACGTCCCATTTTTCTTTTTCATATTTTTATTGAGAGACAAGTGTACAGTGGTTTACAATGACAATACAATCTGTTCCCCTCACATATTTTTTTAGTTTTTCTTACATGAACAGATACGATAACACACACACACACACACACACACACACACACACTTAAATAAACAAACAAAACAAAACCTAATAAGAAACCCAAAACAAACACAAACAACAAACCCCAAAACAAACACAAAAAAAAAAAAAAGGGGGGGGGGGGGGGGGAAGAGATATGATATTAATCAGCAGGTAGAGCATTTAATGACTTGCAATAGTCTACGAAGGGGCCCCAGATACGATAAAATTCTCTGTATTTGCCCTTCGCCACAAGGCCTATCTTTTGCAATTTAAGAAATGACATCACATCTCTAAACCAAAAAGAAACTGAAGGTGGCTTTGAAGATTTCCAAAGGAGTAAGATGCAACGTCTAGCCAAAAGTGATGTAAAGGCTAAAATTTTGAAATGTGTAGGGTCGGTTAGACCAGTGTTGACTGGAAGCCCAAAAACAGCTAGAAAAGGGTCCATGCAGATTTGGGTCCCAAGAGCCTTGGAAAGAATAACTGAATACTGACTCCAGAAGCCATGGAGTCTTGGGCACAGAAAGAACATATGGCCTAGGTCACATGGGGTGGCATGACATCTCTCACACTGATCCATCACTTGTGGGTAAATCTCAGACAGACGAGACTTTGAATAGTAAACCCTGTACAACACCTTGAACTGGATAAGTTGTAACCTGGCACAGGACATACTATAACGGACATTGGATACTGCTTTCTCCCATTGCTGATCCGAAAAAATTACTCCTAACTCCCGCTCCCAAGCCCCCCTAATTTTAGCAACTGAATGGACATTTAAATCCATAAGTTGTTCATATATTAAAGATATAATTGAATTCTTATTGGGTTTAAGGGATAAGAATTCCTCCCATGGTTGGACATTAGGAAGAAGAGGGTAGGAGGGGAAGAGAGCAGAAGTGCAATGCCGTGCCTGAAAATAACGGAATAGATTGGTAGCCGGAAGATTTGTTTCTGAACACAGGTCTAAAAAAGTTAAGAAAGTGCCATCTTTATAGAGATCCTTAAAGGTATTAATACCATGATGCTTCCACTGTACATAGGTACCATCAATGAGGCCAGGAGTAAACAGATGGTTCTGCGTGATGGGCATGTGTACTGACGCAGAGATGTACTTAAAATGACTCCTGAGTTGTGACCAGACCCTTAGACTAGACTGTACCACGGGATTTTGGGTGAAATGAGAAGGCTTAAGTGGTAGTGGAGAGAACAATAAAGCTTCTAAGGATGAGGAAGTGCACAACAGGCGTTCCAGTTTACACCACAGCAGTTCTTGAGATTGAAGCTAATGGGTCAATTTGTGAATATGAGAGGACCAATAGTAAAATAAAAAGTTAGGCAAGGCAAGACCACCATCAAACATCAGTCTCTGCAATAATGATTTCCTCACCCTGGGGTGTTTCCCTCCCCACAAAAACGATGTAACTAGCTGGTCTAACTTTTTGAAAAAAGCTTTAGGTAAAAATATAGGAATATTCTGAAACAGAAATAACAATCGAGGCAAAATGTTCATCTTTACAGCATTGATCTGACCAATTAGTGACAAAGGTAGTGAATTCCATCTCTGAAAATCTGATTGAATTTGAGTCATTAAAGGGGAGAAATTGGAAGAGTATAGAGAAGACAAAGTACGAGTCACGTTAACTCCCAAATATTTAAAGCCGGCAGGGCTAAGTCTAAAAGGAATGTCAGATTGTTTAAGTGTAAGACTTAAAGAATTTATGGGGAAACATTCACTTTTAAGAAGATTTATTTTGTAACCTGACAGAGAGCCGAACTTGTTTAATAGAGACACAATCGATGGTATGCTAGATAAGGGAGCAGAAACATATAGAAGCAGGTCATCTGCATACAAAGACAATTTTACGTCAAGGCCTGACCGGGAAATACCACGAAAATGAGGAAGAGCCTTCAAAGCTATAGATAGGGGTTCAATTACAATAGCAAAAAGTAGGTGGGACAGGGGGCAACCCTGTCTCGTGCCGCGTGACAATGAGAAGTAGCCAGAGGAAACACCATTTGTCTATACACTGGCTTGGGGTGCCTTGTACAACAGTCGAATCCATGAAATGAATCTGTCCTTGAAACCAAATCTTTGTAAGACCGCAAAGAGAAAGCTCCACTCCACACGATCGAAAGCTTTCTCAGCATCAAGTGAGATAACTACTTCTGGATTAGTGGTCGAGTGTTGGGAAAGAATGACATTCAAAAGCGTGCGGACATTAAAGAACAGCTGGCGGCCTTTAATAAAGCCATTCTGTTCATCTGAAATAATAGTAGGAAGAACCTTTTCAAGGCGAATTGCTAAAATTTTAGCCAAGACTTTAACATCAACATTCAGCAGTGAAATAGGCCTATACGAGGTGCAAGACGTAGGATCCTTACCCTTCTTTAAGAGAACAGTAATTAGTGCTTGAGACAATGTAGGGGGCAATAGACCACGTTCAAAAGATTCATTATACACTGAAAGAAGTAGTGGGGCTAACTTGTCTATAAATGTTTTTAAAAATTCAACTGAAAACGCGTCAGGTCCTGGTGCCTTACTATTGTGCATGGTCTTGATTGCATGCACAATTTCATCCAACCTAAAAGGGGCATCTAATTGTTCAGCTATAACAGGATCGACAGTGGGCATTATAAGACCGTTAAAAAAAGAATCCATCTCAGAGGCGTCAGCAGCAGATTCAGATTCATATAGGGAGGAATAATACGTCTTAAACACCTCATTTACTTCCTTTGAATCAGAGACCAAGTTGCCTGCCGCATCTTTAATTTGAGAAATTAATCGAGAAGAGGCCTGACGTTTTAACTGATGGGCCAAAAGCCTTCTGGGCTTATCACCATGTTCATAATAAGTCGCACGCGCACGAAGTAAAAGACGTTCAGCATCTGCCGTAGAAAGTAAATCAAATTCGGTCTGCAAGTCAAGTCGTCTTTTATGCAAATCAGGAGTGGGACTGTCAACAACCTGTCTATCTATGTCACAAATTCGTGTAGTCAAAGTTTGAAGTTTGGCTTTGTGGCTTTTAGTGGAATGGGCAGAGAAAGAAATTATTTGCCCGCGCACATATGCCTTGAGAGATTCCCAAAGCAATGACCTCATAACAGTATCGCTGTCGTTAAACACCATAAATTCATCAATTGCAGATTTGATAATGGTAACAAACCCCTCATCCGAAAGCAACAAAGAGTTAAATCTCCAGGGTGAGGAAAAAGAGGACTGGGCTATGAGCTTGATGTCAACGCTAAGTGGTGCGTGATCGGAAATGACAATAGGATGATACGTAGATGACAGTACTTTTGGAATAAGGGAACTGTCCACAAAAAAATAATCAATCCGCGAAAAGGACTGATGTACCTGAGAAAAGAAAGAGTACGCTCTGGTGGTAGGGTTAGAAAACCTCCAGGGATCTACAAAACCATTCTGAAACATAAACTCCGAAATAGACTTGGACATAGAGGATTGGGTCAGGGTCCGAGGATTCGAGCGATCTAAGGCAGGATCAATAACACAGTTTAAGTCACCACCCAATATCAAAAGATGAGTATCAAGGGAAGGGAGACTACTCAAAAGTGCATCTGTAAAACCTGGATTATCAAAATTTGGCACATACACATTGACTAAGAGGACGGGTACATTGTACATGGTGCCTACAACAACCAAATATCTCCCGTTTTTGTCAGCTTTAATCTCAGAGGCTGTAAACTGTACCCTTCTGTTTATTAAGATCGCCACCCCCCTGGCTTTTGAATTAAAGATTGAATGGAAAGTATGACCCACCCATGGGCACCTGAGCCTAAGATGATCCCGATTTCGCAAATGGGTCTCTTGCAAAAACATTAGATCACTCTTTAAACATTTAAGAGGCGAGAATATTTTAGATCGTTTAATTGGGCTATTCATACCTTTGACATTCCTCTTTTTTTTCTTTTTTTTTTTTTTTTGCCTGTCCCATTTGGTTCTTTAGCCATCAGAATTGTTGTCTGAAGACCAACAAGGATACCCAATGGATTTAGTTTGCCAAATGGATCATCGTGGCATTGCCGTATTGGTCCATTTGGTCGATCTTTGTTTTTATTATTTATTATATTTTATTTTCAGATGTTACAGACGGGACAGACATGAGTGAGGGATAGGAAAGGGAGAAAGAAAGAGGAAGGAAAGGGAAAACAGAAGGGGAGAGGGACAGTGAGAAAGGGGGGGAGAAAAAAAAATAAAAATCTCCTGGATCACCTGTTGAGAGAAAAATAGAAAACAAGCAAAAAAAAACAAAGCAACATACTAAACACAACACCATCGCATTAATCTAGCTAAGTGTAAACAGCAGTAAATACTAAATATTCAATGTTGTTGTGCAGCACGCAGGACAGATGTGCTTCGAAGTAGCGGCCAAGAAAGGTGTAATTTGGGTCTACGAGCAGTGAACACCCGTGTGCATACCTGTGTGGATCAGCGCGCTTGTATTCCGAAGGTTTCTCTATGTAATGATCTGCTAGGGAGTGTGGGGGGGCCACAGCCCCGTCCTCCAGGGTGTGAAGCGGGTATGGAGGAGATCAAAACTCCAGACATCCAGAGGCCCCCAGAACACAACAGACCATGGAAGACCAACAGAGGGGCAGCCGCGCCACTGTTCCAGTAAGAGCTGAGGAGAGTCCCAGATGAGGGTTCACTCAGCAGCCGCGGAGCAGAAGCCAGGGGGAGTTGCAGTGACGCGCCCGTGAGCTCCGCCGGCCCCCAGCTGTGCCTGAGTGACTGAGCCCCAGGCCGAGAGGCCGGGGGCACCCCACCTCCGAAGGGGCCCGAGCGAGCCCCAGGCTCCAGGCCCCGATAAGCGGCCGCCAAGGAGTGAGCCGGTGTGTACCCGGACGCCCACCCCCAGACACAAAGAACCACCAACGCACCGACACCTGAGGGAGTCCGCCACCGGCAGGGGAAGTGGTGGTGGGTGGAGATAGGCCTCCAAACCTTGGAGGGCCTGAGATGTCCCCAAAGAGGTGGCGTCTGATACCCAACCTGACATATAGACACAGACATACAGGCACACACAGATACAAACATCCATTCCCACCCTCATGCTCTCATATGTACTTACTCCACACTCAACCAACGTGGAGACAGACATAAAGAGACGCTGTACACACGATCACACTCCCCAAGCATACTCTACAAACCGGGTCTAGGTACCCTTGCCCCTGGAGGGGGGAACTGCACCCAGACCCAGGTGGTGTTACCCTTTTCCCTGCGGTGGGGAGAGGCAGACCACCCCGACTCCGTAGCAGCAGGGAGGCCCCACACCCCAGACCGCAGTCGGACGGCCAACTCCTCTTAGCCCTCCCGCTCCAGCAGGCCGCAGAGAACGGGGGTGGGAGAAGACTCCAAACCTCCCTCCACCCGCTCATTGTAGTGTTGATGCATGTGTGTTCTAAGGTGCAATCTTCAACTGGTGGGGGAGATGGTCACATCTTGCAGGAGCTCTCCTCTCTTCAGGAACTCTCTCTGCAGGAGGGGGAGATACAGGAGAGGTGGAGGAAGATCTCAGCCTGGGCGTTTACTGTCTTATGTAGTCTGGAAGATGAGTGGATGGTGGGGTGGGTGTAGTTTTCTCTGTGGTGGGGTTGGGTGGACTGTCCCGGGCTCTGTGGGGCCGGGGGGCGCTGCTGCACTGGGCCTCGGTCTGGATGGGCCTGGGCCCCCTTTCCCTGGCGGGTCGCGGAGTATGGGAGTGCCTACTGGGGTCAGCGGGGGAGCTGGCCCCAGGGAGGGGTTACCTGCCCCTCCCTTCCTTCCCTCCCCATCTCCAGCTGCCTCCCTCTTCCAGCTCCACCACAACCACCCACACATGCAGGGCCTTGGAGTAGGGGTATGTCACCAGGGTG
Organism: Mchenga conophoros; assembly: GCF_057382185.1. NCBI lineage: Eukaryota > Metazoa > Chordata > Actinopteri > Cichliformes > Cichlidae > Mchenga > Mchenga conophoros. The sequence goes on along the minus strand of NC_140534.1, from coordinate 774,948 downwards.
CAGAGGAGGCTACCCCCCCCCCCCCCCCCGTCCCCTTCTGGCTGCCTCTGCCTCAATTTTATCCCACAACTTAGACATTCACATTATTCACACTCTCATTACACATACATATAGGATCTTGGGGGTGGGCACAATCACGGAGTCCAAATTACCATCAGGGTGTACACCTCACCCCTGGCGTCGTTGCCCACCTCTCAATTTTAAATACACGTAGACATTAAGGGCTATCAGGAGGGACTATGCGCTTACCTGCTGCTCCCTGGCAGGTAGCTCCATGCCCTCCTGGGTTTTAATTGTACCTTTGACATTCCAAGTTAAAAATCTAATACCACTATTGCCTAAGGACTGACCTGAAGTACTGGTCATTGCAGAAAGATAAAAGAGAAAATACTTATTTCTTCACCCCCAAAGAAAGAACAAGTGGGAAAAACACACTCACACAAACACACAACGCAAACCCACAACAACAGAAGTACAGCTTCAGAATAAAAATAATAATAACACGTCAAATGCACCCTCCCGCCTCCCCCCTGCACAGCAAAAGCCCCCATCCCCAAACGATGGAGACGGCAGTGCACGCTCCCACCCGGAGCAATCTGAACAAAAACGCTCCCGACTACGAAACGAACCGTGTCAAACCAAAGCTCCAACAGAGTCATTTCTCAATAGATTAAAAGGCACAAATAAAATAAAAATAACCCAATTATACTTTACTATTAGACAGGTAAAACAAAACAAGTGTTTGGCAGAGTAACAAACTTAGCTTACCACAATGATGTTTGGATTTGGATCATGCGCTATTTCAAACAAACAAACATTGTCCCGCTATATTTTTTATCGCGTGGTTATTGTCTTAATATATTCCTTGGCCTCATCTGGCGAGACGAAGTCGCGCTGCATTCCTTGATAAGTGATCCGTAGTCTTGCCGGATAGAGGATCCCAAATCGGACTCCCTGGATGCCGCGAAGCTGGCGACGGACCTCATTGAAAGCCGCACGGGCCCGCGCTGTCTTAGCGGTGTGGTCGGGGAACACAGAAATGGTCATATTATTTATCTGCACCCTCTGCAGCTCCCTGGCCTTCTGGAGAATCCTAGCACAGTCAGCGTAATAGTGCAGCTTCACAACCATAGCACGGGGGCGTTCACCGGTGTTAGGTTTGGGGGCCAAAGTTCGGTGGGCTCTGTCTACAAGCGGCTCCTTCCCAAGCTGAAATGCCTCCATCAACAGCACGGACACATCTGTAGCGGACAGGACGTTCTCCTCTGGCACACCAACAATGCGTATATTATTGCGGCGAGACCTGGACTCCAAATCCTCGCATTTATTCTCCAATTTGGCCAACTCCTTTGACATCGCATCCACTTTGGCTTGGAGGTGGACAATATCATCCGTGCATGTGGAGAGAGACTGTTCCATCTCCGTAACTGTGCTTCTGAGGCCAGCGAATTCCTGCCGCATGGTAGTTATATCTGAGGAAAGGTCCGTTTTTAGTTGCTGTATGTCGGACCTGATAGACGTGAGATTCTCCGCAAACGCTGTCGTCAGTTCCTTTTTAAACAGTGCTGAAATTTCTTCACTAAGTTCAGAGAGGAGTTCAGCCTTCGTGAATTTTTCCGTATCGACGAGCGGCGTGTCGGGTGACCCAGGCAGTGGTGAAGTTTTACCACGAGGCGGGGATGCAGTGTTAGCAGCAGGCCGCAAGTTTGGCTGAGAGGTGCTTGCGCTCTTATTAACCTTACGCGACATTGTAAACACAAAAAGCAAAAACAGTCTTGTCTCGGAACTAAACAAAAAGAAAAAACCCGTCAAAATGTGCCTGGAAATGCTAGATAATAACTAGACTCTGCAGGAGCTACGCTCGGTGCGACCTACGCCATAGTCACATAAACCGGAAGTCCCACTACGTCCCATTTTTAAGCTCAACATTCTTGTTTGAATATTTTAATATTATCTGTAGTTCCATCCCACTTGTCAGATTTAGACCTAGCATTGCACAAATTTGATGAACTAATAAAATATATTGTACTGAATAAACAACTCGGCATTATAAGGTAAATGAGTTTCAACCATTTCGACAAGTTTACTTATCTTAATGAATTAAGCTCATTCTATTTTGCCTAGGTTGCTGTTTTAGTTCAGTGTTTCTTAGATCTCTTTGTTTCATCACCCTCTCTGTTTAAGTCTCCCTCCTAGGTTTGTCATGTTGAGTCTGCGTGTCTTAACTTGTCGTGTTTCTTGTCTGCATGTCCTGTGTTGTCAAGTTCGTGTCATATCTCCATCCTGTTATGTTTCCTGTTTTATTTTGAAGAGATCGGGTGTCCCATGTTCATTGTGTTTAGTTTCACTTCCCGTGTGGCATCATTATATTCATTCTAATCAGCTGTTTCCCCGTGTGTTTCCGCTTCCCCTGATCACCTCCTGTGTGCACTTAATGGCTGTATCCCAATTCAAGGTCTGCAGCCTTAAAGTACGCAGCCTCAACGATCCTCAAGGGCCGCATACTTAAAGACCGCTAAGGCCGGAAGTGCGAGGCTTGTGAAATGGGACGGTCTAGCCGCCGTTGCGCTGCCCAGGTTGCCTAGCAACCATGATACTAACAGCTGGAAACGTGTCATACAACTTTGTTTGACAGAAATGAAGGAGAAAATCTTTTGTTCATTTGTTTGTTTGTTTCTACAAGAGCTTTGATCATTCTCTGTAAGATTAAGCTCAGCTATTGAACGGCGTATATTTTAAAGTAAAGGCTTTAAAACCAAGTTAGTACAAACGTCACTAATGTTACATAACTTTGCCGACATGTGGCCAACAGTAATGTTTTAATGTTCTTCATTATTAAACATCTGCACATAAATAAGTGACATAATATTCAGTACTTAAAGTCTACTCTTCGGCCGCCCCTCATCCGCCGTTTTTTTCGGCAAAATTATCCATACCCACCGCCGCGCTATGCATTCTGGGATATGTTGGGCCACGAAGTCTACACCGCCACGTCCTTAAAATTCAGGGAAATGACGGACGCATTTGAGGGCCGCATTTCGAGCAGCCTTCGAATTGGGACAGCCTTCGTCGCGTCGCGGTGACGTAATCGGCCTTAAAATGCGGCCTTTAAGGCTGCAGACCCTGAATTGGGATACAGCCAATCTGTGCGCTTTCATGCCTCATCCACTTTTAAAGGTTTTTCATGTTTATTTTCTCCACGTCACATTTTTTTATGTTTAGGATATTTTGTGTTTTCTTTCTAGTTTTCCCCGGTTCAGGTTATTGTTTAGCTTTGAATTGATTTCGCCTTTTTATTTTTGTACTGCTTAATCAGCCATAATAAATGGCGCTTTTTCTGTTAGAATCAAGTTTTGTTTTTGCGTGTCTGCATTTGGATTCTCCTCCTCACTCCACACAGTCAGCTTCAGCCCAACTGTGACAATAATATATAATGTTCCACATAGAGAAACAATATATATTTTTACAGCCTTGTACTCCTTAGTAACATTTAAAGGCAGAGGTTTTACTCATAATGATATATTTCTACTGCACAGTGCTGCTATTTACTGAAGAAGTGAACTGTAATTCAATTCAATTCAATTTTATTTATATAGCGCCAAATCACAACAAAAGTCGCCTCAAGGTGCTTCATAGATACAGAGAAAAACCCAACAATCATATGACCCCCTATGAGCAAGCACTTTGGCGACAGTGGGAAGGAAAAACTCCCTTTTAACAGGAAGAAACCTCCGGCAGAACCAGGCTCAGGGAGGGGCGGGGCCATCTGCTGCGACTGGTTGGGGTGAGAGAAGGAAGACAGGATAAAGACATGCTGTGGAAGAGAGACAGAGGTTAATAACAGATATGATTCAATGCAGAGAGGTCTATTAATACATAGTGAGTGAGAAAGGTGACTGGAAAGGAAAAACTCAATGCATCATGGGAATCCCCGGCAGCCTACATCTATTGCAGCATAACTAAGGGAGGATTCAGGGTCACCTGCTCCAGCCCTAACTATATGCTTTAGCAAAAAGGAAAGTTTTAAGCCTAATTTTGAAAGTAGAGATAGTTTCTGTCTCCCGAATCCAAACTGGAAGCTGGTTCCACAGAAGAGGGGCATTAAAACTGAAGGCTCTCCCTCCTATTCTACTTTTAAATACTCTAGGAACAACAAGTAGGCCTGCAGAGCGAGAGCGAAGTGCTCTAATAGGGTGATATGGTACTATACGACTGCAAGGTTCCTCACAGCGTTACTGGAGGCCAAGGTAACACCATCCAGAGTAAGAATCTGGTTAGATACCATATTTCTAAGATTTTCAGGGCCGAGTACAATAACCTCAGTTTGATCTGAATTAAGAAGCAGAAAGTTAGCGGCCATCCAGGTCTTTATGTCTTTAAGACATTCCTGCAGTTTAACTAATTGGTGTGTGCTACCTGGCTTCATGGATAGATAGAGCTGGGTGTCATCTGCATAGCAGTGAAAATTTATGCTATGTCTTCTAATGATGCTGCCTGAGGGAAGCATGTATAATGTAAACAGAATTGGTCCTAGCACTGAACCCTGTGGTACTCCATAATTAACCTCAGTGTGTGAAGAGGACTCTCCATTTACATGTACAAATTGGAGTCTATAAGATAGATATGATACAAACCAAACTGTACACTGGTAAACTGTTACAGTATTGGTCCGTGCAACCGACAAAAGAAACAAAGCCCCCCCCCCCAAAAAACAAACAAAACAAAACAAACAAACAAACAAAACTGCTGATGGTTATACAGGAGTATGGATTACAGAATGATTACATCAATCATGTCATTTCACTACATATCTGGCAAACAGATCATGATTTGTGTACAAAGGCTGGTTTTGCTCCTATCAGTATTATATGTGGAATATAAGTAGATATTGAAAGTGCAAATAAAAGCAGATGATCTTTGCCAAAGCAAGGGGAAAATTTGTGGCTTTAATAACAGTAGTCGTTAATATTTTACCACAGAATAAAGCCCAGAAACCCAATATTACAATAATAAGCTATTATGGTGATTCAGCTAAACCATTTAGACAAAGCTTCACAGTTCAAATGGAAATAAACTAAAAACTGTTGCAAAATAAACCAGAGAGTTTCTCAAGACAAGAAATGGGATATTCTTCAATGGCCAAGTCTGTGATCACATGGCTTGTTAAGTATGTGTCAACGTCCAGTACAATACTGTATGAATATAATAATGTATTTCTACCTGAGAGTTTTTGGTTTGGTGCAGAATATGTACATGCATGGCATCTAGGCTGCCGAATACTTTCATTGCCATATATAACATAGAGGAGAGGTGAAATGTGTCCATAACCCTCCATATTTCTTTAACCTTAAATTTGAGACTTTTTGTCATGTGGATTTATTTTTTTATTTCCAAAAGGGAAGCAGGTCACCACAGAATGTCTGCTCAAACATATTTATATCCAAATAACATGTGTAATGCATGCATGCATTCACATATTCACACACAAACAAACTATGAAAATGTCAACAGTGATTCCTCCCTCACAGGTCCTCGGCTTTACTGAGGTTGAAAAACTAAAGTCGGCAGAAGAGAAACCGACACAAACACAGTCAGAAACGTCGTCGTCGCTACAGACGCCAATGCAGACCCTGATGCAGACACGGATGCAGACGCGGACGCAGATGCAGACGCAGATTCAGCAGCAAACCAGACTGCCGGGCTACCTGCGCAAGGTGGTAACAAAGCGAATAACTGTGATCTGACAGGGAAATTCAAGGTTTTAGCTCCAGAGTATCTCACACCAAACTTCCCACCACATATATCCAACACATAGCTAACACCTTAAAACAGAATTAGTAGAAAGCAGATTTATGCAGCAGGTGAAAAGTTCAGTGTCAACAAAAGCGTAACATCATACATGTTCTAAATGTTTAACATATTTGAGCGTTTGTTGCGTCTGTTTGTCCTTTTTCTGTATTCTTTCCAAAAGATGCAGGAGGCCTTGTAAATACAGATTACTACTGAGCCCTTCAGTTCCTTAAGACTTTGAATCCAATCATTCAGTGGATGTTAGTTATGAGAAAGCTATTACCAAATGAAAACAAACTAACACTGATACATTCAAAAAGGCCAATGCAGAGTTATGTTAGCCATATTAGCTGTCTTTCATCTGTCTTTTGTTCATCGTGGCTTTATAACACGTAAGTCTTCTCTGGCTGTTCACAGTGTCTGAAACCCCAGACCGATGAGGACGATGTCCACGCCAAGTTTGCCAAACTACTAACTGATCTGAACAAGGCTGATGCTCCATACTCCCTCAGTCTTGCCAACAGACTTTACGGGGATCGGTCCTACACGTTTCTCGAGGTGTGAGAGGAAACCTGTTGTTACTTAGACTTACAATAAATGACTAACCTGTGCAGTGAGCCCTGTTATAGGTCATGAGACCAAAGCTGTGCACGTTTCTCCCTGCTCCCTGGATTTTCACTTACACAAAGTTTAGGACAGTAATGCTAATTTAATACCATGAAGTTGGCTACATCTAGTCAGTAGTAGTGGTAGTACAAGTTCACTGTATTTACTGGAAACATTTCACAAGAATATGTTCTATGATAAAAAACAGACAAGTCTTCATAAAACACAGCAATAAAATAGAAACATTTGCATTAAAACTAAATAACACAAAAACAGTAAAACTGAAAAAATAGAACTAAACAGATAAAACTAAAATGAAATATAATCATTTTACAGTTTTATTTATTTACAGTTCATAACAAGAGACAAGGCACCATTTCTCTCCTTTGTGTTCCAGTCATCACAGCAGATTAAACTTTTAAAACATTTGCAAATAGTATAAAGAAATATATAAAGAAGTAAAACACTAATTTATTAATACTTAGAAATACTAAAATGTACATTTGTCAGCAAAAACTGCTGCCATCTGAACCGAAACGTTACAAACCAGCTTACCCACAATCTGTGTATTTTTCTATGCTGGCTACTTAAATTGGCATCCAACAAGCTATTTGCTTTAATCTTTTATTAGACAAAGGCTGACTGGTTAGTTCAAGCTTCAACTGCATCCAAAGGACTGAAAATGTTTTAACACAGTGACTGAACTTGATTGAAGTCTCCGTAGTTTGTTGAATCTGTTTCGAGTGACTTATTTTCACAATTCCAGGAATTTTTAAAAGGCACCAAAAAGCATTACAACGCTGAGCTCGAGTCTGTGGACTTCAAAGGAAATGCAGAGGAGGCCAGGGTCCACATCAACAGCTGGGTGGAGAAGCAGACACAAGGTAAGCATAATGTAACTTTAAATGATCTCCACTGTAAATCCTTGGGGATCAGTTGTGTTGTGTTCAGTTGAGACATTATTACCGGATTGTCCACCGTCCACATTATTTTCTGTTTCCAGTTCTTCCAGTCTAATTTCTATTCAGTATTAAGCAGCACTATCTCTGGGTTTTACTGTTTGGTTTCATGCTATTAATAAAACCATCACAGCAGTATGTTGCTGTAAATAGCAGGCCAATTCTTCTATTCTTATTATATTATGTGATGGGTACTTCTACTTTGATCACTTGTGTCTTTAACATATTTTTATTTTTCAGGCCCATTTAGGATTGGCTGCTATTGATTCTATATCTTTATATTATCTTAAGTGCAGCAGGAAATTCATTCATTGTTTTTATAAAAGCGCGATACAAATACAGGCCATTTATAAATCTACCATCTATAATAATAGGATACAAGGACTTTCTATGAGGGTTATAGGACTGTGGTGCCACCTGCTGGAAATGAGACATCTTAATCCCAGTTGAAAGAAGACATTATTTTTGTAGGAGCCATTTTTGGGTTGATACCTTATGTTGCCGCTAGAGGTAACCTTTTTAAGTTTCTTTTTTTTAAACTTTATTTAACAAACAATGAGTATACAACATACGAACAGATGAAGTATACAAAACAACAGAACATGAACACAAAAAGCCAAGAGTAAAAGAAAAAGGTAACAATTATAAGAATACACATACATGTATTGTTTTGAGAGCCTTTGTGTTGGTGGAGTCTGATATTGATTGTATGTACATTTCCACATCCTTAAAATAATGACAGAAATATGGTGTTTTGTTAGTAAACTTACATTTATGGATAAAAAATGTAGCTAAAAGTATGAACAAATTCATCATAAAAAAATTTTATCATACTTCTTGGGGAACTTAAACAAACAGAATAAAACATTTTCCCATCGTAAAGAAAACTCCCTTAAAATATGGACAATAACAAACCTGCTAAATTCCTTCCAGAATCTCTGTGTAAAAGAACAGTACCAAAAAAGATGCGTCACAGTTTCTGGATGATCCCCACAGAAAGTACAATTAGTATTTATGTCCCTTTTACATTTGACCATGTAGTGACTGGCTGGATAACATTTATGTAGAATTTTAAATGAGACTTCTTTCACCTTATTTACAATCAAATATTTATGGGGGACCATCCAGACTGTCTTCCACTTGATATCTGGAACATATCAGTTCCAATAAGATGTTATATATGGGAGAGAGACGATATCTTCTTGGAATAAACTACGTATTCTCTTATTGCTGTTACCAAGTTCCTGTGAAAAGCAGATTTTTCCTATTGGTGACTCAGCTGGATCGGGGAGAGTGACTGAGGCAGATATTGAGCTGTCAGTGTTTTTATATAACATTAAAGTCCCTGAGGGTGTGCCACCAAGCACCACTGAGGATTCCACCTTTTTAAGTTCCTGTATGGTAGGTTTATGTAAGGTATTTAAGGTGGACGCACGTAATCAGCGTCAGGTGTGTTGTTAATCATAAGAAGGCAAAACGTTTGTGACCGCTGCGCTTTTATCTTAAAATGTTTGGAACAAAGACCAAAAAGGACAAGATAAGTACTGCTGGAGTTATTGGACTGTTTAATTAATTCATGCATACCAGAAGCATCGCGTCACCCCCGCTAACAACCACCTCAGTGGCTTCAAGCCTACGCTTGAATTTTTGTTTTTTGTTCCCTGTTATACTGATCATAAAGCTTTTTCACCTTTTTTTAAAATAAAAACCATCTTGCTGTTGCCCTGTTTTCTGATTTTATAGCTGAAGATGTTGTACAGTAACTAGTGCATCTTTGGTAATAGTTAATAGTTTTCATAAATTCTTTTTACCAGATAAAATCAAGGACTTGCTAAGCCAGGATGCAGTGGGTAGCCTGACGAAGCTGGTTCTCGTGAATGCCATTTACTTCAAGGGCAGCTGGAACACGCAGTTTAAGGAGGAGAAGACTGCTGATGTGCATTTTCGACTGAACAAGGTAACAGTGCAGAAAGGCAGCATAGGATGGTGCAGTTATACTTTGATCTGTCATACTACAAACGAGCTGTGGACTTTGCTGAATGAGAACATAAAGCCTGGAGCTCTGAGGGGATAAAATCGTGCTTTTAGGACGATCACTTTCCAACTTTATGCAGTTATGCAATGCAGTTTATTATTCATGTAATATCCAATAAGTTCTCAAATAAATCTCAAACAACAGCACAACACAAACTTCGGCTAACAAGAACAAATTGTGTTGTGACGTGTGCTCTACATCCAAATCCACTCAATGGCTGGAATAAAACCATGACAGAACTTTTTGAGATCATTTTGAGACTAAACACAAAAAACATTTCTCTTGTCTCCCCTATTTTTCAGAACGACACTAAGCCGGTGAAGATGATGCAGCAGAAAAGTAAATTTCCTTTTGCGACCATTCCTGAGGCCAACTGCAAGGTAACATCCATCACTTTCAGCTTATTACAGGATTTCACCAGCATGATCTAAAACTTGTCTTTTACAAATATCAGCCTAAATTTCTAGATTAGGAAGTCAGATCATCTTTGATGGAGTAATAAATAAAAACAATGTTTCTGGACAGATTCTTGAGATGCCGTATAAAGGAAATGACCTCAGCATGCTCATATTCCTACCTAATGACATAGAAGATGATACCACAGGCTTGGAAAAGGTAAGATGCACTTACCAGTACTTTAATGTCCAGTTTCAATCAGACAAGCTAGTGACACTGTATCCACACAGCTGGAGAAGGAGCTGACCTATCAGAACTTTGTGGACTGGACTCGCCCAGACATGATGAGCCCCAACGAGGTTGATGTCAAGCTCCCTCGATTTAAGATGGAGGAGAAGTATGACTTGGAGAAAATCCTGACCAACATGGGAATGGAGAACGCTTTTGACATCTACAAGAGAGACTTCTCTGGTGAGAAATATTGCACCAATGAGACACACTGAATCAATTATACAGTTATATTGAGAGCACAAAAACTGCAAAACATCATCTGGTAAAGAATAAAACACAACTGATTTCTGGGCTCTTCATCTACTAGGAATGTCTCCAGCAAATGACCTGATAGTGTCCAAAGTTGTCCACAAGGCTTTCGTGGATGTAAATGAAGAAGGAACTGAGGCTGCTGCTGCCACTGGGGTTGACATGGAAGTCCGATCTATAACGATTCCCGCTGAGTTTGTTGCCGACCATCCCTTCATCTTCTTCATCCGACATAAACCCACCAAGAGCATTCTCTTTGTGGGCCGGTACTGCTCACCCGAGTAAACACGAGCTGACATTGACATGAATTAAACATAAAACATTATATACAGTATAAGATTTTGTAAGGTAAACCTAGTTCATACAAATGAAGTAAAGAAAAGTTATTAAAACAAAACGTGCCTTGCTGTTTATTCTTTCAGTGTCCCACAGTAGCACATTTCCTGCTAGGAAAATGTCAGAAGTCACATCATTTCTGTAAATTGGGAAGTAACTGTAATATATCAAGTCACCTCTGTCTCTTGTTACCAGGACTTTTAAAATGAATGGTACAACATGGAAAGAGGCCCTACACAAGAGTTTAGCTTTGAGCTCAATATGCGATGATCCTTTCAGCCATGACATCTCTGACATGGGAAACCAGGGAATTTGATTAGAAAATGGTGAAGGATTTTCTTTTCAGTTAGAAACTGGATTTGTGTAACATGTTGGTGAAAAGCCCCCAAAGAAACCAGCATATGATCAGTCGCTATATTGCATTTAATACAAACGTCCTTCGTGTATCCTTTGAATACAGAACAGATCATTTCTGATATCTATGAGTAAACCCAACGAGCACGTGTCCCAAAAGACCCCACAGTGTTTTTATCTGGCTTTTCCCTGACAGTTAGTGGACACTGACAGATGTGTGCTGAATATGAAAGGAAACAAAAGAACTAAAGAAGGTTTGCAGTGTTAAAAACAAGAACTACATGAAGGTTGTTTCATCCTGCTGTAACTTATGACAGAAGCATCTTTTGTTTGTTTTTTTATTTATTTACACAAAGACAGATGTTGAAATAACAGGAGTAACAGTTTAATTCAATTGAAATCGGTCCAATCGTCTATAATGAAATTATTGTTTTTCATTAGTTGGCAAAAGATGGGGGTTGTTGACGGCAATTCAGTGAATGCAACAGGGGAGGACGCCAGTTTGGATGGAGGGGAATCAGCAGGACAGATGAGATTTTGTTTAGGAGTCGAGTAGTTGTGTGAATGAGGAGAGGAGAGCACATTAGACTGCTGAGAGACGGGGAGGTAGTCAAGCACTGACCACATGTCTTCTTGGATTTCAGCAAAACAGATGGGCTCATCTCGGTCTTGAAATAATTCAACTCGGGGTTGAACTGATGCAGTTTGAGAGGCATCTACAGGAGAGGCAGGGGTGGGTGAGGGCTGCTGAGACTGCGCAGTGATGGGGAGGGGGTCGAGCTCTTCCAGCACTGACAGCAGTTCTTCCTCACTGTCTGCGACAAAGGCTTCCTCTGTCTGGAACTGAAGGGCTGCAACAGGGGAGTCCAATGAGGAAAACAAACACAGAGTTTTCATTAGCTGATACAAACTCTGTGCAGTGACTGTTTCATCATTCAGTGCAGTGATGCACACATGTAGGAACTGCATGTTGGCACTTTGGACATACATAGTTTTCTTTGGTCGACCAGGCTGGATGCTCTTTGGCATGATTCTGTCTTTCTGTTTCAGCCTGCTTGAAATATCTGGCTTTCTGGTCGTTTGAAAGCGACTTCCACTGTGGACAGAAGATCATAAGAACACACTGTGAGCACTGCTACTACACATAACTACAGGACAGCTGGGACACATGCAAAAACATGAGCAGACAACATTAACAGATGCATAAATGTATGCAGAGTTACACACTTACACTCTGTCCCACCACTGCATTTACGGCTGCACTTCCAGGGATGTTGAGTTCAGCAATGACCTTTGGCCTCTGCTCTTTGAGATAGAGCATGAAGGCATTTGGCAGCTTCGTGACGTATGGCCCATCTTCATCCTGAATGTGTTCACTGACAGGTGTTGCCAGCTGTGGTGGCTTGTCTCGCGCTCAAAGAGGACAAAATAGAGAACAATACAGTGTTCAGCTGCCTGGCTGTGCTTTACACACAGCCCTGCTCTGGTACACCCACTATGCCGGCCTTTGTACACTCTCTCCATCTAATGATAGAGAGGAAGGATACATTCACTACTTCTAGCCTCCACTATTCAAATTGAGTATTTTCACAGTGTCCTAAAAGCTTCCTGAAAAGCCTTTACACTATTTTCCAAAACGCTGCATCCAGAGCACAGTCAGGGACTGGAAGGAGAGAGTAGATTTCCCCCATATGGACTTCTCTCTTCATTGGCTCCCAATTAAATCCCAAATAAAAATCCAAATACTTGCCCTCACACACACAAGGTCTTGAATAATCACCCCCAATTTTGTCTACAAGATCTCAGTGCTTTGCTCTCAGACTGCTGGCTTCCGAGGGGATTTAAAAGTACAATGGAAGGCAGAGCCATCACTTTTCAGGCCCCTCTCTGTGGAACCAGCTCCCACTTTGTATTCGGGACACAGACACTTGCTCTCATTTTTTAATTAAGCGTGAAACCTTTTTGCCAAAGTCCAATAACTTGAGAGAGGAGCCAAAGACGTCCTCGTCCCAGATTCGTCCCAAGACAGATTCACACCTATTCGCACCTTGTCTGCTGTGACCTGAAGAACTCGCGTGACCATTGCGACTCTCAAGGTGCTAAAAATCACACAAGAGTTTAAATGCGTGAGAGGCCACACTTGAGTAGCAAAGAAGCTTAGCTGATGAGATTAAATGTGCAGTTGCATGAGAGCACTAGTCTTTTTAGTGATCTACCTTTTGACCAGTTTAGAACCTGACAAGCGAGTAATCACAATGCCCACCTTGTTAATTGTCCTGAAAGCTTCATAAGCCGGACAATGAATCAGTGATGTTGCATTTTTTCACAGCGATGGTGGTATAGTGGCGAGCATAGCTGCCTTCCAAGCAGTTGACCCGGGTTCGATTCCCGGCCATCGCAGTTGCTTCTCGCAGTACTGTTCAAGCATGTGGGCTGCGTACTGTTTTACACTAAAAACGTTCTCCGCTCTTTCTGCAAAGGCTTACAATGTCAGGCCAGGTGCATTCTTCATCGGCCTCGCTGCTACCGTTTGCTGTGGAAAGACACTGTTCACACAGGCTTTGAGTTCTCATCACTTCATACATATACCTTCTTACATGACACTGTGATTGGACACGCTACTTCTTCATAAAGACACCCAGTCCCACTTTAAATATTGTGCTGAATGTTTGGAATGAAGATAACATTTTACTAACCATGTACTGATCAGCTCTTTGCGGTGGCAAAATCATCAGCTGTGTGTGTTACTGTTCATGCAAACAAGCAAGCTAATGTCAGCCAGCTAGCTTCAACCGCAGCTGTGCTGCACCGATCTCACGGAACTGCAAAACCACAAGCTTTCTCACCAAAGTCATGCAGCTACCGCATTTACAATCCAGCGTGGCCGTTGTTGTGCACATCCTACTTGAAAGACGTGTGGCGTAGGACTTGGAAGACGTATGTCTTTCAAGTATGTAGCTCCAAAACCAAATGTGGTTGTTGTGGCCGAGCGGTCAAGGCGATGGACTCGAAATCCATTGGGGTCTCCCCGCACAGGTTCGAATCCTGTCGACAACGGTCAGCTGTTTTGCGGCAGTCCAGACGTTGATTTGAGAAGAAGCCACGGCATGGAGTTCACCTGAGAAGGTGCCAGGAGAAAGAGCCAGGCCTTTGCTTGTGAAAATAGAGCACGCAGAAGCAATGGACCCAGCTATGTCCTGACAAAATTAGGCACATATTCAGTAAACATGGCATCCTTCAATTGCTCTCTTAGCCACCCCAGACGTGTAGTCATCCAGGATCCTGTCTGAGTACCGCCAATGACTGATGCGTCTGACAAATGCTGATTGCTTTGCAAGAGGATCGGGATTGGAGGGACAGCGGATTTCACCGGGAATGGGACAACAGCAGAAATAGCTTCAAACATCAAACATTACTGCATGAAAAGCACAAAGAGTGGACACATTTCATTGTTTGGAACACTGCTTTTCACTTCAGCTCTTTGCATGTAAAAACTTTGCTCTTCTCCACAGCTGGCTGACGGACACGCAAAAGTGCAAGCAAGAGTGGCCACAGACCCACTATGCCGGCCTTTGTACACTCTCTCCATCTAATGATAGAGAGGAAGGATACATTCACTACTTCTAGCCTCCACTATTCAAATTCAGTATTTTCACAGCGTCCTAAAAGCTTCCTGAAAAGCCTTTACACTGTTTTCCAAAACGCTGCTGTGCTGCCCCTTTAATCCTCCCCAGTTCCCTCAGTTTGAGATCCTTCTTGGACTTGGTGTCATGGTACTCCAAGTTTTGCCAAACTTTGCAACTGTTGTAGCCCCTATGTGTGCCTGTGCTAACGACAAGAACACTTTCACATGGACTTCAGGTGCACAAGCGAGCTTTGAAGAAGTAAAAAAACTCCTGGTGAATAGTCCTGCACTGGCACTGTTTGACCCTGCCTTGCGTGTTGTGATCTCTACTGATGCAAGTGACTATGGGCTTGGTGCTGTATTTGCTCAAGTGCAACCTGATGGCACAGAAAAACCTGTGGCGTTTGCTACCTGCACACTGCCTGCAACAGATCAAAAGTACTCAACTGTTGAAAAAGAAGCTTATGCTTGTGTGTGGGCTGCAGAGAAATGGAGAACGTATTTGTGGGGCCGACGTTTCACTCTGCGGACAGACCACCAAGCTCTGACAACGCTGCTGAGCACCAAAGGGTTTAATAGGGTTGGCATGCGCATCGCCCGCTGGTCTGCCCGCCTCCTGTGTTTTGACTATGATGTTATTTGCCGCCCAGGTTCTCAGAACTATACAGCTGACTGTCTCTCTCGCCTGCCCCTGCCTGTTTCTTCCCATTCCACATCAGATTCAGATCATGAAATGGTAGCCCAAGTTTCTGCTGCCATGTCCTCACTTCCAGTTGCGGGCTTTGACTCTGCCTGTTCAACTTGCCCTGAACTGGTTGCTTTGCGTTCACAAATACAAAGTGGCTGGCCTGCCTCAATCAAAGCACTTGATGTCACGCTTGCACCTTACTACAAAATCCGTAATGAACTCTCAACCCTAAGTGATTATGTTCTCAGAGGCTCAAGGCTCATTGCACCACTTTCAGTGAGACCTAAACTGATTGCACTGGCACATGAAAGTCACCATTGTGCGCACAAAACAAAGATTAAGAGATCTCTACTGGTGGCCAAAAATGGACTCGCAAGTTCAGTCTGCCATAACCTCATGCCTCCTTTGCCAGTCCAATGACAAAACTGCACATACTAATCCTGCTCCTCTCCAACCCGTCCCACTGCCTGATGGACCGTGGAAAAAACTTGGTCTTGACATTGTTGGGCCTTTTGATACTGCAATACCTGCTTGTAGATACGTCATAACATTGACTGACTACTACTCCAAATGGCCTGAGCTTGCCTTTTCACCTTATGCTACTACTGATGATGTCATTCAGTTCCTCTCATCTGTCTTTAGTCGTCATGGCAACCCAGAGAACATCATAACTGACAATGGTGCACAGTTCACCTCTGTAATGTTCACCTCATTCCTCCAGAATAGAGGCATCTCCCACAGCAGAACATCTGTCTACTACCCAGCTGCAAACGGAGCAATCGAACGGTTTCATCGTGCCCTCCGCACCTGTATCCAGACATCAATCCAGCAGTCGAAACCATGGAAGGCGACTGTGCTGGATTGGCTTCAAGTTTACTGTGCAACACCGCATGCAACTACTTCCCTCTACTTCCCTCTCCCTAAGAACTCCTGTGTGGCAGGAAGATGCGTACTATACTGGATGTACTCCCTTTGCCTCCTGCTGTGTCTCCACTGGATACGTTGCACGTCACTCAGTTCGGAAATATCAGTTGAAAATGCAACGTTACACTGATGGTAGGCGTCACGCACGGAAACCTTCTTTTCTACCAGGAGAGAGTGTGAGGATAAGGAAACCCCACCATGTTCCCAAAGGACATCCCAGATTTACCCCTCCTGTAACAGTAACAAAAGCCAAAGGCTTGAATGCCTTCTTGCTGAGTGATGGAAAGAGTTGGAATGCCACTCATCTAGCACGCTGTCGCCCAGTGACTGAAAAGAACGCTGACACTGCTAGGCTGCACCACACTCAGACTGGCTCACCTACTGCCAGAAGACTGCCACGCGTCAAGTACAAGCCTCGCTGGCACAAAGACTATATTGTAGCATAATAGGTTGCTTCCTCTCTGTGCAGGGGGATGACTGAAGGGATCACCTTGCTAATCCTTGCTGTCCAAACTGGCCTCATTGAGCTGCAGGTCATCCACAGAGCCTTCCTCCTCTCTATCATTCTCTTTATTGTTGTTGCTTCCATCCTGCAGTCCATGCTGGAGATAGCTGAGTCCTAGCCCTGGGAGCATCTAGAGGCAATTAAGATAATATACCAAAGACTTTTTTCATGTGTTTATTTTTAAGAAAACTCTGTGTCCCACTGTTTGTTTTATTTTTTACTGATCATAAACAACCAGAGGTGTGGACTCGAGTCACATGACTTGGACTCGAGTCAGACTCGAGTCATTAATTTTATGACTTTAGACTTGACTTGAAAAAATGTTCTAAGACTTGTGACTTGACTTGGACTTTTACACCAATGACCTGGGACTTGAATTGGACTTGAACCGGTTTACTTGAAAAGACTTGATATTTCACCCCAAATATAAAATTTAACATACATATTATATAGAGATTGAAAATGTGACGTCATTCAGGGGTAAAACCGCAAAGGATTCTGGGAACTCGTGGCAAGAGGTACTAGCGCACGCAGGCTTTCAATTGAAATCACAGCGATAAAAAAGAAACACAAAAATGGCAAGAAGCTGTTGTATTATTAACTGCAATAGCCGGTCGCATGACAGCCACGGGAAGCCGACGGGTAAAGAGATCGGTTGTTATCGGATTACGTTGTTGAAGAGAAATTGTTCGAGCCATGTTTCCGAAGTAACAAAGAGGCGACGGGTGGCCTGGATTGCAGCCATTCAAAGACCAAATATAACGTCCCAGAACCCTCCAGCTCACAGGTTAGTCTGCTCCAAGCATTTACACAAAGGTCAGTCTGCTGTTGTAGTTAATGCGTCATTTTCATAACATAATTGGTGATATAGGTTACAAGCAAGTCTGGCGCTGAACAGAAATTGTCGCTCCTTTGTTTGTTGTGCATAAATAGTGAATTGTCCTGACACAATATTGCGTTTCGCTTCTGTTATTTTGGTACATTGACAAAAACATATACTTTTATTGACAGGATAAAACAGGTTTTTTGTATCACTAATTGTCCAGTACGATTACAGCATACAGTATTGTTGTCACTGCTACATTTCTGTAACGCGTACCAGAAATTATTTCCACTGCTAATTAATTACCGTTGAGCTTAAAGGTCCTATTAATAAACGGTTAACGATTGTGTATTTATGAAGACGATTTGTGAGACTGGTAAACTTATGATACGTACGATGGTCTTTCGTTCTACACGGTGCATTTCAAGGTCCTGCACCCATCCGTCGGTAAACTGTACCTGGGCTTGTTGCAGTGACCTGAAGTTACTATCGTGCCAAACTAGGTATCCCCGACAGAATTTGTTTCCCCTGCGTCGGGAGCACACGCTGGACTGTCCAAATCACGGACAAACAGTATCCCACATTGTTGATTTTTAGTTTACAAACACTTCTTATAATGACTGACTACTCCTGACATTTTTGAGATCTTAGCTCTTTATACAACGAAGTTATAGTGGGATACAAATAATATCAGGCTGGTCCTGCCACAATTTGTTCCCCCTGTGTAAATCACGGACAAACAGTATCCCACATTGCTGATTTTTCGTTCACAAACACTTCTTATTATGACGCATTTCTCCTGAAACTTTGGAGGATTTAGCTCTTTATATAATAAAGTTACAGGAGAATAAAAATAGTTATTAGCCAAAAGGTTTATGGTTTATTAAAATAATCCCATCTGATACCCCGTGAGCAATAAATATATAATTTTCTGTTGTAACCCTCAAACTGAATGGTAATGTAACGATACTAATTTTTCACAAAATGAAAACATCAGTACTTCCTGCATGCTCCCAGCACAGGGGAAACAAATTCTGTCGGGGATACCTACTTTGGCACGACACCGGTCCTACAACCGCATCCAAGAATAACATGCAGCTTATCTCAGAACTGTCGGTGAAAATTATCCTTGGAGCTAGGTTTAATTGAGCTGCATTTTAAAGAGGTGCAATTTCACAATTTGTGTATATTTTCTAAGTTCACTATTTTGTCATGTGTTGAGAAAAACACAGATTTAAAAATTACATGGTCTAATATTTACATTTAGCATAACTGCAACATTATTTTTTCGTTTTTTTCTTTTTAAAGACTCGAAAGGACTTGAAATTCAAAATTTCAGACTTGTGACTTTACTCGGACTTTTACACCAGTGACTTGAGACTCGACTCTGACTTGCCTGACATTACTTGAGACTTGACTTGAGACTTGAGGATAAAGACTTGAGACTTACTTGAGACTTGCAAAACAATGACTTGGTCCCACCTCTGGCTTTATCAAGTTTTATTTTCAGCGCTGTGTATTTTTCCTGCACGTCTTCAAGCTTGCAGTCCGTTTGTTTCTGTTTAATTTCTTGTTGCTTTTGTTCTTGAAGCAACTCTTTATTTTTGTTCAGTGTTTTATCAAGCTTTACCTGAAGCGCTTTGTATTTTTCCTCCATGCCTTGGAGTTTGCACTGCTTCATGTCCTGTTGTTGTTTTTCTTGGAGGAGTTCTTAATTTTTTTTGCAGAGCTTCATTAAGCTTGATTTGCAAGCCTTTGTTGTGTTTCTCCATGTCCTGGAGCTTGAAATCCATTTCCTTCTGTTTTATCTCCTGTAGCCTTTTTTCTTGAAGAAACTCTTCATTTGTGTGCGGTCTTTCATCAAGCTTTACTTGCAGCTCCTGATTCTTTTTGTCCTTCAGCACTAGTTTTTCTAGTGCTTTATCAAGCTTTGCTTGGAGCTCAAAGTTTCTTCCCTGCATTTCTAGGAGTTCCATTTCTTTCAACTTTTGAATATCTTCCTTTTCTAGAAGCTGGTTGAATGATTTGTCTACTTGATCAGGAAGTTGAATTTTGTCTTCCTGATCACAAAGAGGAGAGTTGGGCTTTACTGTTTTTTTCTGTTTTCTCTGAGACATGTTTGAATCTGTAAACTGTCACTCTGTTTATATCTGAATTAACTAATTTCAAGAAACTGTTGCAATTACCTGGACTGCCTCAGCCCAGGTGATGTAACATTAGCAGACAGAGGGTTTGATGTTGCAGAATCTTTGGAGCTGTGCCATGCTGAACTGAAGAGCCCAGCTTTCACCAAAAGGAAGAACTAACTGGGCCCTAGATTGCCCAATCAAACCTCTTAATGCCACCTGCCCTCTCCTACATTAACTGTGGGCTCACCTTGTAGAACAGAGTTGAGTGTGGAAGAAATGGCAAAAATATGGAGCTGAAAAGCTGAGAGAGAAAAAGAAATGATAAATAAATCAATGTGTCAAATTAACTGACATGTTAGCTGGTGGAGTGCCCACTGCATTATATATATATCATCTCTTTTTTATAATAAATAATCAAAAACTTTATTTAAACTAAGATTTTAAAAAATATGTGCAGTGATTGATGTGCTCTCAGACATGTGCTTCAATCCACACACAAATACAAAACAATCTGACCACACGTACAACTGTTTCACAAACTCTATAAAGCATTCACACTCCAATGGATGCATCAGAAAGCAGCTTGGGATTACAATCTTGTCCAAGGATATTTCGCCTGCAGACTGGAGCAGCCAGGGATCAAACCAGAAAACTTTCTGATCAAAAGCTGACTTGTGCTAAATGCTGAACGGCAGCCAACCCATTTTAGCCATTTAATGAATGTGCCATTTAATCTTGGCTGCAGCCAAGATTAAATGGCACATTCATTAATTACAGAGTTACGGATTGTTACATGGAACTCAAAAGAAATAATGAACCCATCTCGTGTCCTGTGTCTTCTATAGCTGTCTGTACTTTTACCTCCAAAGTTCATCAGCAAACAGTTTGCAGGCCTCTAATTATCAGGCTGTACTCAAGCGCTTGAATTCAACCTAAAAGCTGTGCTGTCATACAGAACCAAGTACCCTCCGCGGAAACTATAGCTAATGTCACAACTGGATCTGATGAGACAGCTATGATTTCTGGACTCGAAGTAAATAATCCTGAATCAATTTATACAACATCAGTTTGTTTGTTTTGCTTTCATAACAAATAGTTTGAGCCATATACAAATACAGAAGTGACAAATGGAAACATATTTACAATCCAAAGTCAGACTAACAGTTTTCAGTAGCACAGTCTTTTATTTACAGTCTGCTTCTCCTGGTGGTAAACCTCTATCACATGTTTGGATTAAAAATTAGGCCTATATAGCTGCTGGTTCCAGCTTAAGCAATATGTTAAAAATACTAAATTCTTCATTGATTTGAGCTGTGGGGTTTGCTATACACTGGCAGAAAATTGTAGAGTAAATGGTAAAAACGAACAAACCAAATAACAAGATCCTTGAATTCCATCTTTTTTATTAACAGAAACTCCAACAAATTTGTGCCCAATTGATGATGTTTGGGACATGAAAAGTCCAGTCCAGCAGGTGGCGGTAATGCGCCTTAAAGCTTTAACCGCCAAAAAATACAAGAGCAGAAGAAGAAGAAGCCGAGTTCCCGCTTTATGGCGTTTTTCTCTCCGATTATTGTCAAGACTGATTTAACACTTAAAGGTAAGTATCGAGCTAATATTAATCCGAGTCTAGTTAATCTTGAGTTTAGCTCCTGAATGAGGCTTTCTGTTGCTCTCCTCGGTGTCTCTTCTCAAGTTTTTGTGAACAAGTTGGAAAAAAAAATCTGACTAAATTGACTCAAGCTGCTTTAAACTAATTCACAGAAAGATATCAGCAAAAGGTTGTGAAACACAGAGAAGAAAATAATTTTATTAGAAGAAAGCTTTTAAATGAGCTCATTGTAATCAGAGTTTGTGTTATTTTATTAGTCTGTTATTAAGGCTACTTAGCATCTCTGTGGCACCTGCACAGCTTATGAATGCAGCTTGCTAACTAAGCTAGCTAGCGCCACCCTTCTTCCATATAAGGTCACTTCCGGCTCCAAAAGACCCAACATGTTGGCGGTAAAAGTGCTATAATGAAATACATTTATGAGAAATGTAAAAATAAATGTGTTCCAGGCTAAAACACAGCTGCCTTTATCAGCGCAAAGTTGTGATGAGGCTTACTCAGATGATGGCTCAGATTTCTACACCCACTCGGATATACAGATGAAATCAAGACAAGTACATCAATACAAAAATTCACAGGATTGTTCAAAAAATAATAAATTGTATGAATATAGGAAATCTTCCTCTCAGTGACTGAGTTGTCTCATTGTGTCCTCATTTTTTATAAATCAAGGCCTGAGTAACCCAACCTTAAGTGTTCATTAAGGTTTTTGTCACATAGATAGAAAATAAACTCAGAGATTAAGCGGCTGTTATAAACAGAGTGATTAGTTTATGTAAAAAATGTAGTTTGTTGTTGTTCTGGTTTACGTGCTGAAAATGGTTTTATTTGTGTATGTTCAATGTGTTAGACTTGTACATAGTTAAATATATGATCAAATAATGTTGAATCCTGGATATGGATTTGTAAGCAATGAAATTTGAGATAAGGGGGTAGGAACAAGAAAACTTCATCCTACTCCTTTTCGAGCACACACATTCTGTAGACATAGATATTTACATGAAAACTTGATGATTTTTAAGTTTTGTTATTTTTATTTTTTTCTGTTGTTATTTCAATTATATTTGCATGTTTGAAATAAATTTTATCTATCTATCTATCTATCTATCTATCTATCTATCTATCTATCTATCTATCTATCTATCTATCTATCTATCTATCTATCTATCATTTCTCACGGCACACGTATATTGTCGGGTTTTTTCTTGGCCAGGGCATATTTTAAAGAGGAATTGCTCTCCTGGTACTGGTGTGCCATACTGCTGAATTTGGTATCGGTGCTCAAACCTTTTGTGTTTGTTTCAAACAAGTTGTCCACCCAGGGAAGCTAAAATGTGTTCTGTGTGTTCTCAGATGAACATATAAGACACTTTGACTCTTCAGTGCAGTGTGGAGCTTAACAAAGTTCTGTTTTGTGTCCCAGCTGATCAGGAGGAGGAGAAGAGTCTGACGGAGCAGCAGAGGAAATTTCAGCTACTTGGACTCAGCTCAGCCACTGCAGAGAAAACAATGAGCTCAACACAGAAGGTGACAGATACTAGTGTTAAGAAATACTCCATTAAAAGCTGAAGTACTGATATGTATATTTTATGCTAAACTAAGTGAACCTTGTGCAATATTAATGTAATGTAGAAATAATGTATACAATGTATACAATGCCTACATCTTAGACGGTGACGTTGCCTCTAAACATCAAAATGAGCAGGAAGATGTTAAAGTGGGATTCAGCAGGATTCAACCCTAAAATCAGCTGTAGTGGCTCAGTGTGGGGAAAAGGGTCACAGCTCACAATCATTTCTATTGAGAGCTCCAGTAGATTTTTTTAATGTACAGGCTGTGATCAGCTGACCTGCTGCTCTCTGTGAATTCATCCAGATGTCTGCAGATGTTTCATGAGTTGTCCTGGCTGATTTCCTTTCTCTACACTGACAGTACACTGTCTTTATATTAGACACTAAACTGTTGGTATGTGGGTGGAGCTCAGTGAATGAATGTCAGCATCATGAGCTTAAGTTTAAGTTAATCTCTGCTACACTTGATGTAATCTAACTCTGACATGAGCACCACAGTCACTGTGCACCAGTCACACACTGTTCTTTACTTAAATCCATCACATTACAGTAAACTTGCCTGCTTATCCTGCACTAACCTGCAGAGGATTTTGCTGCAGTCTTTACATCACATTGTGAGACAAACTGCACACAAACAGTTTGTGTGTTTACTGATGTTTGTTGGGCTGATAGAATTGCTGCATTTGAAATTACCTGCCACATAAAAAATATTACTCCATTTATTCTCGCTCGTCTTCTGTATTGCTAACTAGATGTTGAAATACCGCGACCGCAACTTATCAGCACCTGCAGTCGTTCAGGTTCTGGTGGTGTTTGGTGCCACACTCCACCTTCAGGTTTAAAACTAGTGTTAATGGAGGGAGTTTGAAGCTTCAGTTTGTTTAATGACTGCATTTCACTCACTGCCTCTGCTTGTATCTCTGTCACTGCAGGACCAACATGGACCGAGAAGTCAGCGCTCTCAGGAGGCCGACAAACCTCACAGAAGCAAGAGAGAGAAAAAATACACCTGTGACGAGTGTGGGAAGGATTTTACCTGGAAGTTTAAACTAAAACAACATCAGCTCATCCACACTGGAGAGAGACCGTTCAGCTGTGACTTGTGTGGAAAGTCGTTTTCCTGGAAGAATTCCCTGAAAACACACCAAGTCGTCCACAGTGGAGTTAAAGCTTACAGCTGTGATCAGTGTGGCAGAGCTTTTACTCACAGTAGCCACTTGCAGAGACATCTAGTTACCCACTCTGGAGTTAAGGCATACAGCTGTGACATCTGTGGAAAAACTTTCAGCCAGCTATGGTACCGAAATATACACCTACGCATTCACTCCGGAGAAGATGTGTACTGGTGTGATCAGTGTGGTAAATACTTTACAACAGACGCACAGTTACAACACCACATGTTTACCCACACTGAGGAGAGACCTTATCAATGTGACCTGTGTGAGAAGACTTTTAAAACTCCACAGTACCTGAGACAACACCAACAGATCCACACCAGAAAGAGACTCTACAAGTGCAGTTACTGTGAGGTTTGTATTTTTATTTTATTCTTGTAAGTTCAGTCTGACTGTTTGGAACAAGTCTGCTCATTAAATTGTGTTAGCATGTTAGCACTTCTACTGCACCGAAGAGTAGCTCTGAGCCATTACTCAGGTTTTCATTTCATTTAAGTGTAAGTCAGATGTTACTGTAATATTAAATAAGTATTGCTGTAGTATTATGGTGGTAGTATTGTAGTTATTGTAGCCCAGTAAACTGAGTGTGTTAATCGAAACAGTAAAATGTAACTGGACGTCTGCAGAGATGCTCTTTATTTCAGGCGACTTTCAGGATAAAAGTGTTGAAGGACTGACTTACACTGTCTTTGTGTCTTTGTTTAGAAGCAGAGCGACACAGATGGATCCACTTCTCAACCCTGTCATCGCTGTGGTGGTGGGAAAGACTTTCGTTGTGACATCTGTGGAAAAACTTTCAGTCAGCAAGCCGGCCTAAAAATGCATCAACGTAAACACACTGGAGACAAACTGAAATACTGCAAAGAATGTGGGAGAAGCTTCCCCACATCAGCTGAGTTAAAACGACATGAACTCTTTCACAGTGGGGTCAAAAAGCACCTCTGTGATCAGTGTGGGTCATCCTTCACCACTGCAGGTCACCTTAAAACACACAAACGAGTCCACACAGGAGCGAAACCATACAAGTGCAGACACTGTGACAAAAGCTTCTCACAGTCAGGTAATTGTAACGAGCATGAACGTACACACATGGAAGGAAACTACAGCTGTGAGCAGTGTGACAAGAGCTTCAGTAATCTCAGTTCATACTCTGCACACAAACGATCCCACGTTACTACTAAACTGTTTCACTGTTACCAATGTGCCAAAACATTCACTTCATCATCTGCTCTGTGCAAACATCAGCGCGATCACGCAGGGCTGAAATCGTTCCCATCACAGGATCAGAGTGAATCTGAAGAGAGAGAAACATCCTCTGGTTTCAGAGTCCAACTTAAAACCCTGGAGATCAGGCTCCACAGAGTTCAGGTCGGCTCTCCTTAAGTTAAAGTTCAAATGAGGCTGTGAATCAAACTTCCTGTAGTTCCATTTTAATCTTTATAAATTGTTCTTCTGTTTGTGTTCAGTCGTTACCTTTTTTTTTTCAGTGGTTGGATTAAAAATCAGTTTTCTGTTGTTTAAGTTTTTATTGAATGTATTTTGTTAAATAAAGTTAAAATATTGTTAAATAAAGAATTGTTTGAACGACAAAGATTTTGAGCCATGATGTCATTTCCTGTATTTCAGAGTAAAGACTGAAGTGACAAATGGAAACATGTTTACAGTCATGGAATAAACACTGATGGGTCATCTGTAGGAAGTTCTATTGCTGACCTGACAGACTCGACCTTGTTTACAAAGAAAGAAAGGAACTGATGACATGTGTCAGCAGAGGCTTTCAGGGTTGTTTAGAGTAGAGCTGATAGTCTTAAAGAGAACATGGCGATTATGACAATTTAACACAATGATCTGAGAAAAATATCTGTTTCTCTCATTTTTACTGTATTCTGATCAAATTTCCAACATTCTTTTAACATTTCAAAAGAATTTGTCTTTCTTCCACTTTCACACTTGGCCCTAAAAACACCAACATCTGTGCATCACCCTTGTGTCAGTCTAATGAACCTAACATGTGAGTGATACATAACACACATTCACACTGGCTGCATATATCAGTCCGGGGGGGCAGAGCAGAACTCTGTATGAATCAGACGCGCTCACATATTCAGGCTTTCCAGAGGCGTTTACCATCAGAAGAAGCAGAACAATGAATCATCAGCAC
The DNA here is from genome assembly GCF_057382185.1 of Mchenga conophoros. Classification (NCBI taxonomy): domain Eukaryota; kingdom Metazoa; phylum Chordata; class Actinopteri; order Cichliformes; family Cichlidae; genus Mchenga; species Mchenga conophoros. The sequence continues at coordinate 748,719 of NC_140534.1, read as the reverse complement.
CCTGCAGAAGAACACAGCAAGCAACAACTCTAACAATAAAGACGTGCTGGAGCCAAAAGATGCAGATAGCGAGTTTTAAACGATAACGCACAGGATCAAAGGGGGAGAGGGTAAAAACCCACTGCCTCCTGAGATAAAGATCAGCAAGTCAAGCTGGCAGCAGACGACACAAAACGCTCTCTGGAGGAGGCGGCGACTGTGGAGCAGGCCGACGAAGAGGCGGATCGGCAGACAGGAAGCTCCCGGGGTCCCACAACAAGATGTTGCGCGTCAGACTGGAGCAGGATATCCCCATGTTGGTGACACTGCCCATCGAGGTACAGCCCAACTTGGCAAACCAACCCTTCCCTTTCTTGGACACCACACTGGCTGATCTGGGCATCCAAGACTGAGTCTCACTCCGTGTGGGGACGTTTTTTTGTTTTTGTTTGTTTCTTAAGAAGCAATCATGTGTATATATTCAGCTCAGAGCTGAAGGAGAGGGTGGTTTGGGTTGACAACAAGAAGACCCATCCTAGAGGTACGGCGGTGGGATCCAACTGCAGGGATGTGGTCAGATGGCAGTCTGTGGAAATCAGGTGACAGTGAGAGCAACTTGATTTTCCTATTTTGTCCTTCAGATACGAGTGAAAGCCCAGATGCCAGGAGACAAGCAGCTCCAGGAGGTCCTGTACAGCACCGAGGTCCACACTGACCGCTCCTTCTGCTGCACTGGAATGGATATCCTGCCCTGGAAACAGACGTGTGCAGGTCTAGAAGCAGTTTAAATCCCATACTTTTTTGATCTGTGAGGCTCTTAATGTCACGTCTGCAGCCATGAAAGTCAGCTCAGGGTTTCTTGATTCTGATTTTTCTTTGCTGTGTCACATTTAGCTCATATCTGCATTGCCATGCCCTGAAAACAAGCTGCCGAGCTTTAGTCAGACTCAGGGACAACGGGAGATCTGAGGAGCAACACAATGAGAACAACTAAAACTGAACAAACTTAACATCTGATTACCTTTTTTATTTGTAAGAAAAAGTTTAACATGAACGCGCCAACTGTCCACAGCAAAGCTTATTATGACAAGACTGCTTTTATTCAGTGATGTCAAAGTGTCATCACTTCATACCTCTGAACTGACATTAGATGTATTGCATACCTTGTTAGAATTACACTGTTGAAGCATTTGTAAAAAGCTTCTGTCCTTGTTAATTTATGTTTTAGGATAAGTTTTTGGGCTGTGTAAGGTCACAGGTTGCATTTCTGAGCAGAGTAGTAAAGGTAAAGTAAGTGTTTTCAAAACTAGCCACTCAGCATGTGTACAAACAGTGAGAAATCTCTGAAGAAAACCGTTTGAAGGAGCAAGAGCACACGCTTTTCTCCACAGGTTAAAGCCCGCTGACTCCCAAAGAGCAATGGGAATGAAAAACTCTCCTTAGCAGATTAAATCCATTACTTCACACTCTTGAGAACAAAGCAAGAAGTGTGTCCAAACCGCGTAAAGAACAGCAGCAGCGATTTATAGTGAAGCAGGAAATCAAAATACAGAACACAGGATGGTGAACCCGAACTCCTAACATAAGAAAAAGTAAACACGGCATGCACGTTAACAAGGGTCTCTGCTGTGCAGGAAGTGAGGTCACAGCTGCTTGGACCTCAGCACTGTGGTTCTGGGCAAACTTTCTCATGAGTGCTACTGAAATGTTCTGGCTTTCTGTGGAGGAGAAACAAACTGAGAGTTAGAGGTCAACACTGGAGACAGATCACTACAAAAGAACCAAATACTGATGAGAGTGCTGTGCACGATGCTAAGAGACATTAGATATGAAGCTCTGAGTCATGAGGGTTCATTCAAAGGAATTTTAACATGCAATCTGATGAGTTATTCTGCATGTGGCCATAGAAATCTTCACCTTTATCAACATCCTTGTTGCCCACGACATGACTGGAAGCAGCAACTATGGGTTTCATTAAATTCACGACCTGAAAGAGATAAAAAAAATAAAATAAAAACATTTAAGAAAAAAGTGTAATTAAAAATATTTTTAAAATTTAGGGACAAAATGCACAATGTGAAGTAATTCAAGATTTACATCAGAGCATGTCAAAGTTTCTGCATGTGTTGGATTGTAAGAATAACTGATTTAACATTTAATAAAAGAAATGATTGGTTGGAAGTTTTTCCTTTCAAAGCATCTTTCTAAACATGTGAACAGCTGCTCTTTAATAATCAATATGAATCAAAGACTTCTGTCAACACAAAATAAATGTAAGGAAACACACTTTCCTGTGCAACATCCAGTTTCTATAACTGACGACAAGCTTGGACCACAGTGATCTAAACTCATCCTCTACATTGGAAATGTAAACAAATGTAAATGTGGTTTTTACTGTACCAAGGCAGGGCTGTGTGTGTAGAGCACAGCCAGGCAGCTGAACACTGTATGGTTCTCTTTTTGGTCCTTCCTCGAGCGGGAGACGAGCCACCAAAGCTGGCAACACCGGTCAGTGAACACATTCAGTTTTCAGGCCCCTCTTCTGTGGAACCAGCTTCCAGTTTGGATTCAGGAGACAAGATTTCAAGATTAGGCTTAAAACTTTCCTCTTTGGTAAAGTATATATTTAGGGCTGGACCAGGTGACCCTGAATCCTCCCTTAGTTATGCTGCAATAGATGTAGCCTGCTGGGGATTCCCATGATGCATTGAGTTTTTCCTTTCCAGTCTCCTTTCTCACTCAGTATGAGTTAATAGACGTCTCTGCATTGAATCATATCTGTTATTAACCTCTGTCTCTCTTCCACAGCATGTCTTTATCCTGTCTTCCTTCTCTCACCCCAACCGGTCGCAGCAGATGGCCCCGCCCCTCCCTGAGCCTGGTTCTGCTGGAGGTTTCTTCCTGTTAAAAGGGAGTTTTTCCTTCCCACTGTCGCCAAAGTGCTTGCTCATAGGGGGTCATATGATTGTTGGGTTTTTCTCTGTATCTATGAAGCGCCTTGAGGTGACTTTTGTTGTGATTTGGCGCTATATAAATAAAATTGAATTGAATTGAATTGAATTGAATTATCTGAGGAAGAAGCAGAGTTGGTTTGTTTCCAGCTGAAATCATCCAGGCTCAGGAATTTGAATCGATCCACATCACTTCTGCTTGAACTAGAGAACATGAGTGTCGACTTACATTTGGTCTGTGAGACACATGTCATAGTGACAGTATTTGGGTTAATATGGCATTACTCACCCTGGTCGCATTTCTTCAATATCAGGCACCAAGTTCAGGAACTCGTTCTTTTGCAGCCCGCGCAAGGTAGGAGGTCTCCAGAGTGGGAACCATCGGGAAGTTTTCACAGTCTGAGCAGGAGGGACTGGAGGCACGTGAGCTGTTCTCAGGGGTCCTTTAACACAAATCACACCAAGTTAGAATCAAATAGATAACCTGTCAATAACCGTTTGCAGATCGAGGTCAATGTTCCTAAAAATATGTTTACTTCTGGCCCATGGAGCCACAGCACGAGTCCGAGAGAGAGGGGCAGGTAGAGGAAAGGGTGAGGGTGGCACTGCTGAAGCTCGTCACGGATGGATCACGTCCGATCGGTGAGATGAGAGAAACCTGAAGTGAAACAACAGCAGGATGAGGTAGACGTCAATATAGGAACTCCCTGATGTGACACAGAAAGGCTATTTTTTTATTTCTTTGTATTATTTCTCACCTTGCAGTCACTGATGCTGTTCACCAGCTGCTTGTATTCAGTATTGAAGGTGTGTGTCAGAAGGCGCAGGCACTACAACACAACAGGAACAAGACCGATCAGCTCCGAGCAGAGAAGGAAGAAGGCAGCAACAAGAACGCCCACTAAGCCCACGTTTTTCTCACCTTGGTGGCCAGCTCCTTCTCACGCTTTCAAAGGTGGTGCTGGAGATCTGCGAGGAGACGGAGGTGGATGTGGACAGAGTGCCGGAGCTCACGCTGGGGGACAGAGACTCACTCAGGGACTTGGTGGTGGGAGCTGTTCCCACGGGAGCCGCCTCTCCCAGAAGGTGACGGGTCTTTTCCACCTGGACGAAAGATGGGGGCGAATGTGAGGTGGGGAGAAGAGGGGAGGTTAGTCATGTAACGTCTGTACTCTAAGAAAAAACTTTTTAGAATAGCACTTTGGTCTTTGAGTTGAAAAGTCATTTTTCCCTCTACGATATTAAACAGATTTATTTCTTTATGAATCTTTTAAGGCCCCACCTCCTGCAGCTGCTCCATCTTCTCCAGCTCCCACTGGTGCTCTAGGATGAGGCTATCTCCTCTGGGCCTCCAGCCGGCCAGGTTCTCCTCTCCACGCACATAAGCCACTGATGTGTCCAGGACCTTCCTCCTCCTCCTCTGCATCCCTGCTCAGGACATGAGCCCTCATTAGGATGAAGCTCTCCACAGAATTATGATAAAACAGCTGCCGTTCTTTAAACATGTTTCATGGCCGCTCACCTGGGCTTCCAGTGTCAGACATCTTACACAAGCTCAGCTCGTAGATCCCAGTCACTCGGTTACTATAATGAAGCAGAAGTTTTGAACAAGGAAACTTTGTAACAGGGCAGATATCTTTGATTGTGAAACAGAGATGGCCACAGTGCAGCAGCCCAGATTTACCAGTCAGGAGTTTTGGAGTATCCAGTCCCAAAGAGGTTCTTGAGAGAACGGGGTGGGGAAATCTTGGCGTCTCGGGAGTAAAAGACCGTGCAGATGTCTTTGGTGATAATGGCAGGCTGGATGCAATGGTCCAGCTGCAGAGAGGAGATAAAGGGTGTGTGTTAGACACGATGACATCAAGAGACTTAAAAACACGTACAAACAGGTACAACACGGCGGAGCAGCGGCTGACCTCCAGATACGCAGATAAGGTCATGTAGATCTTCTCTCCGTAGGGAGTGACGCGGTTGAGCAGGAGGGAACCTTTTAAGGGTGTTTTTATTTGTGCTCCCTGGCCTGGAAATAAACGGTTTCCGATCAGACCTGCTTCATCTTTGTGCCCTTGGTATCTGACTCGCTTGCTCCCCCATGCATTTTAAAAGAATCCTTCTCTTCAGCATGAAGTTCTGGCTCAGCTTTAGTGTCTGCGTTACATGTACACAAAGACAGAAACATTCAATGATAAAAACACACAGTGGAATAAAATTGTAAGACGTCATCAGTTGATGCAGTTTAAGGACACTTGTTGTTCTGTGCAGTCTCACCTGGAGCTCACGCTTCTAGTTCATGCCATCATCACCAAAGATTCTTCAATTAATAGTTTAAAGATGTCCATGAATGCACTGCTAACTGCTCTTCACCCTGATAAAAATCAACATGCATTTAGAATAAGAAACACTTTTACAAAACCAAAAGCTTCACTGTACTTAGTGATTTATACGTCTACAAAACAGGTTCAGTTTGTAACTGAGAGAGCGGCTCAGTGGTGCTGAATTATATTTCCAATAGAAACACAATTTCATATGTTGTAGTAACAACACACTGCCACAAGATGTCAGCCTAGGCCTACTCTACCATGCTGTTCCAGTACAAAAGAAAAAGTGACAGAGCCTTGAAAGAGTGACAGAGACACTTTTTATGAACTCATCTGTAATGTGTCACCTTTTCTGTAGGATGAAGAAGTGCTTCCCTTCTTTTAAAGTAAATACAGGCTTACAAAGATCCTCTAAACATGTTTCTGAAATAATCCTAAACACAATCATTAAATCAAAAATGCAAGAAACTATTTATTTAATCACTCTTCTTGACTTAATTCCTTAACTTAGTAAAAAAATAAATAAAATAGACAAGAACTTTTCTTCTGTCTCACCTCTGTCAGTTTTCATGCTGTTGCAAGAACAGGTGGAGGTGCAGGTGGAACTTTGACTTCAGTGTGGTTTGTATGTGCAGGCAGGAGTCTGACATCTCAGGACAGCAGAGGATTGTCGAGCACGGTGACTCCTGCTGCGACACCCCCGTCTGACTGTCCTGAGCTCTTGGTCCTCAGCGTCTGCCCACACACTCATTCATCACCATGTCTTTACCCTGCCTGTAAGAAAACCAAGAAAAGGCTAACATTAGAAACAGCCACCAACCAATCCCTTTTACTCCACCACCCAAAAACCAGTGAGAAACACTAGTTAGTATTAACTTGGAATCAAAGTGCACTAATCCCCAGGCTCCCAGCATAACATACAGTCCAACACAAACTCCACAAACTGTCTTGCTTCAGCTGACTTTCCTTCACCTTCTCTCCAAACAATCTGTTGTGCTCTTTTCAGCACAAAGCCACACTCCTGCTCACTGATCCTCACCTCTTTTTAACCTAGTCTCAGCAACTTTGTCCCATAGCTTGCACATCCTTTCCACCTCCATCTTTCTTCCCAGCCAACTGATACATACCTTTTCTCCTTCCTTAAAAGCCAGCCTAAGAAATACGAGTTCATAAACGCCACAGAGAAATAAATCAGAGGAATAAAATGCAAATGATATTGCTTACACTGAACAGCAACACCCAGGTGAGGATTATCTAATGCCAAATTTTCCAAACAATTAACAAACCGTGCCCTTTTTCTCACCATGTCTAGAGTGTAGAGGTCAGCCAATGTCGCTCGGATCTGCTGCACAGCTTGAGGCTGGTCTGGGAAGAATCTGTCCAGGACTCCAGGTCTGGGGAGCACTTGCTGAACCTTCTTGGTACCAGCCAGGTGAGCGCTGATATCTGGACACAAAACCATAGAAAAAAAAAAGAAAAAAAATGCATCTATTAATCACCTGGATCACCTGTTGAAAAAGAAAAAAGAAAACAAGCAGAAGAGAACAAGAGTAATAGAATAAACAACATCACAATGATATATGGGAATATGACAGTAAATACTAAATATTAAACATTATTGTGCAGCACATAAGATCAACAGAACACAGTGTGCTTTGAGGTAGGAGCCAAAAAGGGTGAAGTTTGTGTGTGTGAGCACCTGTGAGCATGGACGCGCTTGTTTTTTAAAAAGGTTCCTTCATGTAATGATCTGCTAGAGGGTGTGGGGGGGCCACAGCCCCGTCCTCCAGGGCATGAAGCAGGTATGGAGGAGATCAAAACTCCAGACATCCAGAGGCCCCCAGAACACAACAGACCAAGGAAGACCAACAGAGGGGCAGCCGCGCCACTGTCCCAGAAAGAGCTGAGGAGAGTCCCAGATGAGGGCTCACTCAGCAGCCGCGGAGCAGAAGCCAGGGGGAGTTGCAGTGACGCGCCCGTGAGCTCCGCCGGCAGCCAGCCGTGCCTGAGTGACCGAGCCCCAGGCCGAGAGGCCGGGGGCACCCCCACCTCCGAAGTGGCCCGAGCGAGCCCCAGGCTCCAGGCCCCGATAAGCGGCCGCCAAGGAGTGAACCGGTGTGTACCTGGACGCGCATCCCCGGACACAAAGAACCACCAACGCACCGATGTCTGAGGGAGTCCGCCACTGGCAGGGGAAGTGGTGGTAGGGGGAGATAGGCCTCCAAACCTTGGAGGGCCTGAGATGTCCCCAGAGAGGTGGCGTCTGATACCCAACCTGACATATAGACACAGACATACAGGCACACACAGACACAAACATCCATTCCCACCCTCATGCTCTCATATGTACTTACTCCACACTCAACCAACGTGGAGACAGACATAAAGAGACGCTGTACACACGATCACACTCCCCAAGCGTACTCTACAAACCGGGTCTAGGTACCCTTGCCCCTGGAAGGGGGAACTGCACCCAGACCCAGGTGGTGTTACCCTTTTCCCTGCGGTGGGGAGAGGCAGACCACCCCAACTCCGCAGCAGCAGGGAGGCCCCACACTCCAGACCGCAGTCGGACGGCCAACTCCTCCTCCTAGCCCCCCCGCTCCAGCAGGCCGCAGAGAATGGGGGTGAGAGAAGACTCCAAACCTCCCTCAACCCGCTCATTGTAGTGTTGATGCATGTGTGTTCTAAGGTGCATTTAAAACCCAGGAGGGCATGGAGCTACCTGCCAGAGAGCAGCAGGTAAGCGCATGGTCCCTCCTGCTAGCCCTCAATGTCTACGTGTATTTAAAATTGAGAGGTGGGCAACGACACCAGGGGTGGGGTGTACATGTATCGTGTATCCATGTATCCATGTATTGTGCCCACCCCCAAGATCCTATATGTATGTGTAATGAGAGTGTGAGTAATGTGAATGTCTAAGTTGTGGGATAAAATTGAGGCAGAGGCAGCCAGAAGGGGACAGAGGGGGGGTAGCCTCCTCTGCACCCTGGTGACACCCCCATACTCCGCGCCCCGCCAGGGAAAGGGGGCCCAGGCCCATCCAGACCGGGGCCCAGTGCAGCAGCGCCTCCCGGCCCCACAGAGCCCGGGACAGTCCACCCAACCCCACCACAGAGAAAACTGCACCCACCCCACCATCCACTCATCTTCCAGACTACATAAGACAATAGACGCCCAGGCTGAGATCTTCCTCCACCTCTCCTGTATCTCCCCCTCCTGCAGAGAGAGTTCCTGAAGAGCGGAAAGCTCCAGAGAGTTGCAGCATGGCCTGGAGGTGTCACTATCACAATCTGCGGGGAGTATGATCATTTGTTATGAAAAAAGAAGACCCAAATGCAGACTCACAGGCTGGCAAGGATAAACTAAAGGCAGCCTGTTTATTTTGGACGGAGAGAATGATATGAAATATCTGACAGGGAACTGAGAAACTCAGAAACCTATACTGGGGGATAACACTAGGAAACATGACCAGTGAAGCTGGGTGACGAAAGGAGAAGATTAAACAATAAACACACAGGACGGTCATTAGGGAAGAGGAGACGGCAGGGACAAATCAGGAGTAATGAGACAGTTACAGCAAAACTCAACATAACCAACAAAATAAAATAGGAAGCACGTGTTTTGATCGCTGGCTCCAGTCTGCATGCTGAAGCTTCCTTTGGTTACAAGATACAGAACCAACGTTAGTGTGAATGAGACTATGAGAATGTTATATAGCATTTGCTCCACTTTGAATTCAGTTTGAAGAAGTAAAGAGACAAACAAACTTAAAAGAGACCATAGGATTAAAAAAACACAGACACCGCAAAAGGACGAAACACGGGCAAGAAGCAAAGTAAACAGAAAAGGAAGCAAGGAAATAGAAAGATAAGATCCACATGAATAGAATAGACAAAATATGAGTGCTTCAAGCAAACTGTGCAGGAATAAAATATAAATAGCAAACAGCAGAAATAAATAACAAATGGGGGAAAATATGTAGGATGAACAGGAACAAAGACACTGGAGAACAAAGTGGTGAGGGTTACTCAGACCACCATTAACTGACTAAATACATGGGAACTGGCAAAGTGAGACGCGGTCACAGAGAGTGACAAGGTACAAGGCGCACAAAAAGAGGGACTGGCAAAATTAGACGTCTATCAGAAGTACAGAATACAGAGACAGACAGGCAGACAGTGAAACAAACATGGAGACAAAACCTGCTACACACAGAGACAACACTAACACGGCCTGAACATGAAAGGAAACAAATTTAGACCAGCAACTAAGAGGAAGCACTAATTTGGAAGGGAAATAATACCAGACATATGGTGCACTCTGAATATCACCAGTCTGTTGCAAAGCTAACAGAGAGACAGACAAGCATTCACACCTACAGCTAATTTAAAGATACCACTTCAGCGTCACAGCTGGGTCCTTCTCTGTGTTATAAACGACACAGAGAAGGCCCCAGCTGTGACGCCACAGTAGTTCATTTGTTGACTGATACATCGATGTAGTCTCTCAGGAACGAGGGCGAAATGCCAACGACCGCCTGTCTGTTTTCAGGGCTGTATTTGAAGCCATGCTCCAATCAGGCAAAGTTTTAAGTGTTGCACATTTCGATGGGTTTCTTTCAGCTGACATAGTTTCCATTTGGGTCATGTGGTGTTAGATACCCCAGCGTGTGGTCATAGGGTGAAGAGCCCGGACGATTAGTGGGATTTTAGGTGTGGTGTAAAAATGACGCTGCAACTTTAAAAACGTTGTTGCTTTAAGGATTAACGTACAACCATACTTGGGCTGAGTTTGACACTGGTTCTCTTCAGTAATTAAAATAGCTTTAACACATGATAAGATCAAATGTCAGCTACACTGTGACAGTCGAGGGGCCACACTCAGATATATTTATTCGCTTGTTCTCTTTGTGTGATAAGAGTTTCCATCTGAATTTAACCCCTGTGTGGGGCTGATCTTTCATTTCATTTTATTTCAAGCTCAGATTCTTTGCCTTTGGCACATTTTCTGTGACGAGACTTCAAACCATTCCCACCGTCCTTATTAATCAACATGGTGAAGTGATTCTTCGCAAGGTGATGGGATAGGAAGAGTTTCAGAAAATGAGGCCTTTTGTCTTTATTGGAGAGGTCAGTGCAGACAGGACGGATGGGGGGAAGGCGAGGGGGGAATGACACACAGGAAACGGTGTTGGTCAGACCCAAAGACAGGCGTGGGCAGTGAGGACTCTCACCTTCAGACTCACTGTCTAATCAGTCTGACAGTGAGTCTGAAGACAGAGCAACCCAACACACGTTACTATGTTCATCATCATCATCATTGTTTATTTATATAGCACTTTAAAAACACACAAGGCTGACCAAACTGCTGAACAATAGAAACATAATAGATACCATAAGAATAATAAATACGATACAATAATAAACATAGCGAAAAACAATAAAATACAAGTCAGTCAACCACTGAGTCAAAAGCCAGTGAATAAAAATGCTTTTTCAATCTGGATTTAAAAACCAGCACTGATGTCGATTGCCTAATGTGAAGAGGAAGATTATTCCAAAGCTTAGGAGCCACGATAGAGAACGCTCGGTCTCCTCTCAGTTTCAGCCGTGATTTGGGGACTGAGAGCAACAGCTGCTCAGCTGACCGGAGCGAACGAGTGGGGACATAGGGCTTCAGCAGGTGCCAGACCATTTAAAGATTTAAAAACCAATAAAAGAACTTGAAAATGAATCCTAAATTCAATTGGAAGCCAGTGCAGGGAGGCCAAGAGTGATGTTATCACTAAGCAGGACATTAAATCAAATTAATGAGACACCAAAACAAGAGCTGGAGCCCAAGACAGCCATGAAGTCACAGTGTACACAAATACACAAGAAACACAGAAACCAGCTGGGTGGATGTGGCTCGGGAACCTTCTGTTACCTTGAACGTCGGTGTTTTGAACGCTGGCTGCTCCAGTCTGCTTGTATTTGTCCAAGATTTCCCCTCATATCTTGGTTATGGTTATTTTTTCTTTTATTAAACTGATCACACTCCTGTTCATGAATAGAAAAAAACCCCATCAGTGTATTTTCACTTAAACAAGCAGCTGTTTTTTTTGCATTAAAGTTATATAAAAATGTAACAGTGCAAATTCCTCGCTGACAGTTTAACCAAAAGGCATTTCCAGTGGAAAGTAGCCGACATATCCTCAGCATAACCATGTATAATATCCACAAAACCTGAGAAGGTTGGAGAGAAGGTAGGCGAACTCTGCTGGGATCTGCGTTTAACAAAGTGTCTAAAGACGAAACAAAGAAATCTTTCTGTAAATGTTCAGATGCACAGACTGGACTGAAAAAGAGTGAAAAAGCAGCTAACGTCCAAAAATAAGAAAACTTTGAAAGAACTCCAAAAAAACCTGGAGAACTTTTGCTCAAAAAACAGTTTTGTTTTTTTTAAATTACAAGGCAATCTGACAAAATGTCATCAAATGAGACTCAAGACTTCTGCAGGTCTCTGCCATGACTCAATTTTTTTTTCTTAACGGCAGAAACAATTGTTCCTTTTTTACTTTGTTTCTATTTTCTCTTCTTGTTTTTATCTGTTGAACAACAAACAACATTCATGCTGATTCACATAATATCCTGTCTCTAATCTCTGGGATTTCCTCGTAGCTCTTTGATGCAAAGAACATCCATCAAACGCTCCAGCTTGTGCTCAACATCATCGTGAACGGTGATGGTACTCTGACGAGAAAATACTCAGTCGACCTTTTGGTTGATTTGTTAAAGAACCCCAAAATAGCTGATTACCTAACAAGGTATGCAGATAATTCACAGCTCTTTTCCTGAATAGCTGCTTTAAAACTCTGCTGAAAGCCTTTGTCCATTTCCAGGTATCCCCACTTCTCGGCATGTGTGTCTCAAGTGTTAGGACTGCTGCATTGGAAAGACCCAGACCCTGCAGCCAAGGTGAGAGACGACAAATATGATAACCCACACCAGCTGTGTTTAACTCTGTAAGTTCCCAGTATTCCCTGAAACCATCACGTGTGACACAGTTTACATCAGACGTGATGCAGCTGACCTCAACACTGACCTTCTTGTGGTAACAGAGACTTAAAAAAATAATAATAAAGCAACAAAGTGGGTCGCTCTTTGACAGTAAATTCCAGTGCGGTCCGCTCCAATCTCCTCAGGCTGACTCTCTTCTAGGCTCTCCTGACTGTTCCCTTTACATGTTGATGATGTGTCTTGTAAATCTGGATCCCTTTCCAGCAGGACGCTCCTCTTTTTCAGACAGTACCTCAGCTGCTCTCTCTCCTGACAGTCAGCTGTCCACCTCTGCATGGCCAGTCGAGCCAGCGCCGGCATTTGAGGCAGAGCTCGGAGCAGAGCGGGCAGCCAGGCTGAGCACGGAGCAGAGGTTGAAGGTCGCAAACTGACATCCACGTCTTCCAGAGAGCCCAGACCTCCTGCTGCAAACAGACTGCACCAACCGTTGTCTCCCACCAAGCTGTTGTAGGACAGATCCAGTGCACGGAGTGAGGAGAGACAGCCCCGTCTGCACACGGCAGCTGCACAGAGGAAGAGGACCCATTGATAACTGATCACTTCACTTTACTGTTTTGTTCACAATGTTTCTGATGGAGACAAAAATAACACCGAATAGTTTCATTGTTTTGTTTTATACGACAGCTACAGATGCTGGCAGCATGAAATAAATGAAAGAAATATCAATTTCCTTCAGGCTTTACTTGTCTTAATATACATTTATGCAGCCTAATGATCCACTACAGACCAAAAAAGAAAAAGTATAATGTCATTGTGTGTTAGTTACCCAGATGTTGCATGTCATCAGTGGTGAGCTCGCAGCTGTAAAGACGGAGCTCGCTGACGACTGATGGCTGCAGAGCATCCAGCAGGAGCGCCAAGTGACCGCCAACCACTTTACACCAGGAAATATCCACCGTGCGCAGATAGGACACCGCCAGGGCTGATGCATAAACACAAAGTTTTCACCATTTCAGGCTAGAGGGTGGAAGAGGTATTCAGGGAGAATGACTTGAAGGAAAACTTCTATAAATAAACAAGTGTGTGTGTGTGTGTGTGTGTGTGTGTGTTACCCAGAGCAGTGAAGGACTCGTTGCTCATGTAGCAGCTGTTGAATGGCAGCCTCCTCATTTGTGTCGCAGGGAGGGCGGAGACCAGCAGGTGGACCACACCTCCCACTTCCTTATTGGATGACACATCAAGCTCGGTCAGTGCAGTGAGAGAGGGCAGCACCTGGACTGAAAAACAACGAGTCACATGACTGCTGCAGCGAGCATGCGATTAGTGTCCGGCGTGTGAGATTGGTAGCAACTGACTCAGAGCCTCTAGATCATCTCGCGTGAGGCAACACAGGTGGAGGTCGAGTCTCTCCAGGTGTGTGACGTGAGCCAGGTGAAAGGTGAGGCGGCTCAGTCCACCAGCTAGAAGCAGCTTTACAGTATATTAATCAGAACAATGCTGCTCTCTAATGTATCTTGGTAAAGCGCAGAAAAATCTAATGTTTTATATGATACAGTGTGATTTCAGTAACATATCATAATGGAGGCTTCAGCAAGTACTTACGAAGGAAATCTTTCCTCTGCTCTTCAGTTAGTTCATCAAATACCTCCCAAAACATCTGTATGGTGGGGTGGCGGTCATGATATCTCCAACCATAACTTGTGTTCTGAAAACAGTGAAAATGACTGTTATAATCATAGAGTTTGTAAGGTCAGGCATACACTATGTTGCCAAAAGTATTCCCTAACACATCCAAATCATTCAATTAATGTGTTCCAATCACTTCCATGGACACAGGTGTATTAAATCAAGCACCTAGGCATGCAGACTACTTCTACAAACATGTGTGAAAGGACGAGTCGCTCTCAGGAACTGAATGAATTCCAGCATGGTAATGTGATAGGATGCACCAGTGCAACAAGTCCAGTCATGAAATTTCCTCGCTATTAAATATTCCATAGTCAGCTGTTAGTGATATTATAACAAAGTGGAAGTAATTGGAAATGACAGCTAGTCAGCTGATGCTAAGGCTCATAGTGCACTTAAGTCACCAATATCTGCAGTCTGCTGTTGTTACAGATGTCCAAACTTCATTGGTTTCCATGGCTGAGCAGCTGCATCCCAGCCTTACACTGACAAACACAATGCAAAGCGTCAGATGGAGTGATTTAAGCATCTCAACACTGGACTCTAAAGCAGTGGAGATGTGTTTACTGGAGTGACGAATCACACTTCTCTGACTGGCAATCCGATGGATGTGTCAGGGTTTGGTGGTTGCCAGAAGTACTTGTCTGACTGCACTGTGCCAAGTGTAAAGTGTGGGCATGTGTGCACATGGCTGGGCACCAGTGCACAATACAAGGTCCATAAAGACATGGATGAGTGAGTTTGGTGTAGAAGAACTGGACTAGCCTGCACAGAGTCCTGACCTCAACCTGATAGAACATCTTTGGGATGAATTAGAGCAGCAACTGTGAGCCAGGCCTTCTCCTCCAACGTCAGTGTCTGACACCATAAATGCACCTCTGGAAGAATAGTCAAAAAATTCCCATAAACACACCTAAACCTTGTGGAAAGCTTTCCCAGAAGAGTGGAAGCAGTTATAGCTGCGAAGGGTGGGCTGACTATTATATTATACTATCATACAAAAGTCTGGATTAAGACTGAGATGTGACTCAAGGTCATATTTGTGTTAAAGCAGCCGACTGAATGCTTTTGACAGTATGCAGTACACAGTTATTGTGCTACAGGACAGCTGTGAAACTACAGCCTGTGTCTGTTTGGCTGACTCTACCTGTTTGAACTTTTCCCAGTCATGCACGTCCTGGCCGACCAGCACTCCCTGCAGCTCCTCTGGTCGAAACAGCCTCACCAAATCCTGCTCACACACCAGGAAGAAGCCTTGCTTGAACTCCTGGAACAGATTCTCCACTGATGTGTTGAAGGCATGATTCACATAGGCCTCCACAAACTCCTTCCTGTTTAGGAGGGAAAATGTTAAATTAGCAAACATTTCACAGAGACAAAGGTGCTGCAGATGAACCTCACAAACACTTCATGTTTTATATTTACCTCATATTAAGACCTACTAAGGACCTGATTGTTTTTAATTATGTCCTGATCAGAGATGGGCAGTAACGCGTTACTTGTAACGCGTTACTGTAATCTGATTACTTTTTTCAAGTAACGAGTAAAGTAAGGGATTACTATTGCAAAATCAGTAATTAGATTACCGTTACTTTCCCGTAGGAACGCTGCGTTACTGCGTTACTAAAACCGTGATTGTTTTTGCGAGAATGTCTCATGACAGTGACGTAAGCAAGTGCGACGTTGGTGACAGCAGCTGTGTGCAGATCAACAATGGATAATATATCGAGTGCGGGAGAGAGTATGAGCGTGCAGCGTTTAAAGCGTGGAAGTACTGACCTTACTTTGAGTTTGATTCCATAAAAAGTGACAAAAACATTAGCGTCCATCGTGCGTGGGAAGAAAACTTCTTTTTACAGCGAAAAAAACCCCTAAACTTCCGAGCAAGCACCGAGTAGCTACGACGTGATGGGAAACTCACAGAGACACTGCGCGGATTCTTCAACTGACCGCAGCACACCTGCACCAGGGTAACCCTCCGCCTACCCTGCTCCTGCTTTACAGGTGAAAATAGAGCAAAAGGACCGCTGAGTCTTTGACTTTATTTATTTTCTGCTGTGTTTTACTTGCATCTGTTTGAAAGAGTGAGTGAAAACACAAAAAATATTTTATTTTATGTGCTGGAATGTGTAGAAAATAGGTTTAAATGTTAAACTAATTTATTCAAGTCAGAGAATGTTGCATATAATTAAATGTTTTGCTTGATGCATAAAGTTAAAAGATTAAAACTGATAAAACAAGTTAAAAAAAGAGACTTTTCCATTTGATTACATTTTGTATGATGGATTATGTAGAAAAAGTAGAATTGGGCTGAAAGATCTATCACTTTATCACCTCTTCAGGTTGTAAATCGTGTTTTTAAAAAGTAACTAAGTAACTAAGTAACTAAGTAATTAATTACTTTTGAAAATAAGTAATCAGTAAAGTAACGGGATTACTTTTTTGGGGGAGTAATCAGTAATTAGTTACTGATTACTTTTTTCAAGTAACTTGACCAACACTGGTCCTGATACATAAAACCTGAGAGCTCACATAACTGCATATGCTCAGAATAGACAGCACACATGGATACAAATTACTGCCTTGCAGCAGCAATCTTCAGACCATCACTATGAGCTCCATACAAGGTTACACTGTTCCTGTTATTAACAGCAGGGGGCACTATCAGCCACAGACTGGGAGCCAGATATGCTCTGCTGGTGCCTCATTGTTACAGAGGAAAGACTCTATAGTGAGAAACAGCTGAGGGGGAAACACTGATCTGGAAACGTCTGAGTGTTACAGAGGATATACATAGCACTGTGGTTCAGTGTCACACAATCACAAACAAATACAGCAAAGTACTAAAAAGGGTGTTGCCTCCAAAGATTGCTTTTACTGGTTTGGAGCTTAGGAGGCTTAATAACAACAGGCATGAATGAAGACAGATCAGAACAGCTGTTTGATCACAGCATCCAGTACCAACACAATCATCCACACTCAAGAGCCTGTTGGCTTCAGAGTCAGCAGCTGAATGTCTAAAATATCAAATGTCATTTTTGGTCCATCAGCTACAGCATGAACTGCTTAAAGTGAGAAGCAGCCTGAAGCCCGACAGATTCATCTTTCCAGACTGAAAATATCTCAGAGTGAACCGAGTGGTGCGTTTTCAGGGTGATCTCACAAAGTCAAATCCCTTTAATGATGTTCTGTCCTGTCTTCCTCTATCAAAAGCACACAAACACTATAAAACATTGTTTCGGTGCTTTGGGGTTTTGTTTTCTACACAGAGGTATAGCACGACTAGACCCTAAAGGCAGGCTGCTCACCTACAACCAGCTCACGAACATCTTTCCAATGGAGCTCGCTGCCTTTCTCGTGGATGAGGGTCACTGTGATCCTCCGCTGGATCCCCTGCAGCAAACATAACAGGAGCTCAGGATCACAGTGAGCACAGCTAGAGCAACATTACGCTTTAAAAGAAGATATTCAACTGTGTACAAAGGAAGCAGTTACCACTGTGTGAGTAATAAGGAAACAACATGTGCACCAATCCTGTACCTGGTGCAGCAGGTAGGTACCATGACAGGGCAGGCCTCCACTGTGATCCACGATGGCTGGGATGTACCTGTGCATGGAGGGAGGAGGTGACACAACATCCCAACTTATAATATTCTTCCTGGAGATCATTTTTATGGTTCCTTTAAAGCTTGTGCGTGAATATAACACTCCAGGTGGATACTCACTCTCCAGTGGGCTCCAGCTCGCTGATCTCAAACCAGACCAGCAGGTCGTACTTGCTGACACACTGACCCAGGTTGGATTTGGTGATGGTGTTCAACTTGGAGGCTGCAACTGGCACACACACGCACACACACACACGCACACGCACACACTCTCACACACACACACACACACACACACACACACACACACACACACACACACACACACACACACACACACACACACACTCAACGTTAACAAGTGGGAATTTTTCTGGATTTAAGAGAAGGTGAATAAAAGTGAGCAGTATTTACTACATGCTTTGGGTGACTAAATGGAGGATGGATAGGTGACATGAAAACACTACTGACCCTTTATACTGAGCCAATAGCTCACACACTTCTATTAAATCTGTCTAAAGAGCCAGTAATCACAGAGGATAGATACTGGAAGAAAACTGAAATGTTAGGAGGAACTAAATCACACATTACAACACCAGTGGCAGCACCCTGCTGTCTCACACATCGGGATCACGGTCCTGTTGAAGCGGGATAATTGCTAAAGCTCACAGTTGCATTCCTCTATACTCAATATGATCGAAAAAACTATTTTAACAAACAATTAAAATAAACCCGTAGAGTAATGAACACACCTGAGGTTGGTTGTGTTGGAAGTGATGTATAAAACTAGGATGTATTTATCTTATAGTTTGTATATCAAGAGCCTGTATAGAAGACACCAACACCAAGGACATTTTTATTGTTTGAACTGGTAAATAATCAGAAGCGTTTTTTGGTTTGTGGATTTTAAGATTGTTTTCTAGAACTACCAACAGAAATATGAACTGTACATAACTATTTCAATATGTGTGCAGTGGCCTGTAATTAAAAATGGTGTTTTCATTAGCGCAGATGGAGCCACTTCATCGTGTTGCGTTTCATGTCCCTGCAGTAGCTTAAGAAAGAACTGTTCATAATTGAACGAGCACTTAATGCTTGGAAGAGGGTGATGGTCAGTTGACAGCTCACATACTACACACACACAGAGGCCTTTTATAGAAACATGTTTGCAACCAAAATTCTGCCAATAGTGAAACTGGAGAAAGAAGATGCATCAGAGCAGGAACTGTGGATCAGTTCAAATATTTTTCTGTAACAGATACCAACACATGGTAAATACGTTTAGGATTTGGACTTTTAAAAATAAGAAAAACATTTATTTCCATTGATTATAAATGTCTTTGCTAACCCAAAGCTGACGTCACAGTAGGAACATGTGCTCAAGATATAAACCACCAGAAATGCACAACATTACTCGAATGAGCAGGCACGAACATTGGGAAACCTTTAAATCTGCTCACTGCCAAAGCTTTTCAGCAGAAACTGCTGCACGTGAACTTTAATCCCCCTCTACACAGTCGTTGCTGAGCTGTTGCTCAGGGCTGAGGCCGGTCTCAGCCTCAGCGGGCTCAGAGTCTTTGGGGGGAAGCGGGCTGGTTTGTTGCGTGGAGGTGTTGTTGGAAGGCTCGAGGTCAGGATCTTCTACAGTTTCATCTCCATCAGTAGAACCTTTGATGACATTTGGTGAGGATGCAGCTGGAGGTTTGTCTCCTAACATGTCAGCAGTCTGAGAGGCTGAAGGGCCTGAAAGGGTTGAGAATTAGAAACAGTGATGGTTTCAGTCAACACAGACACACTCAGTCTACTACGATTTATAAAAGACAGGCAAAGCTGAGATAATGAAAAATGAAACTGTAAACTGCAGGGTTCAAACTCATTGTTCAGGGTCAAATTTAAGCACTTTAAGCACTTTCAAGGTCCATTATCAAGCTTTTCCAGCACATTACCAAAAAAACAGTTTGCATGTTCCACTTTGCATCACCTCAGTAAGACCATGTAAAAATTAAAACAAATCGTCTTAGGTTGACTTAAATGTTCTTTGTTCCTCTTTTGTTAAAACAGAGAAAAATGCACCACACAAAAATACTGAAAAAGGAAATGGTTGTCTTATATGCATATAGTGCACAAACTCAAAAAACTCATTTCTCTCAAAAATGCAGATGTGCAAATGTGAACAAATCAACTTGTTAGAGATGCTCATCTCCACTTGGAAAAAACAACCACACAAAAGAAGAAATCTGCACAAATGAACAAGTCTGCTCATCAGATATTGATGCTTCTTTCCTACGTGACACAACAACAGGAGACAGATGTTTGGTACTTTAACTAGTTAAGCACCCACACCACCAAAAATGGGGGAAAAGAGAGGAGATCACATTTAATCGGTTATAACACGAGGTCAGAAATATAAGTGCAGACATGAGTGTCCACAGAAGCCTCTGAATCTCAGCTGTAAACCATTTCTACAAACACCAAACAGTTAAAAGAGCAGTTACATCACCATGAATCTGTGGACAGGTAACATCCATATTTTGATTTATGATTTTCTGGAGTTAAATGTGACCCAAAGTATATTTTATAGCATATAAGCTATAAAATACTTTTAAAAATTAGGTGAGGGAAATAATCATTTTTTTCTATGTTTGAGTCCCAGTAACTTTGACATAGTAACATCTGCAGTAATATTTACCCCTCTGATGACAGCTCACAAGCGTTAGCTTTATTTTGATACCAAGACTGTTTACACAGAGTTTGTAATTGCAGAGAAATACTCCATTTATTTTGGCCTCTTCATTTTCGAGCAGGAAGCTCAGAAAAGCCCTGGGGGCCTAACAGGTCAAAGTTCATTCCCAATAAAACTAACTGTGAGATGTTTGACTACATTGCTCTCTGGATTATTGTTACAGTCCTAAATGATCAGCTTTAAAGTGTTTGTGCTAATAACACCATGTACAGTAAGACAGGCATGGAGAACAGCACTGACGGGAGGCTTTGAACAGATGACACACTCAGTTCAATTCAACATATAAGACTTTAAAAACGCACAAACATCGACCTAAAATCTATTTATTCAGTCCATCACCTGTCATAGAATTATGTCAAATAATAATGTATTGTTCATCTCCCTTAAATAAACAGGCAGCCTTAAAGTATGAAACATTCATTCATTAAAACACTAAAATGTGTCTGTCGTCTCCGTGGCTGATAGAGCCCCACAGGCATCAATGTGAGCTTAAAGCCATTTATAATTTTTAAATGGTTTAATGTGTCGGTGCTCACGATAAACACATTTTGAATGAAAGCCAGGGAACTTCAGCAGCACAAGAAATGGCTTCTTTGTGCCCACATGCATCAGTCCCTCTTTTTACCAGTTTTTCTTTAAGGCTTAAGTTGGCTAGTTAAGTGTCGGACTAACGATTAAAGCTTTCACTTGAGTGAAGTCACTAATATTACTGCTACTGCTAAGTAATGTTAGCCAAGTTTAAAGCACACTGCATAAATCACCATGCCATAACTAACTGCTGTGCTAGCACTGCCGTACTCTATCACACTCAGTGCATTTCAATCATTTCTCCAGCAAGTTTGATAGCTAGCAAAATAATAATCATAGTTTTAAACATTAGCCTGTGTTATGTACACATACTCGAAATTATTTACTGTCATGTGACTCAAGAGTACAAATTCCTTCAGTGTCGTTTTCCATCGAACACTCATTAAAACAGCACGAACCCTGAAACTGCTTATTAAAATAATATGTATGTAAATAATAGTATGTTGCATTATAAAAAATTAAGCTTTTGACTGCCCTCCAGAGTTCACGTTAACTTCAGATCTCTGGAAGCTACACTACCCGAATGATGTCAGCTGTTTAGTTTCTATACTGGACAGAAAAAAAAAAAAGGGGGGGGGGTGGATTGGCTCCTCTTAAGGAGGACTAATGACTAAAATGTGAAAGTTTAAAGTCGATGAGTAAATCATGCTCGGGTAATACAATGGAAACGGTCTCATATCACCATCTAGTGTTATAAACTGTAAACACATTTTTATGGGTGAAGGCTCATAATAGAGACCGATCAACAGGTCATTTTCTTTTCTATGGGTCTCATTTAAATCACATTACATCATTTCTGCGGTAAATGAGGACCCTGAAGAACGATTTAATGTCACTGTTAAAGATTTGTAGACAATAGATCGCAGACAGCTGGCTCCGCTTTAACTAAAGAGGAAGTAAAAACAGTTTGGATCACAAGTGTAAGGCAAAAACAAAAATACTACGCCTAATTGAAGCTGACATCAGACAGGCAGTAAAGAAATCAATGTTTTCTACATGCTTTGCCTCTTATTACCAAACTCCACACTAATGTGAGGAATCTCTGGTGGTTTGGACGAACTGTGCAATACGGGAACTCGTCACTCGACCTTCAGGGTTTCTGGTGGATATATACACTAGATCCACTTCACTATATTGTAAGGAGTATTCACTCACCACCCATCATCCAAATCATTGAATTCAGGTGATCCAGTAACTTCCACAGCTGTATAGAATCAAGCACCTAGGCATGCAGACTGCTGCTACTAAGTGGAAGTGTTTGGGAACGACAGCAACTCAGCCATCAAGTGGTGGGTCACGTAAAATCCCAGAGTGGGGGTCAGTGGATACTGAGGCGCACAGAGGTTGCTAATTTTCTGTGGAGTCCATCGCTCCAAACTTCACGTGGTCTCCAGATTAGCTAAAGAACAGTGCACAGAGAGCTTCGTGGAATCCATTTCCATGGCCGAGCAGCTGTAGTCCAAGCCTTACATCACAGAGTGCAACGCAAAGCAATGGGACACAGCGGTGTAAAGCACGCCGCCACTGGACTCTAGAACAGGAGAGATGCAGTCTATGGAGCGACGGATCACAGTTCTCAATCTGGAAAGCCGATAGACAAGTCAACTTAGCAGTTGCCAGGACAACAGAGCTCCAGGTTTGGTGGCAGGGGGATTTCGGTGCGGGGTTGTTTTTCAGAAGTTGGGCTCAGTCTCTTTGTTCCAGTGAAAGGAACTCTTAATGCTTCAGCATGCAAAGACATTTTGGCTCCCGACTTTAAGGGAACAGTTTGGGGATGGCTTCTTCCTGTTCCAGCATGACTGGGCACCAGTGCACAAAGCAAGGTCCACAAAGACATGAACTCTGGCATGGGAGTCCTGACCAGAACACCACTGGGATGAATGAGAGCAGAGACTTGGAGCCAGGCCTTCAACATCAGTGTCTGACCTTACAAATGGTCATAAACTCCCATAAACACTCCCAGAAGAGTTGAAGCTGATATAGCTGCACAGGCGGACGTCGTGAATGGGATGTCACTCGAGTTCATATGAGTGTGGGGGCAGATGAGCAAACACTTTTGGCAATATACTGTACATTCAATGTTTTGCTTTTTGTATTTTCATATAAAGTTAATACACCAATGAAGCTAGATGATCCTTATGAACCTTCGCTGGATGTTTTGTAGCAGAATCATTAATTATTTCTGTTATATTGTGTCCCAGCTGTATGATACATTTTTGCCATTCTTACCAATTTGCTGCTGGCGTGCGCGCCTCTTTTCCAGGGCCCGCTGTCTGTTCAGCTCAATACGTTTCCGCTGCTCTTCGGTCAGAGAGGGAGTAGGTGGGGGAGCGAGGGCTTCGGCAATCTGCCCTTGGGGAGCATTAATAAAACTCTCTCTGCTGAACAGATCAGGATCCCCAAATGTTTCCAGTTCACGTTGTACCTCTTCGTCACCAGCACCTGAACACAATTTCAAGCAGTGCTGATAATTAAGTCCTGTGGAATATGGCAAGTATTTCCTATGTGCACCTGCAGGTGTGAATCCACCGTAGGGCTGTTCGATACAACGATATATACAAAAACGTCTATTTCATTTTACGCTATCGTTTGTTTCGTGGTGTCGCAAAATAAACTGTTTACGGCAATATTTCTTCATGGTTCTGATGTCACTGTAGTAAAGTTCTCTCTTTCTCTTATATATAACCACACTACGGACGGACAAGCGCCTGTTTTTATGCGTTGTCGTTAGCAACAACGACGGTAAAACCATCGCGTGTCCGCTTGTTTATGTTCCACTGAAGCCCATCCCAGCAGCCAGGTCGCCAGCCTGTCACAGGGCCAACACAGACAGACCCTCTGAATGGAAATGTCAGTGCCTTCAGATGTACCATGTTCAGAAGGCAGTAGCTTGTTGGGGGGGGGGGGGGTAGGGTGTTTGGTTTTCAGGGTGCCCACAACCTTTCTTTTCCTACCTGTTTGTACATAAGGCAGTATAATGAGAAATAGTCAAATTTCTCCATCTAAAAATAAAAAATTGCTATATATATATATATATATATATATATATATATATATAGCAAAGTTGCAATTAATTTGAATATTTTATCAAATGAAAATCTATGTTTTTCTTTAATACAGCTTGCAAGTTTTATCCTAAGTATAATCGACGTTCTTACTTAAAAGCTTATTTAACATCCTTTGATTTAGTATAACTTAGTTCTGTCCAGGAACATTGTGAACAGAACAGTAACAGAGGAGTGCCACTGGAACACCCACTGGGAGACTACTGGGAACGAGCCTGACTTATGGTTGGCAATACTAACCAGGTTCACACTATAGGTGTACAGAGACTGGAAACATCTTTCTCACACACATCCAGGGATGTCTCCAACGCTCTGACAATTTTCAGTCTGGGAATTTTGCCCATCCAAATGATGAAAACAACAATGGTATTAGAGTCTTTCTTCTTTAAATGACTGGCAGAGTGAAGCTGCACCATCATCACACAGATGCAGTCATTTGTACCCGCCGCT
>NC_140534.1:78197-124233 GCF_057382185.1 Mchenga conophoros | reverse complement strand
GTTGTGGTTTGCAGTGTTTTGTGTTGTTTCACTTTAAATTTGTAAAAGGAAAAAGCTGAAATTTAAATAGTTAAAAGTTGAAATGTGAATAGTTGATTTTTGTATTATATGATTTATTTATTACATTTTATGTGGAGTGAATAAATAAAAGTATATTTACGGTGGCCTCTACAGACAAAGCGCATACAAACTTCAAATCACTTACGAACCCTGAAGCACGTAAAGACACGTTCAAACTCCAAAACACGTAAAAACTCCAAAACACGTAAAAAACAAGTACAAACTCCGAAGCACGTACAAAAGACAACTGAAGTGCTCCAGGGTGCTAGGGGCAGTGTTGAACTTTTGTTACCTAGTGGCTACACAAGCCAGCAAGTACCAACGACTGGATTTGGTGTGTGGTAGTAACAGGTAAATGAACATTTATTTATTTATTTTTATTATTTGACTATGCTTGTGTATAAATACACAAACAATACACATATGCTTTCAATTGTGTAATCTAAGTGATCTAGGTAGCTCTGTTTTGGAAGTTCAGTTCATGCTAGAAATGTGTTTTGGAGGTGGTACATGCTTTTTGGAGTTTGTACGTGTTTTGTCTCTAGGAGCCACCGCATATATTTATATATAAACATATATAAAAAAACCCACTTTTTTTTACATTAGTAATTCCTTTTGTGCATAATTTTATGCACAAAAGGATAAAACTCAGGAGGGTTTTCTCCAAGCATGACATCCCAGTGCATTTCAGACCCAGCAACACGCTCAGACAAAAACTGGTTCACCCGAAAGACAAAACGCCAAAACACAGACTTAACAATGTGGTGTATGCTGTACAGTGCAGCGAGGAATGTCCAGACCTCTACATTGGAGAAACCAAACAGCCACTTCACAAGCGCATGGCACAACACAGAAAGAGCCACCTCCACAGGACAAGACTCAGCTGTCCATCTGCATCTTAAGGATAAAGGACACTCTTTCGAGGATGCCAATGTTCACATTTTAGACAGAGAGAACAGATGGTTTGAAGGAAGCCATCTATGTCCACTGTGAGCGACCATCTTTGAACAGAGGCGGTGGTTTACGACACCAACTGGCCCGGATCTGGCCCACACAATGTGGGCCATGTGTAAGTTGTGTGCAGCCATGGGCCAGTTGCAGACACGCTGCTGGCCCAGAACAGTTTCAGCTCCGGCCCCAGATGTCAACCTAATGCAGGGGTGGGCAATTCCAGGCCCCAAAGGCCGGTGTCCTGCAGGTTTTAGATCTCACCTTGGGTCAACACACCTGAATCACATGATTAGTTCGTTACCAGGCCTCTGGAGAACTTCAGGACATGTTGAGGAGCTAATTTAGCCATTTAAATCAGCTGTGTTGGTTCAAGGACGCATCTAAAACCTGCAGGGACACCGGCCCTCGAGGCCTGGAGTTGCCCACCCCTGGCCTAACGTGTACCTTAATCAAGCCATGCAATAACAACATGTGCCGGAACATGCAAAGCAAAGATGACAAAACTCTGTTCAGACAGTGAATGGACGGATTCTTATTTAGTGCTTTTCTACTCTCCCGGATTACTCAAAGTGCTCTATACAACATACTACATTAACCCAATCACACACTTTCTCTAAACTGAGTGCTTCCTAACTACATTCAATCACATTCACACTCTTGACAGTGCAGACTGGAGGGATCAAACCACTAACCTTCCAATCAGTAGGTGACCTGCTCCACCTCCTGAGCTACAGCCACCTACTGGCAACAATGAGTAAACCGTCACCAGGTTTTGGATAAAGTGTACACTAACAAACCTGTCAAACCTGCATTTGAAACGTTGGCTACCATAGCGGTATAGTATTGCAACATGGCATTTGGGTCTTCTAAATAAAATAGGAGCATAAACAGTGCCATCATTGCCAGACGTGGTCCACATCTGGCTGACATACACCCTGCCATGACACCAGTCAGTCAGAAGTGCCAGCTTGATGCCGGATCCGGGCTAGACCTGTTTTCTATGAGCCCGGGCCACACACACCAAACCACAATCGAGCCAGATATGGCATGCCATCACATAGACAGTGCCATCTATGCCAGGCCTGGCCCATGTCTGGATTAGTGATGGGATTTCCGGCTCTTTTTAGAGAACCGGCTCTTTCGGCTCCAAACCAGCTCTTCAGGTTGTTTTGTTGCTTTAATTAATTTATTATTAACAATAATATAAAATTATGCACAAAGGGATTAAGGAATTATGCACAACGAATATGACTGCACATTTACTCCGACATCATCCTAGTGCAAAGACAAGTGGAAGCAGACAAAAACAACAAGCATGCATGCTACAAACTTTACCCGAGTCATATAGACAGCCGTTAGCACATGATTCCCCTTATGATATGTTTAATATGCTGCTGAGAATATAGCCCAGAAGAAGCGTATAGTATAGCTTTTATTTTGGAAAGAGACATTTCTCTGTAATAAACTCTCTTCTCCAAAGATAGATTTATTTTCTTTATTACTTTGGTGTTTCAGCAACATTAAATTTAAAAACTGTACTTTTGAGTTAAAATATATATTTATAATTTTAATAAATGACAAATTAAAAAGGCATGAACATTTTTTTTTGTATTGAAAAAATATCGAACCGTGACACCAAAGTATCGAACCGAACCGTGAATTTTGTGTATCGTTGCACCCTAATATGTTTATATATAAATATATGTGGTGGCCCCTACAGACAAAACACGTACAAACTCCAAAACACATTTCTAGCGTTAACTGAACTTCATAACAGAGCTACCTAGATCACTTAAATTACACAATTGAAAGCATATGTGTATTGTTTGTGTATTTATACACAAGCATTCATATATAAGTTCATTTACCTGTTACTACCACACACCAAATCTGGTCGTTGGTACTTCCTGGCTTGTGTAGCCACTAGGTAACAAAAGCTCAACACTGCGCCCTAGCATCCTGGAGCACTTCTGTTGTGTTTTGTACGTGTTTTGGAGTTTTTACGTGCTTCTGAGTTTTTATGTGTTTTGGAGTTTTTGCGTGTTTTGGAGTTTTTACATGTTTTGGAGTTTTTACGTCTTTTGGAGTTTGTAAATATACTTTTATTTATCCACTCCACATAAAATGAAATAAATCGATCGTATAATACAAAAACCAACTAGCCACAGTTCAACTTTTAACTATTTAAATTTTCAGCTTTTTCCTTTTAAACAAATTTAAAATGAAACAACACAAAACACTGCAAAACACAACACAATTAAATATAATTTAAAATATGAAAACAAAAAGAAGATGCATTCTCTGTCATATAGGCCTGCATGAATAAACTTTCTGAATCCTTTATCATCCGCAACTGAAAATAGTTGTGGATGATTACTATACCTTTCTAATGTGACGTTGTTGTCCCTGGCTCTTTTTCTCTGTCTCTCACTCCTGCTCTGTTCCTGTGCTACTTCGAGTGTAACTACCACCCCTCCCCCTTCTTCCCAGCGCAAAGCACAAGGCCCGCATGCGGAGTGAAGTGGAAAAAAAGTGCGAGAGAGAGGATGAGAGAAAGAAAAAAAAAACCCACGGCTCGCGATAAGGAGCCGGCTCGCGTCGTTCATGTCAAAAACCCGGCTCTGAGAGCCATTTCGTTCGCGACCGACACATCACTAGTCTGGATGACATACGTCTTATCATGCCAGAAGTCAGCCAGCAGTGCCGGCTTGATACCAGATCTGGGCCAGACCTGCATGCTATGTGGGGTGTTTGTTGGAACAGGAACAGGAAGTGATACTGAGAGCCAACACAAAGTGAGAGCTCCACCCAAAGGTCGAAAGAGAAAGAGGGTTGTATTAATTTTCCCTCAGTCAGTGATGAATAGTAAATAGAGGGCTTCTTCATAGAACAACAAACTAAGTAAGGC
Source organism: Mchenga conophoros (assembly GCF_057382185.1). NCBI lineage: Eukaryota > Metazoa > Chordata > Actinopteri > Cichliformes > Cichlidae > Mchenga > Mchenga conophoros. The sequence continues at coordinate 120,314 of NC_140534.1, read as the reverse complement.
TAAATAAAAATCATCTAAATGAGTGACACACCATTTCCTCCCCATCTGATGGGTTATTTTCTTTAAGGTACACATTTGTGAGTTATACCAACGAGTCAAGCACTTCTGACAGGGTGTCTTTTTCAGAGGAATTCTATTAATAAGATAATCCGCATCTGTGGGAGTGGATTTTAGGTAGCTGCTCTGCCTCGTGCTAGCACATGGCATTGAAGAGGAAACCTTACTTCCTCAATGTCATGAGATTACCTGAGCTTGTGAGAACACTAATGTAAAAATTACCTGTGTCTAAATGACAGAATGGCATCTGTTCAATAGACTGAGGAAGCCAACAGTTTTACACTAAGCAAAACTGAAAAGGGTTTAGGAAAGCTCATTCACAAACCACGATGTCACAGTGATGACTCCTCTGACTGCAGAAGCAGTGTCCACCTCTTTAAAGATGTACCTCCTTCTTCTCCTTTCTCTAAAGATGCAGCCTCCTCTCCTCTCTCTGGACCTACAGACCCTTCTCTAGGCTCTCTGGAGTAGCTGCACTTCCAATAAGCCTATAAAGTTTTTTAATTTTCTCAATTATTGCCTTGTCCTGGTCAGGGAAATTATAGAGGAAGAGGCATTCAGACCTCCATAACTTCCTCCTTTTTTCATATTTCCCAAGCAGAAGAACAGGTCATAACTTCACTTTTTCCATTCACAGAGTTGAAGAGTGTACCAATTAGTTATTTCACAGAATAAAAACATATGTTTTCCAACCAGTTTGTCAGGGGGCTGGGTCTGTGACCCATCATTTTGAGTTTATTTTGTATTTTTGATTTCTTATGGTATATTGGAATAACGTTAAGTTCTTGTGTTGTTTTTAGTTAGGGTTTAGTCTAGTCAATGTAATGATCCATGTCTCTTTATTTATGAGTCTTTGTCTGTTCTCTGTGTAAGTCTGTCTTGTCCTCTGTGTTTTACTTTTAGTTAAACCCTCGTCTTCCTTATCTATTCCCATGTGTTTCTCTTTGTGTCTCCTCAGTCTGTCATGCATTTCATGTTTGCATGTTTCCATATCCCATTGTCAGGCTTGTGTTGTCATGTCTACATCCCATTTTGTTTCCTGTTTTATTTTGAAAAGTCTTGTGTTTCCATGTTCAGTGTGTTTAGTTTTGCGTCCCATGTGGCATCATGTTCATTTGTGTCAGCTGTGTTTCCCAGGTGTTTCCACTTCCCTCATTACCCTTCTGCTTATTTAAGTCCTCTGTTCAGTGTCGGTTTCCTGGAATTCATGTCATGTTTTGAAGTATCAGTTTTGGGTTGAACATGAGCCTGAACATGAGCTCAGGCTCATGTTCATGTTTAGGTTTACTTTCTTTCATGTTTAGCTGTTTAGCTTCACCAGTTTAGGTCATAGTTTAGTTTTTCACCATTGTTTCTAGTTCCTACTTTTTTCTAACAGCCATAATAAAATGCTTGCTTTATGTTGAACTTCTGTTCTGTCCCTCATGTTGTCTGCATTTGGGTCCACCTTACAAACACACTGGGCATAACACATTTGAGCCCATATGCATACAGAGTAAGAAAGACACTTGATGTACATTAACATATTAATATATCAATTCATTGTCTACATATGTCTGTTTATTGAATATTTTAGAGAAAAACTGCAGCTTACCATGACTTGCCATGACAAACTACACTGTAAAACCCAATAAGTTAATTTTACTCAAAACTTTTGGTGAAACTGATTACATAAAATATTTTAAGTAACTAAAACTTAAAAATAAAAGTTAAATAAACACACTTTATTTATTAGCTTTAGATAAATATTTTTAAGTACCATTGATAAATGTTTTTATGTTATATCCACATTTTTGGTTTAGTACTCTCTACTTGATATTTTGAGTTTCAAGTACAAATCTAGCTCAAGTAACTTTAAGGAATTAATTTTTAGTTTCAAAATGTTAACCATTTTAAGCTAATACAACTCAAAAATTTTAAATACAAATGCTTGTAATATCCAAATCTACTGTGTTTTGAATTTGATTTAAAAAAAAAAAGTGCCCAAAATAATTACACTTGTAAAAACATAAGACAGAAAATATAAATTCAAGTTACAGATTTATTGAGTTACTTTGACACAAAAAGCCCAAAGACATAAATCCACCACATTTTATAGGGAATAATGTCAGAAATTTTGGCACAAGGTTACAATATTAGAAATAAAGAATTTCACAACATGTTTTAAGAGTATTCAAATTTGATTAACACATGAGTATGGCCTTTTTATTAAAAAACAAACAAAAGGAAAAGAAAATCCTGCATTATTAGGTGGGAAAACCGAATGAAAGTAATAGTATAGTGCAGCTAATACACTGAAATATAATTGGTAACCTTTTTAATATGCCAGTACTGTGGTTATGCAAAATGCACATTTGTAGAGTGCAATCACAGTCTCAACAACAAAGCAATAAAATTTTAAATAGAAAAAATACTTCTTTAGAGACATAAACAAAGTGTTATAAACCTCCTTAGCGCCTTATGTCAGTTATGAGTAGTTCAGGAGGAACGTTCCTTAAGTGACATTCAAGATCCCACCTAGAAGCCAGAAATGAGATTGTCCTTCATTTTCTCTATAGATTTACAGTTATCTGACTAAAAACACAATCAAAATCAACTAAAACACAAGTGATGATGGGGGGAAAAAAATAAATAAAAATAATAAAATCACCCCTTTTACTTTGGATGTGGCTTTTAGATAATGAAGTATGAAACAGAGTCTGCAAAGATTTCTTTATTCTATTCTCTCTTTTTATAAAAAACTTATCCAGACTTGGAAACATGATAAACTGAATTACTTGCTTTAACAGGCACTTGAGGGCTGTGTAGGAATCCTGGACATTATTCTGCTGCCAAAAGATCATTTTTAAGACTCAGCACTTTGGGCTTCAACTTCCCACCCTCCAGACCCATCAAAACTTTCTGAATAAAGTCAAAAATGTTGGCCAAACATTTTGGGTAGCTTAGGTGCAGGACGTCAGTCAGTCCAAATATTACTAGAAATGCATCAGCCAGGGTGGTGAAAACAATGATCATGTTACCCTCGACCAAAACTGCAGTCTTCTCAGGGCAGAAGAATGTTGCATCGCTGGAATTGGCTCTGATCAGGAGGAGTCCAAGTGGCACTTCACTAATATCTGGTCTATCAGAATGCATCATCTACAGAAAACAAAATTACTACATGTTAGTGCATTCCTATTTCTCTTAGTTTCATCTATACAAGTCACATTTCTGGATTATTACTAGCTCAGAAATCAATTGTTTGAACAACAAAAAAGCCACAACACACCAAGATTTGAGAAAACAAACTGACAAAAATAGTACTTTTAGTAAAGCAAAGTCATACCTCTTCGTAGCAATAACAACAGAAAGTCAATAGGAGTTATATATTTTTTTCATTTGTACAGTGATGTATGGTTGGGCTAGGAACATTATAGAAGGTCTACGCACATTAAAAACATGTAGTGTTTCCATTATGTGACATGGACACTGTTGTAGACAGATCCAAGCATGGAGATGCTTCTCAAACTCTCAAAGTGTCATAATGTTTTGAGAAATCTAAACAAGGATGCTACTAAGATATTGTTCACAACTTTGTCCAAAACTTACATCCCATGTTTTGATGAAGGTAGAGGTGTCTTCGTACAAATAGGCAGAGAGGGCATGAAGCACACCAGCACTTTGGGCATGGATATCAGCTTGTTCCTACATCACAAGAAAATTTTTATTTTAAATTATTGGCTAACCTAGTCAAGAATGGTAATTAAAATTGAAAAATTGATCAAATCAAATGAAGCTCAAAAAACAAGACAAAAACTCACTAACCTGGAGATTATAGCTTCTGAAGAGCTGAGACAGGACATCAGACACGTTCCCTGTGCAAACAGCTTTCTTTCTGAATAAGCTCTGGAGCCGGGGAGCATGTTGGTCCAGCACAGCATAAAAGTGGTTCTTCAGGTGGAGGTTTGTAATCCTGTGGAATTCTGCACAGATCTGAACACACAGGATACATTTGTGTTTACAAGTTTCAATTAGTCTATAAATCTTTGCAAAATACATCAAAATCCTTACACTCCAAAGGCATAATTTGTTCAGACAGGCCAGATAACAGGGGTTGATATAAAATACATCTTGTTAGATACATCTATATACATTCTTACCTGGGACTGGGATTTCAGAGTAGGCCAGCAATCCAGGATCTGACCTACTGGTAGGTCATCATTGATGATCTCTTTGCATTGCAAGGCCAAAGTTGTGAGCATCAGCTTTGTAATCAGGATTCTTTTCACTTTTCTCGACTTCATCTACAATCTGTAGTCTTAGCTGGTCAAGGTAAACAGCATCTTCACCCCTGAAAATTTACTTCTGCCCTGGCATGGACATAACAGTAAAACACAGAAGACAAGACAGACTACACAGAGAACAGAAAAGACACACAACCAAGGAGACACAGATGAAACATAACCAGCCCAGAACTCAACTAAACCTTAACTAATAATAACAACAATACAAGAACTTCACCTCATTTCAATATAACATAAGAAAGCAAAACTACAAAATAAACTCAAAATGCTGGTTCACAGACCCAGCCCCTGACAGATAAAAAACTAAGTCTTTCACTAATGAACACTGGGCATCAGAATAAAATAAAACGAAAAAATAACTGTTTGGTAAATATATTATTGATGGATTCACCCTTAAGCTAACCTAAAATAGACCAGGCACAACAATTTTACAGTTCAGAAGATTCTACATTTCAACTTGGTATACATAACTATTTGCAATGTAAACCAAGTTCTACCGCGTAATTATGTAATGATTATTCACTGCTTTTGTAAGTATGTCCTGTGCCTACAATTTTGCTGCCCCAGTTTTAATATGTACAACTCCAGAGAACTAAACGTAAGTTTTAAGTTCCACTAGTTAGCAAATGGGCTAGCCAATATCAATATCCACGTATGCGCTAAGTGTGAAGCAGCGCAGCAGTGCATATTGATTCAACAATTTAACCACAAGGCAGTTTATAATCTGCAAATCCAGAAATGCCTTCTAAAGACTTCTTTTAAAATAGTAAGAGATTAGAAAAGTTATTAACACATTATTAGTCCCAGGGACTAATAATGTGTTATACTAAATATGAGCGTATTAGCATAATTCATGCAAACACTTTGGGGCCAAGCCGACATGGATAAAACGATGCATGCATGTAATTCTTAAATGCCTGCTAGAGTTGTACATTTATGACGATAAAAACCCATATTACAACGGAGAACTATAGTTTCAGAAAAAATAAAACTTACCACAAAGCGCTCCTGAAGATGCCGCGAAGGCGGTAAATGCAGCTAGCCAAGTGCAGAGGGTTAGCTGTTCCAGTTCAAAAGTCCGTAACATACCATAGCATGCCCTCCTTTATCCAGCGTCAAAGGCAATGCCGCAAAAAACCCGTTGACAAATGTTTTTATTTCTGTTCGGATATTAACGTTCCACAAGTTTCTTTCGGGGTAATGAGCGGGCATTCGCACTCGAAGCGAGGAATCCAAGATGGTTGCCAGCACTTCATAAAGAAACAGGTGGCGCACGTAGGTACGTACGTAGGCACGTAAGTGACGTCAGTGTTAAAACTCAAATTATTTGAGCGCAATGCTAGAAACTAATCAATATATTCAAGTACTGATAACTTGAAAAAACAAAATTGTTCAAACTACTCAAAAAAATAAAGGTGTATGAACTTATAACAGGTTTTTAAGTAGTTGGAACTCATTTCATTTATCAAACTATTACTATTCGGTCTTACAGTGTAACAAATGAATCTTATGCGTAAGCTCAATAAGAAAGATCTGTAATGACTCATCTATCTGCTTTCCTGGGTCCTGTCAAACTCAATACTGACATCGTTACTCAAGTCCAATCATCTTCTTGTCAGCCTTCTTTGAGCTAGTCAGCCTCCACTCCACATGCTTTAAATCTCAGTGCTCTTTTGTCATTCGCCCTTTCAGACTTTCATTTGTGCAATCCACCTCTTCGTCATCTCTGTCTCACTCGAGTCACTTGGAACTCCATTCAAGCTTCCACATTCATCTTCACCACCACCAGCGTCTAGACTCCAGAATTCATGTCCTAAAGCCTATCACAGCTGTAATTCTGGCATGATGGGTCATCAAGGTGTGACTGCCTAATAGATTAATTAATTTCTCTATCTCAACAAATCATGTTCAATTCAATTCAACTTACCTATACAGCGCCGAATCACAACAACATTTGCCTCAGGGCCCTTAATGTTCAGTTCTTCCAAATGATTTCTCCTTATTAAAATCATATAATGATAACAACAGGTAAACTACATGATATAAACTTTACAACACATCACAAGATGTTGAAAGAGGCACAAGGAAAGGTCTCACTGTAAACTCTTTGAAAACAATTATCATATTAACAACAATAATAGTAAGGGATCCCAACATATTAAATGGAGTGGTGAAGTGTTTTCCTACTCTAATGAGCACACATTGTGGTTTATACAGCATGGCCCATTCCTCCTTCACACACACATTCCTGTAAGCATGTTTTTTTTCTATGTCTAAGTGCTTCCAATGGAGCAACTTTCTAAATGTGCCAAATTTTTTAAGTGTCCAGCACATCAACTGCAAGGAATAACTCTTAATTTGCTGCTCTATATGTAAGGAAATACATTTCTGAAGGTGCTATTGGCATGAAATTCTCACCAGCTGTTGGTGACAACTGATCCAATCCACACATGGAAGTGATGCAAATAAATTAAGTTATGTGCAATAATGAGACAGGTTTTACTATCACATGTAGTATGCATTTTATATAAGATATGATTAAAGATCGGACTGCTGTAGTCCATCCACACTTCTACTTTAGTTCAGAGTGAATTACATGATTTAGAAAATTTTTAAATACATCCATCAAAATCTGAAGATTTATTAATGACTCTCTGCACTTAGCTCCTTATACTGCTGCTGTGCTGCTGTGGCAGCACGGAAATGTATTAAAATCACTGCTCCCATATGAGTACTGCTCAATCATTGTAACCTTTTTGTTAATCTTACACCAGCTCTACATCTCATGACAGTGTGATTACTGGTTCTCTGTTGGAAATGAACAAAAGTGTCTAACACCTGTGCTTAATATATTCACACGCTCATTAGGTCTCAACATGGTAAACTGATTATTAACACACATAGCACAGACACACACACACACATATATATGCATATATATATATACATATATCTATATATGTGTATATATATATATATATATATATATATATATATATATATATATATATATACATATATATATATATATATATGGAGAGAGAGAGAGAGAGAGAGAGAGCACACACATAACAGGAAACGAATATGTTGCCCTCAGAAATATTCATAGATTCCAGGTTCCAGAAAATAGATTCCAGATTTAATGAGTTCAGCCAACCTTACAAATGATCAGCATGATAAAAGTGGAAAAATGAATTAGTGAACAAAAAATTAGAAAACTGATAAAACAGAAATAATCAGCATCGCCAGCCCTTCTTTTTGGTGTTTTAAATCTACTGCCTGAGAAAGTTAGGAGATGGAACAAAGCGGAGCTTCCTATTAGACGAAACCCAAAGTATGAGAGCACCAACCTAGGAAGCGATTTTACATCGACAGCTTCATAATGACCTTTTCACAGTCTCAGTTGAGGTAGAGCTTGTCACTTAAAAACACTTAAAAAACAGATGGGTTTCTTTCTATCTGGAAGCAAGTTTTTAAACCCGGAAAGAGCATCACAGATTAGGAGGAGATGCTGAATAGCTGAAAAAAAAGAAGGTAGTGGGAGGGATAGAGAGGCAGAGGAAGAGAACTACAGCTTTCTTTGGGTTATATTTGGTGTCTCTGTGACAGCTTTGCTGCCTATTCTTGGATGGATCATGTACAAATGTCAGGTGCCACTGTTAAGAGAGAAGAAGCTGATAAAGAGAGAAACATCAGAGAAAGCTGTGATAAGCTGCACAGCCTGTTAGCATGTGAAAATCTTTTCTTGTTGTGATCAGCTGTAGCAAGCACAGCAGTTTTTCCAATACCATTTCTAATTTCTCTCCACACTGCAAAACATTTGGTGTGTAAGATGTTAAATCCACAAGTTTGGGTAAACCCTGGGCAGGTCACCAGTTTGTCACAGGGCCAACACAGACAGAGTCTTTGGACTGTGGGGGAAAGCCAAACCTCCCAGAGAGAATCCACATAGACATGGGGAGAACATGCAAACTCACTGCATGAAGACCCCGGCCAGATGGTGGATTTGAACACAGGACCTTCTTTCTGTGAGGCAACAGTGCTAACCGTATCAATGTCGACTCATCTTGTCATCATAAAGCACAATTCACGAATTGTGGCATCTGTCCAACGCAAATCTGGAGCTCTTTTTTTCCTCAAAAGTATCAGCACTATCGATCTCTTTATGACACAAGCTCTGTTTTTCTGTTTTAATCAATTCCTAGATAAACACTTTGGGTTGGGGGGGCTTTACGAGTTTTTCAGCTCATAACGCAGATCAATAGGTGCAGTCAGATTAGATGAAGTCTCCAAGGCACAAACGTTACTCCTCCTCCAAACATGGAGGACTGAAACAGTTCTCTACATCTGTTAACATTAACATCATATTTGCTTAAATTATGTGTGAGTTTATATACAAACACACGCACAGGTCAGTGATTGTAACAAGGGTGTCAAAAGCACAAGCACTACAGTATATTGAAAGAATGCAGTATTGAAACGCCTGTTGCTGGAGTTTCTTCACTGATACCTCTTTTCTGTCCTTCTGTCTGCACAATTCAACATCTGTGACTGTGCTTTGCTCTTTGATTTGGCTAAAATAATCAATAGTACCATCAATAAAGCCATCAATGTATTCTGCCCTCTACTGTGTGTTGGTGGTACAATGTACAATGACCAAAAAGGTGTAGGAAGTGGCCTATCAAAAACCACACACACAAAAAAAAAATACCCCCACAAAAAAACAAAACAAGACTATCAACCAACCAACCGGACTCTAAAGCTGAACCTCCCCTTCATCTTCTTGCTCATGTCTGAACTGATTTTAGTGTAGGTACACACTAAAATTACACCGAAAGGAAATGTTTAGTAAAAATAAACTTGTCTGTGGTGACTACCATCCTGCACCATTTCACAGGATTATGCACGCCAGATTTGCCTGCCTGGCTGCCTTTGTTTCTTTGTTTTGTCTGTGAAAATACTGGAGGCTTACACTTTGACACACCAAATGAGATTTGAAGGTGAAAACCAGAATTGTCTAACAAGAAACAAACAAGATTAAGACAACTTCAACCTCACTTTTATGATTTTACACATTTGCGTTTACTGTATATTTAATTACTTTATTGTCACTTGCTTTATGTTTCTATGTATAACATTTAAGTAATTTCTTATGGCATTTTGTAAGATCACTTTGGTTCCTGCCTAGTGTTTACTGTGGGACTGTTTATGGCGCAACGAGCCCTGTGCCATGTGTGTTGCAGTCAACAAAGTAAAGAGCTGAGTGCGCACTGTTCTGTTGTGTTGCTGTTTATTATGGCAGATTATTGTTAAGATAAACTGCAGCCCGCAATACAGCCAAAGCCGAAAGACACCAGAACGCTACAGCAACAGGAAATCAGGGTAACACTAGGAAGTAACCATGTCACAAAGTGAGACAGAGGGAACACAGGAGACACAGAAAAGTGAAAACCCTTCAAAAGTACACAAGACTTAGGAATAAACTCAACATTAGTACAAAGACTTCGAGAAGATTGAGGTCCAAAAATTGTTCTTTTATTTGAGGCAACACCCGAGTTGGTATCGATACTATCAATATTTGGATTGATCCGCCCACCTCTACTAACCAGATTGTCACGGGTTGCCCTTGAGGATCCACACGCGGGACCCCTGAGTTGCGAGTTAACAATGAAAGTTTGTTTACAGTTTCTTCACCGAGTGTATTTACAGGCTGTGCGGGGATAGCGCTATATACAAGACGTGAGGGGGCAGGGCTTCAGGGATCCGGGGAATCCCACACACGCTCCACTCCGACCTCTCTCTCCACTAGTGCCCAGTCGCTCCTTCCACACACCGCTCGAGGAAACACAGGGATGGGTCCAGGAAATAAGAGTTTAACAACGATCCAGCGCTGAACAGCAGACCTCTTCCCTCTTAAGTACCAGCTGGTCTTGATGAGGTCCAGGTGTTTCCAATACAGGGAGGCGTGGGCTGAGGGCGTGAACCCACCATGAGTTCTGCCCCGACAAAACAGGAGAGAGAGAGAGAAAGACAGAGCGAGAGATAGGAGCATAATGATCAGCGCCTTGCTGATCCCCCAGGCCCTGACACAGATACTTAATTTTGATGGCATTACCTTGGCCTTTAGTAACATTGTGAGGAACCTTGGAGTCATTTTTGACCAGGGTATGTCCTTCAGTGCATATATTAAACAAATATGTAGGCCTTCTCCCATTTCTGAAATATCTTTCTATAATTAGAAATATCCTGTTCTCAGAGTGATGCTGAAAAACTAGTTCATGCATTTATTACTTCTAGGCTGGTCTACTGTAATTCATTATTATCAGGATGTCCTAAAAACTTCCTGAAGAGCCTTCAGATAATCCAAAATGCTGCAGCAAGAATACTGATGGAGACTAGAAAGAGAGAGCAGATTTCTCCTCCTATACTGGCTTCTCTTCATTGGCTCCCTGTTAAATTCAGGATTAAATATAAAATTCTTTATCTCACATACAAGGTCTTGAATATCAGGCCCTATTTTATCTAGAAGTCATATTAAGCACTGTATCACCTCAATAGAGCACTTTGCTATCAGACTTATTTGTGGTTATTAGGATATTTAAAATTAGAATGGGAGGCAGAGCCTTCAGCGTTTAGGCTCCCAGCTTGGATTCAGGAGACAGACAACCTCTGTACTTTTAAGATTAGGGTTAAGACTTTCTTTTTTGACAAAACTTGTAGTTAGGGCTGGATCAGGTGAGCCACAGGCTCATCCTTAGTTATGATGAAATAAATACCATGTGTTTAAACACCACTCTGCATTTAATTATGAGTTTTTTAAATGGTGAATTTACATTTTCCCCATCCAAGCACCACAAAGTTCTTTATTTTTACTTAGACTTTCCCACATTTTTTCTGATTAATAAAACTAAAAATAAATGCAGTGTCATGGAATTGTAAGTAAATAATTTATCACTGAAAACAAAACTTTTGGTTGCCTCAGTGCTTTTTCAATCTAATATCTGTTCTGTGTGCAGACATATCTAAATGTCCAGTGAGAGGTTAAGCTCTTTGAAAACTGCTAAAGCAAACAGCTGCAACGTCTGCAGCCTCTTCTTTCCTGGAAAGGCTTCCCGGGGATGTTACCAGCAGTTCCTTTTACCAAGCTTAAACACAAAGAAAAAAGAAAATTCAAATTTTGATTTTCTTTCTCTGTTGATGAAACACAATGTGAACATGTCTTCCAATGCATTTAGCTACATGCTTTCTTTTACACGCTCTCTTACTTGAATATGCAGCTAGTGTTTTTACAATGAACTGCTTGTATTCTCATATTTTAAACAGCGAGGTTTCCTTCTTAATTATTTTAAGGAAAATGTACAGTGTATGAGCTCAGGTTGATAGATTAAGTTTGATCTTATAGTATTTAAATAAATTGACTAAAATACAATGTTTACTGTCACAAATGAGTCAAATTCATCTACTGCTCCTCAGACAGCTCCCTTAATGGCCACTGATTATGTGTATAATCCCAAAAAGTAGAGAGCTTGGACAGAGCTGATTTTGGGACAACTTAACTTTGGAATACCTGAGAAAGGCTTTGCAAACATTTGTGGTTTTCCATCCATCCATTTTCTGGCTTTTTTCTAGGTCAGGGGCTCCATTAATTGCAAAAACCACGCTTTTTAATCACTCAAGACAAGACACAAGAAAAAGAATGATTGGGACTGTGAGGAGTGTCCGATATGAGGAAAGCAATAACCAAGAACAAGCCTTTAATTATGGTAGAGCCAAAGAGTTCAAAATAAGAAAGAGATAATGAGGGAACGTGAAACTTAAATCCAAAAACACACATAAGGAACATTAACACATGGGGACAAACATAAGAGCAAAAATAGGGCACCACAACAGGAGCTCAAGGGAATGTCAGACCTCTTGAAAAATGGAAAAATGACAGTATATACACAGAGGATGGATTACCCAGTGAGACACAGTTTGGAAACAGGGTGCATGTTAAGACAACAGCAGGTGAAAACAATAATGGTGGTGCAGACAATCGCAAAAATACATTAGTCATCCCATACTTACTTTTTGCATTCACAGCAGTTTTGTGTGAAGGCATCAGGGATAGTTGTTGCAGGATTTAGGAAAAAAATGACAACCTGATACAAAGTTTCAAATAAGAAATACTCCGAGTGAGGTCATGTTAAGATTTGTGTCTCTGAGCCCCTGAAACACCAAAACCTCCTCAACAAACAATTGCTGTGACAACAGTGCTGAAAATACTGTACCATTGGGAAGTGTTATATAGGGCTGGTGTGATGGATAAATTGGATAAATATATTGGCTTACTTCAAATGGAATTTTTTAAACTGCTGAGAAAGGCCCAAAGCAAGATGATTCAAACCAGGAAGCTTCTTGCTGCGAAGCCACAGTGGATCACCATGACCTGACAATGTCACAAAAATTTTATAACTTAAAAAAAAAAACAATATTAAAAATGATGCCACTGGTGTGGACATCTGTGTAAGTGTACAAGCTCAGGTAAAATCCCTTTCCTAAAACCAGACTGGTGGGTTGTGAACTGTGAGCCCTGCCCCAGAAGGGCGTCCACCATTCTCAGGCAATCTCAGTTTGTAAGACAGGGATTAAGACTGAAACTCAGCAACCTCTGTCCACACTGTCAGAAACAGAATGGGGGAGTGACCCTTGTGAGACACAAGAGCACGCTTTATTTCCTGCTTCATGCTGTGAACCACTGCTCAAATAGGCAAGGTTCATTAATGACGGTAAAATGGGTCAAAGTCCTCCATCGTTACAACTAAAGTAAATTTTTACAAACTGAGGGCACTGCGGCCGTATCTGCAAATGATGATTCAGATAGTCGTCATTAACAGCGTGTCATGCCACTGCAGCATTCAGGTCCCGAACTTGGAATTACTTTCCTTTTTCTTGGTAACAAAATGCCAGTATGATATAGATTGGGATATCACGATGCTATTGAAGTTTTTTGTTGCAAACTTTACTTCAAACCAAAAGTCTGATTACATTGTGGCAGTAATTTTTCAGAGAGTGCCTGAAAAAGAAAAACAGCTATGTTTAACAATGGAAACTAAAATGTATGAAATATCATTTTATGCCATGTGCAATGCAGAATATTACTGCTGTTGCATATATTTTCATCAGTTTGGAAACTTTACTTTATATTGCTGACTATGTATTTCTAAAATTTGTAGGGCCATAATTAGCATACAGTCCATAAGACCCAACATGAGCCTTTTCCACACAGATCACAATAAATCTTTATATTTGTCTTTGTAAATCTTCAATGAAAGGTTTAATAAAGGTTTTCATGCAACAGTAATGAGCAAAACGTAGTTATAACAATGCCCAACTTGTATAAAAATGAACAGTGTACAATGTTGCAACAATTGTAACATTCAGCTCTATTAATTAACAGAGGTTAGAATTAGGGATGTGTGCGACTAGCTGACTAGCCAACTAATCGTCGTTGTGGTCACGAGTCGGTATCAGACATACTACTTACTACAGACTTACTTATTTTAGTTGTTAAAATTTTAATTGATACTCAATGCTGATAAATGATTGTGTCCTAAATGTTATGCAGTCATCTGACACCAGATGACGCGTGGTTGTTAAGAAACGCCATACATCCGTTAATTTCGACCTCAGGTCTTTACTCAGGCTTTTCCTGGCGACTAATTTCTTAGTTGACTAAAGGAGGAAAAAAATTTGGACAAATCGACTAGTCTAAGACAAAGAAACTCTCAGATATTAAGTTAAATTAGAGAACCATTTAATGGACAATGTCAAAAACTATCCATCCATCCATCCATCCATCTTCATCCGCTTTGTCCGGGGCCGGGTCGCGGGGGCAGCAGCCTAAGCAAAGAGGCCCAGACCTCCCTCTCCCCAGCCACCTCCTCCAGCTTATCCGGGGGAATACCAAGGCGTTCCCAGGCCAGCCGAGAGATATAATCTCTCCAGCGTGTCCTGGGTCTGCCCCGGGGCCTCCTCCCGGTGGGACATGCCTGGAACACCTCACCCAGGAGGCGCCCAGGAGGCATCCTTGTCAGATGCCCGAACCACCTCAGCTGGCTCCTTTCGATGTGGAGCAGCAGCTGCTCTACTCTGAGCCCCTCCCGGATGGCCGAACTTCTCACCCTATCTCTAAGGGAGAGGCCAGCCACCCTTCGGAGGAAGCTCATTTCTACCGCTTGTATCCGCGATCTCGTTCTTTTGGTCACTACCCACAGCTCGTGGCCATAGGTGAGGGTAGGGACGTAGATCGACCGGTAAATTGAGAGCTTCGCTTTTACACTCAGCTCCCTCTTCACCACGACGGACCGGTGCAGCGTCCGCATTACTGCAGCTGCAGCCCCAATCCGTCTGTCGATCTCCGGCTCCCTTCTCCCATCACTCGCGAACAAGACCCCGAGATACTTGAACTCCTCCACTTGGGGCAGGAACTCATCCCCGACCCGGAGTGGGCACTCCACCCTTGTCAAAAACTAATAAAAAGATATTTGCAACCATTAATCACATGTCGCTTAACTGTGCCACACCTTGCATCGTGCATTGTGAGCATTGCATGTTATACTCCAAACAAGACAATGAAGAAGAAAACACTTAAAATAAACCAATGTTAAATATGATATAAAAACATGTTACTACAAAAAATGTTCATATATGTTTAAAATATGACAAAAATAATCTGGAAAAGCAAGTAAATCGTGACTGAAAAGTGTGGCTCATTGTGCCGTGAAGTAAATCATTTTCATCTGCTTATCTGGGATCAGGGGGAGGTAGCAGCCTAACCAGGGAAACCCAGACCTCCCTCTCGCCACCTCCTCCAGCTTATCTGGAGCCAGGCCAGCTGATTGCTGTAATCTCTCTCTGTAGTCCTCCCTGCAGCTTCATCCAAGAAGGACATGCCTGGCCCACCTTGGCCATGGGGCGACCATCTCAACTGCTCCTTTCAGTGGGAAGGAGTAGCGGCTCTACTCTGAGCCACTATTTAACAATTAATTGACAAGTTGCACACATCCCAAGTCTTTACATTACAATATAAAGCACTATTGGTGACTGTGGTCTCCACCTTAGGGATGCTGTAACACCATAGAGGAGACATCGTGGATGTACAGCTAGCAAATCTGCAGCCAATGCGTGATGCATAGGGACCCTTATGTTTGCTATAATTTACTATGCTGAGGGGTGCTGTTATGTAAAAACTGTTCATATCAGACAAGACCAAACAGCAATTTCAGAGAGATATTAACTTCTATAATGTAAATGCCATATTTAGGTAAATATAAAAGACTATTACTAATTATGAAAATGATCAAATAAAACAGAAAAAAATTGCATATAAATCAAATAAATAAATAAAAGAAAAAGAAAAGTCCAAATAGGAGATTTATGAGAAATGTATCAGTTTCTGCTGCAAAGCCTGGAGGAGGTCACTGTAGGTCAAGTGCTGAGATGTGAATGCATATATATCAACATCACACTGTTCTTCCACTTGGGGAATGTGGGCATATGTTCCATCAAATGTTGTTTTTATGCTCACTTGTTATTTTTAAATTGGAATAGAGGAGCTCAGGGTGAGTCCTCATTTCTCAGTCCTCAATCTGAGCTACTGGAAAATGTATAAAGTGAACGTCCAAAATAAATACACAGCCTTGTAAAGTTTGCTAAAGTTAAAGTTGTGCTTTAGTTATTTAAAGGTCAGTATATCTAATGACATCACTGTGTGCATGGAAGCCCATCGTTATACGGAACCCACCTGTCTTAATGTATTATTTAGGGCTTCAGGGTATGTTTTTCACAGATGTTCATTTTTAGTTACCGAAAGGCTTTTACAGGATACATGGTAAATGGTAAATGGCCTGTATTTGTATAGCGGTTTTCTAGTCCCTAAGGACCCCAAAGCGCTTTACACAACCTGTCATCCACCCATTCACACACACATTCACACACTGGTGATGGCAAGCTACATCTTTAGTAACTTTAAAGAAATGAACTGGTTGCACAAGAGTTAATTTATTTTTAACTTTCTTTCACACAGGCTCAAAATTATACATGCAGGGTCTAACTAAAATATACCCACAATGCAGGCCAATGCAGGTAATTTCTATACAAAACTTAAAATAAGGATGAAAAAAAGTGTTTTTCTTTTTTTTTTCCGAACCACAAAACTGTTTAGCCGAGGTAGGTCTCCCTGACAGAAGTTATTTCCCCTGCACCGGGAGCACACGCTGGGCTGTCCAAATCATGGACAAACAGTATCCCACATTTTTCATTTTTAGTTCACAAACACTTCTTATAACAACTAACTGCTCTACTAACTGCCCAATTTTGTCCAGTGCTGCCAACTTAACGACTTTGTTATATTTAGCGACTTTTTCAGACCACCCACTTTTTGACATGAAACCACGTATCGCTCTTACTGTCAACAAGCAGCCGGTGCTTCCGTGGGCACATTGCCCATGCCAAAGCGTTCACAGGCGGAGGATAGTCCTCACGCAGCAGTCGCCCCCAGCAGCTGTCAGAGCAGGAGATGTTCACCCTTACGCGTACAAACTGCAAATGAATCGCACATGAGCGAATCCACTGCTCCCGCCCTGGGGAACAGGGGTAAATGTTCATTTTTCTTTGTCTAAACTAAATCGGTGCACTAAAACATCATTCCAACACAGTCACTTACTCATTTCCTCCATTGTGTGTGTGCCTCTCTGTGACATAAGCTAAACATCTAGCTAGCTAGCTCATCATGTCTCAGTCTCAACTGTACACTCAAAAATACAGGAAAGAGTGGGAATCAAACCCTGAATTTAAGGGCTGGTTGAAGCAGTTTATTGGAGATGATACAAGCGCATGCTGCCTGTATTGCAAGGCTGATTTCTATGCCAAAGTGAGTGATGTGAAAAAACACATGCTAACACAAAAACATACTCAAAAGGCAAAGCCTTATAACAGTACCGCCCAAATGAAACTGCCGTTTCTTACTAAAAAAAACTGACTCTTCATAAAAGGCCGAAGCCACCATGGCATTAGCTATCGCTGAACACTGTTCCATTACCCTTTGGTGAGCAGGAGGTCACACAAACACGCCCCCAAACACAAACACACTCACGTGCACATGAACACACACACACACACACACACACACACACACACACACACACACACACACACACACACACACACACACACACAGTTTTCCATGGGGCTTTTTACAATGGGTGGTGCTTGTATTCTCAGAATAAAAGGCTGCAAGGAAGGCTGTTTATTCGAAGTTGGCTAGGAAACAGGTGACGAGTGTTCAGC
Source organism: Mchenga conophoros (assembly GCF_057382185.1). NCBI lineage: Eukaryota > Metazoa > Chordata > Actinopteri > Cichliformes > Cichlidae > Mchenga > Mchenga conophoros. The sequence goes on along the minus strand of NC_140534.1, from coordinate 102,645 downwards.
TCCAAGAGCCTGGTTCCGACCATCCTCCCTTGCTAGCAAGTAAAGCCCGGTTCCGTCATTGTCTTGCTTTCTTCATGAGTGATGAGTCTCTGAACTAGCGGGCCTGTGGAAGCGCAGACCCAACAGGTACAGACCGCCATCAAGGCTTTTGAAGAAGAACAGGTACAGCTTGGTTAGCCTGATCAAGTCTGTGAGCAGCAGGGTGCTGAATCCACTGGCAAATGTTGATGTACTCAAAGAACCAAGAGGGATACATCAGTTCCAAACCATACCTCAGTTACCTTTTTGAGTCCAAAGCAGTTGAGTTGCACCTTGCGCCTGAGGATAAAAAAAATGTCAGAAAGCAGTGTGTAGCCTTCACCATATCCCTCACTAATGAGTTGAAGGTGAGACTGCCAGACAATATTGAGGCAATGCAGTACATGTCAGTTTTCAATGTGGAGGAAACTCTAAAGCACAACAAGAGCCCTGGAGAAATAGAAAAAATTGCTAAACTCCTCGGCTTCTCCCCTGAAGTGATAGATAAGATCGGCCACCAATGACGTACCATCCATCTTAGTAAATGGAGTGAGACAAAAAACACAATAGACTTCTGGAGTGAGATTTGGACAGTGTTGGGGAGTAACGTGTAACCCATATCAACTACTGCCTGTCACATGACCCACGTCAGCTGATTTGAGGTCCCTCTTCTGATTGGCTCCTTTCACGTCACGGCAACTCTGAAAACCGGCTGTGGAGGGATACTTCCGGGTTCGACTCCTGCTGTGGCTGTGAGCTTATGGCATTTAGAGCGGTATTGGAAAACAAAGCGTTTTCTCTCCTCAATTCATCTTTAAACTTTAAACTCAGCGGTCAGGTTTTTTTTCCCCCCTATGAATTTGATCTTCTTCATATTGAAGTGGCGAGCCGGTAGGACCATCCTTTGTTTCCCCCTCTTTTCCCCCACTTAGCCGTCTTTGGATTACGGACATATTTCCCCATTGTATGAAGCTGGACCCCAAGGAGGAATACCTTAAAAGTGAACTTTAAAAAGAAAAGGACTCTTAGCAAAAGGACTCTTGCACAGAAAAATCACAGCACTGATTTATTATTTAATTGTGGACATTTACGTTGTGTGTTGTATTAATTATTTCGTTCCATTTCCCCTTGCCCCTATTTATTCAATATATTTTTGGTACAAGACATTGCAGTTTTTGGTCTCATCATTCACACCATCTAGGCTCCATAAAGAACTATTTCTTCTGCGCGTCAGTCAGTAAATTCATCCATTGACATAAACTAGTCCTTAAATAACTTAGCGTTACAAACGGAATACATGTACCGCTGTTACGTATTTAAAACACAAAATATGAGTAGCTGTATTACATTACAGGTACCATTTAAAAGGGTGGTATTCAGAATACAGTTACTTTGTTGAAATAAATGGATTACATGGCGGTCTTTTCCTGTTTCATATATTAGGCTATGCTCTCTCTATTTTTGGTAATTCCACCCAAGCAAAACACGCATTAAGTGGCTCTAATGCCCGTGTCTCAATCATGTCACCTCTATTTGCGGCTTTTTAGTCTATTTGCAAAATGATGTGAAGAAAAAAAAATATTCACAAAAAGTGATTTAACATGAAGGCAATAGGCAGAGTGTTACAGGCATCGCCCCAAAGAATGTAGCCTCATGGGCAGTGTAGTCCGTGCTGCAGGGAGTATGGACTGCCATACCCGTTATGTGTCTGTGAGCGAGGGAGGGAGAGAAAGGCGAGTGGAAAAGTACGAGTTGTCACCGAGCAGAAACGGGATCTGGAAGCATGTAAATATAATAATAACCAGTGTTGGGCAAGTTACTTTGAAAAAGTAATTAATTATATTTACTAGTTACTTCTTCAAAAAAGTAACTGAGTTAGTAACTGAGTTACAATATTCTAAAATTAATTATTACTTGAAAAGTAACTATTGCGTTACTGTAAAAAAAAACATTTAACCAGGGTATAATCGGCCATTTTTAACTACTTTGGATGTTTCCTCTACATTTCACCTTTAAAAACGTTTTACTTTGCCTTGTTTGGTATCATCAGCACAACCTCACGTGCCTGAATATACAGTCATGTTTTCATTTTGACAAACTGTATTAACACAATTGATCTAAAATCAGACAAAAAACATAAAATCCGAGTAGAAAAAGTTCTATTTTTTACTGTAACAACCACAAACATGTTTATTGAATCATATTTCATAACTTTAAATGCAAATATAAATTGTGAATTTTAAAATCATATGCACAAGTTTTGCAAACAAGTTATTTGCAGCCTTTTACCTTTTACCCTTTTTCTAAATAATCATTTCAAACTGTTTACAGAACAATCAGCTGTTCTGCATTCAATAAGATGCCACACAAATTATCTGTGCCACTCCAAAAAAATAATTTCTGTCCACTATAAAGGAGAACATCACAGCCTGATACCTGCAGGTGTGACAGCAGCAGGTGTGTCACTGCTCCTGTTTCCATTCAGCAGTCGCCTCATTGTTCTGACACACAACACAAAACTATCCACAACACTACACACTAACTACACAAGACAACACATTAACTACACACCCCAAACACCTTAAACGTCACAAATCTCTCACATCTCAAAACTCGCTCTCTCTCTTTTTCTGCTCTCTCTCTCTCTCTCTCTCGCCGTCACTCCTAAAACTTCCCCAGTTTTTTTTTTTTTGCTCATAAGCAGAGAGCGCTCGCTGCGCTGTCCTTAGACAGCAAACGTGACGAAACTATTGAGGAAAAACGCCGCGTATATATTGTTTATCATGACTCTGGTTTTACGTGGCCTACCAACACAGTTTATAAACTGGTATATATCACCTTGTTGCTTTGTCTTTAAGTGATCATGTGATTGGCTTACCACGACTACTTTATTCTTCCTCAGTCATGCGACTGTTTTGCCCCTTTAGCTCCAGGTGTTGTGCTAGACAGTGATTGTGATTACCGTCTGCGGGAGCGCGTGCAGCTGCTTAAAGGTGTAGCACCCAGATTACTTACGTAGTCAGCTACTTCCGCGCAAGTGATATAAGATGCGGTAAACTGAACACAACTTCAACCGTCTGTTTGTTGAAAAATAGTAACGGACTGCGTTTTCTTGTTAGTAACTGTAACGGCGTTGTAACGATAGGAATAGTAATTAGTTAGATTACTCGTTACTGAAAAAAGTAACACCGTTAGTAACGCCGTTACTTGTAACGCCGTTATTCCCATCACTGATAATAACCACTGCAGCCAAGAAGAGTGCCTGACGAGCCCAGTTGTAAGTAAGCTATTAAGACTCGACTGTACACCGTGTTCGTGTTTTCCTCCGAAACAATAAGTTCAGTTGCAGCAGCCTTTCAACACCTCTCTCTGTCTCTCACTAACAAACTTGACCCAGACAACAAAGTAAAGCTAGTTTTCGGCTACGAGCCGACAGGGAACCCGACGTATTAGCCAGAGGTCCCTTTAATACGATTCGGAGCCGCGGACCTGTTTTCTATACGAGATCGCTGCAAAAAGTGCAGCCTCATCTAATGTCCACCCTACTGTTACTCATTTTATATCAAGATTTAAAAATCTAGTTGTATTGGTATGGCGAGTAACCTGCAGTAATAATACATTCATGTAGTTGCAAAAAGCTTGATAATATAGTAAGTAATCTAAAGTATTCAGAATACGTTACACTTATTGGGTAACATAACGGAATTCGTAACAAAATACATTTTAGGGCAGGTATTCTGTAATCTGTAGTGGAATACATTTTAAAAGTAACCTTCCCAACACTGGGTTTGGAAGTACAGGGATGCAGCTGATATCAACCCATTTCAAGAACTTGCCATGGCTGCTGTCTGTGTTGTCCTTGCCACACTCAAATGCTGAAGTTGAGCGAGTATTCAGCCAGATGAGTGAGGTAAAAAGCAAACTTAGAAATCAGATGTCCTTGCAGAGCCTTAACTCCATCCTGTACATCCGATATGGACTGAAGCTGTCTGGTGATGCTTGCTATGAGCACCAGCTGCTTGATAATGTTTAGCAGCTTCTTGGCACATCAGCTGCTTACTCATTTAAGTCAAGTGCTACAGTTGCTGATCCTGCAGTAGAGAAACTTGACGAAAATGAGAATGACCCACTCTTTCTGTGAGCTAGCACACCCTGGATGTCTGGAAAACAAACAAAAAACCCCAATCAGCCTGAATTAGGACCAGACTAGACCCCATCACTTTTTCGCATTGCCACTGTTTATTTCTACTGTCTGTTTTTGGTCCATTTAGATCGCTAATGTAGTTTGTTAGCAACATTGTGGTTAAAAATGTTCTTCTTTTATCCTTATTCTTGTGTGGTTTAAAACTACTTAAAAAGCAAAATGAATAAATAAATAAATTGCTAAAAGAAATGTAACTTGTAAATATAAATGCCTAAATGTATTTAGAATGTTTTTTACTCACTTTATGTCTCTTCCATGATGTCATTTCTCTCTCCTACACCGTAGTTTACAAACATGACCAATTATGCAAATTAGGCAATGATGTCATTTAGTGCCTTCTAGCGACTTTTAGAGCAGCCAATAGCAATTTTCCTTACTGAGGCGTTGGCAACACTGATTTTGTCAGGGAGACCCACCTTGGCAGCACGCAGCGAAGCTCCAAACGCTTTTAGTATGAACTCCAGACCACCGACAGGTCTCGCACACAACAGCCGCTCTGTCACGTGACACCATACTGCTCCGACGTGCTAAGGTCACTATCTGGATTGCGCCATGTTGCAGGTTTTGTGAGGTGCTTTTGCGATATTTAATGGATCGGATTAGATTTTTTTTCTTAGGTCAGGATCGGCCCGATACTGATACTGTATATCAGATCGGTCCAGCCCTAATTTTTAGCAGGTAATCTCTTTTCTCACTTGGATCTTGGCAGCAGTAAAAGCCAGAGGACAATGGTCTTAGATTCTATGTGGAAAACCAGCAGTGACTGAAAAAAGTTTTATGTTATAGTACTGTTATTATTTTCTTTTCTGCCAGCACTAATGATTATGACAGGTTTACTTTCAATTTACTACTGTTGTTTGCCTCTGTCTTTATTCATCAGTTCTTAATAACAAGACTAATTAAGGCAGTGCAAACACATTAACAGTTATATTCACCATCACTCGTAGTACAATGTTTGCATCAGAGAAGAATTCAACATTTGGGCACTGAAATTCTAAACTCAAGTTTCTCATCATTCATCTTCATCAATAAGGCAGGTAAAGACCTCTGCACATCCACATATCACTTCAATAAGATCTGAATATACAGATGCAAATGTTAATTGTGTTATACTCTTAATTAAAATGCACTGTAATGCACTTTGTATGGTTATTCTGATTGTGCTCTATACATTATTATAATCAGATCTTTTATTAGAAAAATCCTTGTATTAAAAAAACCCATTTCAATTATATTTTAAAAACTGTTCTTTAAAGCTATTTATCATCAGATGTTACTAAGCTGACATGCAGTTATTTCATTTATGTCCCTCAACTAGGGTCCATATTGCTATCTTGTGAAGTAGGTCAACACTGTGATGGACGATACCACCAGGGGTCACGCTATGGAAAGGAATAATGTAATCAGATTTAAAGACCTTGCTGTAAAATTACAGAGATACTGCTGAGCAAGAAGATTTTGCAAACACTCCTACATTTCTGTTCAGTATCTTGCGCAAGGACACTTTGGCATGTAGACTGGAGCAGCCAGGAAGTGGACCAATTAGCAGACGGCCTTCTTTACGTCTTGAGGCAGAGGTGACACACTGTAGGAGCTGGAGCTTCTATTTACCTCTTATCTCTCATAATTTTTAAAAATGGGCTTTAAAAGCAACAAAATACATTCCCGTTCATAACTAAACAGCAGAGGTGGTTACTGTAAATTTGTGTATATTTACCTCCTGATCTAGTAAGGCAGCATATCATTACACAATCAGCTTTTGGAAAGCACCTGGTATTCACACTTCCTGTAAGTGAGGGGGAGCTCAGACTGCAGGAGTACAGGTGGAATCCCTGATCACAATCAGGCTCTTTTGTTTCTGTATTCTGCTATGCTAGGCTAGCACTACTGCAGCGGACTGCTCTATTTTACCACAGACATGCTCTAGTCTGAATTTTCCTCTTAATTTAAGTGACATTACATGGATTAAAAAACTGTTTACTTTCCTCAAATTGAGTAATTTTTCCATCTAGGCTGGCATAATATGTGGAATTGAACTGGTATGAGATAAGAATTTAAAAAAGCAACATTGAAAACAAGGCTGATAAAAGTGTGGGAATCACAGAAAGTCAGCATGCAGCATATCATGTTGAAAATAAAGAGCTGTATGTTGTTGTGTCAGAGCAAATTGTCCAACACATTCTTGCAGCACTTTGTAGGATACTTGAGAAATATAATCTACTGTTTGCCCCAGAATAATTTAAAGACCACAACTGTTGCACTTGTGAAATGCACTTTCATTTAAAAGTCCTGGTAACAATAAATATATGAGTACAATTAAAAAAACGTATAGATTTCAGATTTAGACCTGGCTGATCCAGTCAAGTGGAGCAACATGTAACACAGTCTGTGCAGGAAGAAAGACTGCTGATGCTAACACTACTACTGACATAATGTGTGTTTGCAACTCACAAAGTGCCCACATTTCAGTAGTATTATTGAAGAATGAGGAATAGTTTTAAATGGAGCTTTAAAATGAGCAACGAGATAGCATTAAAATGTCATTTTAAACTTTATTTCTTTGAACTCTAAGAATCACTGAGCTCTACCTCTCATTTGCAGTAATGCTGAATATTTATAACGCCATTAAAAGATACAACCAAATAATAAAATTGATGCAATAACACCTTCCTCCTATCTCTATATCTATCTTGATATAAAGAGATAGATTGTATAAAGAGATTTAAAGAGTACGTGGCTCCTAGTGTTTCTTGCCTGGCACACCAATCCTGATTGGATTCAGTCATCACTCACTTCTGGTATTATATGCATCAGTTCATCTTCTCACTCTCAGCTAGATTGTTCTGTCTGCTTGTGTTGTAGTATTGCTCTGGCTTCCAAGTTTGCTCATTTGATTTCTTTTACATGCTGATGACTGTTATTTGCACAAGGCTTCTCTTTCTTTCTTTTCTCCATTGTGCTCATGCTCACCCAGGACTGAAGTGTTTCCTCATGGCTTTGTTTGCACCACTTCTAGTTTGCATATTCTTGACCTTTAAAAAAAATAGTTAAATGTTCTCCTCGTGTTACATATTTCATTTGGGTCCACTGTTACAGTGAATCTGAAAAATGGGAAACACACTGAATGATTAAAGATACATGATGAAAAGGAAACAATATAAATATGAATAGGGATAAAAGATTAGGATACATGAGTCATAACAATTAAAAAATAATAATTAAAATAATTAATGATCGTGAATCTAATTGATAAAAAGTTACCGGTACATTCGGTTCCACGATATGTTGTATATCAAAGCTTTGACCGATAGAATAATCATGGATCTGAGGCTGTGGTTTGGAGAAATACTAATGAGGAGCTTGTCGAAGAACAGGAAGTGGAGAGTATGAGGTGTAAACTGGCTTCTAAAATTTATAGAAATTCTCTCCAGTTAAGGTGATTTTGATATAATTTAATATTTTATTATTTTAAAGTAGTTGATTGGTTGGCTTTTAGTTGCCAAGATCTAACGATCCAAACTAACCAAAGTATAAAGTTATTGGTTTGACAGCTTCTCCTTTTTAGGTGACGATGAATATCACTTTCAGTGGATTAGATTCCAAGCATTTCCTGCAGCAGGGGATCGGATGTGCTCATTGTTTTCAACCCCACCCCAACACCAACACCCAGCCCTCCCCCTCCCTATTACCTTTTTAGGTCTAATTTAACAAGGACAAAACTTTGATATTGGTTTTATAACACAAGACCAGCAACGCTAACTATGAAGTCTGGGGGTATGTGAGTTACAGGAACAGAAATGTGGGCATGACTGAGACTTATCAGTCAGAGAGTGAAAAGATGAAAAAATGTACTAAAAGCTTCCTATCATGTAAATAAATGGTTTGAGTTTGCACATTTTCAAACTCTGACAACAAAATAAGCACTGCAGTTTGCCAATATTTCAAAGCCTATCAAAGATAAAGGCTAATAATGGCATTCATAGCAAACGTGAATGCAAAGTCATTTTCACAACATACCATTAATTACCATTAAAACTTCTCTGTGCCCTCTCTTTTTTCCTCTTTTCTATCTAAAGATGAAGTTGAACCACATAGAAATGGAGGAAAGCTTAGTGATGCTGCAACTGATTGTTGATAGCAGAAGAGAAGCCCCAGTGCACGGGAGAAACAGCTGATGGAGTTTTGCAGTGCAGTGATTATTTATTCATTTATTGCCCAAGCTGGAGTGTTTTACCTTGTGTGAATGCAGATTTATCTTTTTGTGTTGCCCAGTCAGGACATGAACTGTGCTAAACTATTGTGCTTGTCATGGCCTCAAACAGGACAAAATCTGACACCAAAGGCTTTCTTCAGATTGTGGACCTGCACCTTCACTGGCTAACAACTTGTGACCAGCAAAGCATTATGTGGATAACACTGTATAATTTATTTTAGACTTGCCCGAAATTGCATAACTATTGGTTGGATATTTTTAAACGTTTTTCTGATATCTATAATTGCACATTAGAGCCGGACCCAGTAACTGCATTGTTTGGATCTTCCTCTTCCCTTTTACACCTCAGCTCTGCTGCACAAACTACAGTTTTGTTCGGAATGCTAAGAAAATTATCTTGACTCTCTGGAAGTCGGATATTGTACCTCAATTCAAAATGTGGCTAACAGAACTGACTGCTCTACTGCATATGGAGAGAATTAGGGCCACATTAGCGGACAAACTTAGTAATTTCTTTGATGTGTGGCAGCCATTTTTAGACCATGTATTAAAAACCCAGAGAGATTGTAGTTGCCCTACATTGAAGAACACCAAACCCTCTTCCTATTTTATTGTTTATTTTCATCAACAATTCTGCTAATTTTGTGTGTGTCCACCCTAGGGGAGTTGGAGTACCACCTTCTCCCGCTAGTTGGAAACAACTTTTACACACATTTCTACACTCCTCTCGTTTTTGTTCCCAATTTTCAACATTTTTAACCCCATTTTTCACTCTTTTTACACACATATCAACTTTTCCACACAACCATTCTCTTTCATCTCACAACATACTTGTACTCACATTTCTTACCATACAGTCAAATATTGAGTTTTATCTCTGGCCGCTGGGTGAAACGTCCGCCACTACTGGATCTGGATCCCATATTTACATTCAGAGCATCCCTTGCAATGGCCTTCTTCCCTTCTCGGCAGAAAAGTGCTAAAATACCGTCACTCCGCACACTGTATTGTGCAGAGGTGATTGTAATGATAACAGCAAATCCTTATTTGCCTAGTATCATGTTTTATGTTGTTAATACTCCTAGACTGCAGGGGGAGCTAGAGAGCAGAGGGAGTTACCTCTGAGTAGACTGTGATGGCGAAGCTTTGTTTACATGTGAACCACAGTTCGATAAAATACCTTCTCTTCAAGTAATGGTGTCATTCTTAAGAACCCATAACAACATACAGAAACAAGACATGGTGTCAGAAGATGGACTTGAAGAAAGGTAACGGACTACAATATAGCAGTACCGACGGATCAGCTTAGCAGTGAACGTAGTGTAGCTAACTCGCCGAGGGAGAGAAAAGAGACCTAGCGACGTAAGCATGGACGGCTTACACCCACCACCGATTCTTCAGTTGACTGGAAATGTGGCTGAAAATTGGAGAAGATTTAAGCAACGTTTCACGTTGTACCTGTCAGCAATTGGACTTGACGAGGCAAGTGATAAAAAGCAAGCGTCAGTGTTTTTGCATATAGTGGGTGATGAGGCACTGGAAGTCTATAATAACTTCACGTTTACTGATGGTGACGGAATGAAGCTGAATAAAATAATGGAAAAGTTTGAGGCTTACTGCATACCTAAGAGAAATGTGACATTTGAGAGGCACAGATTCTTCACATGTGTACAGAAGACAGGGAGACAATAGATCAGTATGTCACAGAGCTGCAGAACAGGAGTAAAACATGTGAATTTGGAGGACTGACAGATTCTTTGATAAAAGACAGACTTGTGTGTGGGATTCCAGACAACGGTCTGAGAGAGAGGCTACTGAGAGAGGAAAATATTGACCTGGAAAAAGCATTAACACTGTGCAGAGCAGCTGAAACGGTGAGGGCACAAGCTAAAGAACTGCTTAGTGACAGCTGCAGAGTGGATGCTGTGAATAAGAACACACACAGAGTCAAAAAGGAGAGTGCTGCCGCTGAAATGAAACTGCAATTGAAATCGCCAGCAAACAGGGACAGAAAAGAAAAGACTTGTGGTCGCTGTGGAATGCAACATCCTCCTAAAAAATGTCCAGCATATGGAAAAGATGCAATACATGTAACAAAATGACCATTATGCTAGGTGCTGCAAAGCTCAAACCCTGAAACAAAGTGCAGTCCATACTGTGGATGAAGAAGACACAGAGGAACTCTATGTAGCTGCAGTGACAGACAATAAGACAGGTGAAAAGGACTGGATAATGACACTCAAAGTGAATGACACACTCATGAAAGTCAAGCTGGATACTGGAGCTCAAGTGAATGTCATATCAGAAGCAGAGTTCAAGAAAATCAGACCTAGACCTAAAATGCATGCAACGAAGGTGAAAGTGAGTGGATACTCAGGTGCAGAAATACCTGTGAAAGGAAAATGCATGGTTAAAGTGACACACAAAGACAAGGAGCACACGCTAACATTCATTGTGGTGCCGAAGACTGTGCAGCCTATACTAGGGTTACATGCCTGTGAGAGTCTGAACCTAGTGAAAAGAGTGCTCGTTGTGGAAACTGATGATGACATGGACTATAATGAGTTGATGAAGGAATATGGTGACCTATTTCAGGGACTTGGTTGCCTTGCTGGAGAACACACAATCAGAGTCGATGAAAGTGTAACACCAGTCATTCATCCATGCCGCAAAGTACCATTTGCTCTACAAAAGCCACTGAAAGCCGAGTTGGACAGGATGGAAAACCTGGAAGTGATTGAAAAGATCGATGAGCCAACGGAGTGGGTGAGTTCTCTTGTTATTGTGGAGAAAAAGACTGGAAAGCTCAGAGTTTGCATGGATCCTAGAGATCTGAATAGAGCAATAAAGAGAGAACATTTCAAACTACCTACAAGAGAAGAGATAATGTCACAGTTTGCAAAAGCGAAGTACTTTAGCAAGCTAGACGCTTCATCAGGATTTTGGCAACTGAAGCTGGACGAAGCAAGTTCAAAACTGTGCACGTTCAACAGCCCATTTGGCAGGTACAGATTCCGGCGACTGCCGTTTGGCATTGCTTCAGCACCTGAGGTGTATCACAAGACAATACACATGATCTATGAACACCTGGAAGGAGTCGACATGTCAATGGATGACATCATTGTGTGGGGTAGCACAAAAGCTGAACATGACATGAGACTGAGAAATGTTCTTGAAGCAACCAGAAAAGCCAATCTGAAGCTGAACAAAGAGAAATGTCAGCTTGGGGCGAAGGAACTGACATTCGTTGGAGATATCCTGAGCAGTGAAGGCATCAGACCAGATCCTCAAAAGGTGTCTGCAATTGAAAACATGCCGAGGCCGCAATGCAAGAAAGATGTGCAGAGATTTAATGGCATGATAAACTACATGGGAAAATTCATACCCAATCTCTCAGAAAAAATGGCGCCACTGAGACAGCTAACTGAAAAGAGAATCGAATGGGAGTGGAATCATGAACATGAGAAAGCATGGCGTGACTTGAAAGATCTGCTTACAAAGGAACCAGTTCTGAAGTTTTATGATCCAATGAGACCTATTAAGATCTCATCAGATGCATCACAGAGTGGGCTTGGAGCTGTTCTTCTGCAGAAGTATGATGAGTGGCAGCCTGTTGCATATGCATCACGATCCATGACAGACGCAGAGACAAGATATGCACAGATTGAAAAAGAACTGCTCAGCATAACGTACGCCTGTGAGAGATTTCACCAGTTTGTGTCTGGGCAGGCCATCAGTGTTGAAACTGACCACAAGCCACTGATAGCATTGTTCCAAAAACCACTAAATGACTGTCCACTGAGAATCCAAAAAATGATGATCCGGCTGCAACGTTACACGCTTAACGTGATGTACACACCTGGCAAGCTGATGTACACAGCTGACACATTATCCCGAGCTGTTGATCCGAATGAGCCAGCGAACACCAAGATGGATGATGATGTAAGAGCATATGTGAGCATGGTCACAAGTGCACTTCCTGTCGCAGAAGGGAAGATGGAGCTCATCAGAACGGAGACAAGCAAAGATGGAACGTTACAAGCACTGCGCAAAACCATCATAGATGGATGGCCCAGCTGTAAGCAAAACTGCTCACCTGTTATTCATGAGTACTGGAACTGCAGAGCAGAACTGTCTGTAGTGGATGATGTGGTGTTCAAGGGAAGTAAAATTGTCATCCCAAAGAGCCTGCGAGGAGAGATGCTCAAAAAGATACACGCAGGGCATCTAGGCATGGAAAAATGTAAAAGGAGAGCACGTGAGGTGATGTACTGGCCACGGATTAATCAGGATGTGACAAATGAAGTGTCAAACTGTTCAACATGTCTGACATATCAAGCAAGCAATCCTGCCGAGCCACTAAAGCCGCACCCAGTGCCAGACCGACCATATCAGAAAGTGGGGGCTGACCTCTTTGTGTCTGGAGGAAAGGACTATATTGCAGTCACAGACTACTACTCTTTGTATCCGGAAGTATGTAGACTGCAAACAACAACAGCAGAGGCTGTAATCACCTCTATGAAAGCTGTATTTGCACGACACGGTGTGCCAAGTGAAGTGTTCACAGACAATGGACCACAATTCTCCAATATTAGGTTTGGACAGTTTGCCAAGGAATGGGACTTTGTTCACACAACATCAAGCCCGCACTACCCACAATCTAATGGACTAGTGGAAAAGTCCATCCAAACAGTGAAGAGGCTGATGAGTAAGGCGAGAGACAGTGGTGCTGACTTCTACCAAAGCCTGCTAGTATACCGCACAACACCACTTGAGTGTGGTATGTCACCAGCACAGCTTCTTATGGGATGATGCCTGAGATCAAACCTGCCCATTCAGGATAATCTGCTTAAAACAAAAGAGGGAAACAGCGTGAAGAAGTTTAAGGAGCAACAAAAAGCAAAGCAGAAGTTCTATTATGACAGAGGAACAAAAAACCTACCTGAACTGCATGCTGGGGATCAAGTGAGATTCAAAGACAAAACCAACACATGGGCACAGAAAGCAACTGTTCTAAGGAAAGATCAACCACGATCATACATCATTCAGAGAGAAGATGGAGCTATGCTGAGAAGAAATCGCCGAGATCTTCTTAAGGGACCAGTAGTAGTGGAGCAGAGGTTGGAGGCTGCTGAACAACTCCAACACACACATGAGACACTATCACCTGAAACACCTATGCATACACAAGAACAAACACTGAGAAGATCTGTAAGACAAGTAAAGCCACCTATGAGACTGATTGAACAGATGTAATGTGTTGACATGTTGTTTGGAAGATGATGTCTTAGTATCTATGCAAGTTTCACTATGTTTGGTTACTAGTGTTGAATGGACCATAATTGTTGAAAACTAGTTGTGTTGTTAACGTTACTTTGATAAAGCCTGTTTAACAAGTAAAAAACAAATAGAGACTGTTTATGTTTGTGAAAGTAGGTATGTTATTTTATTGTTGAAAAAAAAGGAAGATGTAATGATAACAGCAAATCCTTATTTGCCTAGTATCATGTTTTATGTTGTTAATACTCCTAGACTGCAGGGGGAGCTAGAGAGCAGAGGGAGTTACCTCTGAGTAGACTGTGATGGCGAAGCTTTGTTTACATGTGAACCACAGTTCGATAAAATACCTTCTCTTCAAGTAATGGTGTCATTCTTAAGAACCCATAACAACATAAAGAAACAAGACAGTGATTATCAACAGTGGACTCGAACCACCGTTCCCTGTGATGGACCGGTGTTTTTGCAATTACTTTCTGGCAGACGATTGCTTTTCTTTGCACAACACCGGTACCGAACACAAGCCTGGGGGCTTGAACCCCAGGATTTTCCTTCCGGAGACTCGAACTCCGGAGCAGCAAGCACTTCACGGCTTGGCCAGACAAAAAACTCCTCATGACTGTATACAAAGTTAGCTACAACTCACCCATGTGCAGGAGTCCCCTCAAACTTGATGGTCTCGGTGGTAACTAAAGCACACGGTTCTGTGACTCCTCCAATTCCTTCGCTTCAACAGCTGGTAGGACCATCCATCCTCATCGCCATTTTGTTGTGGACGTTTTCCATTTAAATAAAGCCTGCAGACGAGCGGTGAGCGGTAGCTAACATTCTTTAATCAAACACACAAAGAACAGACAACCAAGCTTGATGAAGTCCCTGCATGACCGCGGGACAGACGGTCAGCAGAGTCTCCCTGAGCCCAGCATGGCTCTCAGTTAAATACCTTCTCCAGGAACAAAAGGCAGTACACAGCTGTTTCACACTTTAAGGTTCACACTCCCTTGTTACCTCCCAGAGTCCTCGAAGAGACAAAAGACTCTTCCTGTGGAGTTGTCTGCTTCCCCCCAACTTCCTTACTACACCCCCACCATCTGTCTTACTGTATGAGTGTGAGACATGTTTAAATCCAGTGGCACCAAGGTATCATACAATAAAATAATCTGATTAATACATAAGTAAAAGAAATTCCTATACATGCCCCTTCCTGATTTCTTATGTTTTAACATGTTTGTTACACTTACATGTTTCCAGTTTCAAATGTTAACACAGATGTTCAGAGTAAATACAGATTGTAGTTTTTTAAATGATGGTTTCATTTAGTTTGGGGAAACAGCTCCAACTTTACCTCATGTAGAAAAAGTCATTTCCTTCTAAACCTAATAAGTGGTTTTGTCATCTAGCAAGAACTGCGATCAAGCATTTGCAATAACTAATAAAAAAGCACTTGGGACAATTGTGTTGGTGACAGCTTTTGTTATAATATCAATAATATTCATATGAATATGGGATACTGTTACATGTTTGCATAGACTTTTGTGGAATATGGAGACACTCCTGGCATTATATGAGCAAAGTGAGACTCATTTTTTAGGGTTGGTGGAGATGAGTGTGAAGATCCAAACAATCCCTGTCAGTGATGGAGAAGCTTTGATGAAAATATTTGGTAAAAAGTTCACCAGCATGAAGGAAATGAAGTTTCAAACTTTCCTTAGGAGGAGCCCAGCACGCCTGCTTAAAGAAAAGTGAGTGTGGCGATGTGGATGCTTGCAGCGACTGCTGTATAGAGGCCATCCTGCTACACATGAAACACATCAGAGTCATAATTGTTATTTTAGTCACGTTGTTTATTATCCTTATTGTTTTATCTGGGACTGTTTGCAGACATCTCAGAGAGAGGAGACACCAGCATCTGAACAGAGACTCAAACCAGCAACCTGCAGCTCCCTGCTTGGCTGCTCCAGTTTTCTCCTCACTCATGTTGCCCACCAGTGATTTCTAGCTGCCCACCCACACAGCAGGCTAGAATATGTGCTGAGCCTCAGCACCCAATACTTGGACATGTTTTCTTTATTAAATAATGAACCAGACCCCAAAAGTAAACAGCTGTTATTGCTAGGCAACGGGAGCAGCATTTGGTCATGCAGCACCTGACATTCCTGACCATGTGGGCGGAGCATGCATGAAATGGAATGTTCAGTAGAACTGTGCAACACAAGCATTTAGTTCCAGCATGTTTCATTGTATCCAGACACAGCTAGAGACACATCTACAGCAGCATCTCTGTGCAGGACAAACGACAGTTGACGAAGAAACATCGAAAACTTCACTTCACTCCTCTACAAAACGTTGGTTCCTTTGTTTAAAAGGCCAAAATGAATCGAGGGAGAACGAGAAGAGGATCGGCGAGTGCTTCACCTCACAATTCAGTACAGCTGATTAACCTGCAAGAAGAACTTCAAATGATACAGGCTGAAAATGTCAAATTAAAAGAAGAGGCAGAAAAATCAAGAGGAGAAGCTAAAAATTCACAGTTTGAAACTGAAGTAGTATTGCAGGAATTACTGCATGTGGGCCTCAAACTTAAAGGAGAGAAGATGGGAAAACAACAGGCAGAAAAGGAGAATGAAAAGATGAAGAAAGAACTGTTGGAAGCTCAAAAAGCATTGGAGGAAGAGAAAAGCACAGCACAAGAAGCCAAAAATAAATATCAAACTGCAAAGGAGGCAGGAAATGTGATGCAGGAATTACAGGAGGTGCAGGAAGCTTTTGAAGAGGAAAGAAGGAAAATGCAGTTGGCAACTCAAGAAGCTGCAAATGTAACGGCTGAAGCTGAAACACTAAGGAAGGAATTACTGCATGTGAAGCAACAACTTGAAGAGGAGAAAAAACGTAAACACGAGGCAGAAAATGAGATTGAAAATATGAAGAAAGAATTGTTGGAAGCTCAAAAAGTGTTGGAGGAAGAGAAAATGAAAATACAGGAAGCAAAGAAAGAAATGGAAGATACAAAGAGTCACAATGAAAACATGAAGAAGGAACTGATGAAAGTGCAAGAAGAACTTGCAGAAGAGAAAATTGAGGTGAAGGTATTGAAGAAAGAAATGACGGTGACCAAGAAAGGCTGCAAAGACGCACTGAAAGAACTACGAAAGCACAAAAAGGAAGCTAAAGAGCTCCTCAAACACAAAGGGAAACTGGCCAAACAGCAGCTGAAAGAAACATTTAAAGATGCCGAGGAGCAGCTCAACAAGACCTTAAAAGAACTGAAGGCAAAAGAAAAGCAAGGCGAGGACAGGAGGGGATTCTGGAGCAGACTGCTGAGGAAGAACTGACCCAGCAGCATCTCAATAGTTTCTTCCTCCTCTCTCCACCTTTCTTTCTCCCCATCCTTCTTCTTGGGACGTTTGCTTGTTTTTTAAAAACTCTAATCTAAATACATGTACTGAAACACACAAATAAAATTGCCATAACTTGACCTCATGTTGCCTGCTTCTTTTCTTGTGTGTCTGTGGATGTAAAACAGTAACACACTTCCTGCTCTGTGTCTTTAATTGTAAATAAATGCAATGTTTTCATTTTAAGATGCAGTGCAAAAATCTTCTGCTCTAAATCTTTTTTTTAGCAAAAAGCTTTTTTTTTGCCTGTTGTGGAAGTTTTCCATTAAATAAAGCCTGCAGACGAGCGGTGAGCGGTAGCTAACATTCTTTAATCAAACACACAAAGAACAGACAACCAAGCTTGATGAAGTCCCTGCATGACCGCGGGACAGACGGTCAGCAGAGTCTCCCTGAGCCCAGCATGGCTCTCAGTTAAATACCTTCTCCAGGAACAAAAGGCAGTACACAGCTGTTTCACACTTTAAGGTTCACACTCCCTTGCTACCTCCCAGAGTCCTCGAAGAGACAAAAGACTCTTCCTGTGGAGTTGTCTGCTTCCCCCCAACTTCCTTACTACACCCTCACCATCTGTCTTACTGTATGAGTGTGAGACATGTTTAAATCCAGTGGCACCAAGGTATCATACAATAAAATAATCTGATTAATACATAAGTAAAAGAAATTCCTATACATGCCCCTTCCTGATTTCTTATGTTTTAACATGTTTGTTACACTTACATGTTTCCAGTTTCAAATGTTAACACAGATGTTCAGAGTAAATACAGATTGTAGTTTTTTAAATGATGGTTTCATTTAGTTTGGGGAAACAGCTCCAACTTTACCTCATGTAGAAAAAGTCATTTCCTTCTAAACCTAATAAGTGGTTTTGTCATCTAGCAAGAACTGCGATCAAGCATTTGCAATAACTAATAAAAAAGCACTTGGGACAATTGTGTTGGTGACAGCTTTTGTTATAATATCAATAATATTCATATGAATATGGGATACTGTTACATGTTTGCATAGACTTTTGTGGAATATGGAGACACTCCTGGCATTATATGAGCAAAGTGAGACTCATTTTTTAGGGTTGGTGGAGATGAGTGTGAAGATCCAAACAATCCCTGTCAGTGATGGAGAAGCTTTGATGAAAATATTTGGTAAAAAGTTCACCAGCATGAAGGAAATGAAGTTTCAAACTTTCCTTAGGAGGAGCCCAGCACGCCTGCTTAAAGAAAAGTGAGTGTGGCGATGTGGATGCTTGCAGCGACTGCTGTATAGAGGCCATCCTGCTACACATGAAACACATCAGAGTCATAATTGTTATTTTAGTCACGTGTTTGTTTATTATCCTTATTGTTTTATCTGGGACTGTTTGCAGACATCTCAGAGAGAGGAGACACCAGCATCTGAACAGAGACTCAAACCAGCAACCTGCAGCTCCCTGCTTGGCTGCTCCAGTTTTCTCCTCACTCATGTTGCCCACCAGTGATTTCTAGCTGCCCACCCACACAGCAGGCTAGAATATGCGCTGAGCCTCAGCACCCAATACTTGGACATGTTTTCTTTATTAAATAATGAACCAGACCCCAAAAGTAAACAGCTGTTATTGCTAGGCAACGGGAGCAGCATTTGGTCATGCAGCACCTGACATTCCTGACCATGTGGGCGGAGCATGCATGAAATGGAATGTTTAGTAGAACTGTGCAACACAAGCACTTAGTTCCAGCATGTTTCATTGTATCCAGACACAGCTAGAGACACATCTACAGCAGCATCTCTGTGCAGGACAAACGACAGTTGACGAAGAAACATCGAAAACTTCACTTCACTCCTCTACAAAACGTTGGTTCCTTTGTTTAAAAGGCCAAAATGAATCGAGGGAGAACGAGAAGAGGATCGGCGAGTGCTTCACCTCACAATTCAGTACAGCTGATTAACCTGCAAGAAGAACTTCAAATGATACAGGCTGAAAATGTCAAATTAAAAGAAGAGGCAGAAAAATCAAGAGGAGAAGCTAAAAATTCACAGTTTGAAACTGAAGTAGTATTGCAGGAATTACTGCATGTGGGCCTCAAACTTAAAGGAGAGAAGATGGGAAAACAACAGGCAGAAAAGGAGAATGAAAAGATGAAGAAAGAACTGTTGGAAGCTCAAAAAGCATTGGAGGAAGAGAAAAGCACAGCACAAGAAGCCAAAACTAAATATCAAACTGCAAAGGAGGCAGGAAATGTGCTGCAGGAATTACAGGAGGTGCAGGAAGCTTTTGAAGAGGAAAGAAGGAAAATGCAGTTGGCAACTCAAGAAGCTGCAAATGTAACGGCTGAAGCTGAAACACTAAGGAAGGAATTACTGGATGTGAAGCAACAACTTGAAGAGGAGAAAAAACGTAAACACGAGGCAGAAAATGAGATTGAAAATATGAAGAAAGAATTGTTGGAAGCTCAAAAAGTGTTGGAGGAAGAGAAAATGAAAATAGAGGAAGCAAAGAAAGAAATGGAAGATACAAAGAGTCACAATGAAAACATGAAGAAGGAACTGATGAAAGTGCAAGAAGAACTTGCAGAAGAGAAAATTGAGGTGAAGGTATTGAAGAAAGAAATGACGGTGACCAAGAAAGGCTGCAAAGACGCACTGAAAGAACTACGAAAGCACAAAAAGGAAGCTAAAGAGCTCCTCAAACACAAAGGGAAACTGGCCAAACAGCAGCTGAAAGAAACATTTAAAGATGCCGAGGAGCAGCTCAACAAGACCTTAAAAGAACTGAAGGCAAAAGAAAAGCAAGGCGAGGACAGGAGGGGATTCTGGAGCAGACTGCTGAGGAAGAACTGACCCAGCAGCATCTCAATAGTTTCTTCCTCCTCTCTCCACCTTTCTTTCTCCCCATCCTTCTTCTTGGGACGTTTGCTTGTTTTTTAAAAACTCTAATCTAAATACATGTACTGAAACACACAAATAAAATTGCCATAACTTGACCTCATGTTGCCTGCTTCTTTTCTTGTGTGTCTGTGGATGTAAAACAGTAACACACTTCCTGCTCTGTGTCTTTAATTGTAAATAAATGCAATGTTTTCATTTTAAGATGCAGTGCAAAAAACTTCTGCTCTAAATCTTTTTTTTAGCAAAAAGCTTTTTTTTTTGCCTGTTGTGGAAGTTTTCCATTAAATAAAGCCTGCAGACGAGCGGTGAGCGGTAGCTAACATTCTTTAATCAAACACACAAAGAACAGACAACCAAGCTTGATGAAGTCCCTGCATGACCGCGGGACAGACGGTCAGCAGAGTCTCCCTGAGCCCAGCATGGCTCTCAGTTAAATACCTTCTCCAGGAACAAAAGGCAGTACACAGCTGTTTCACACTTTAAGGTTCACACTCCCTTGCTACCTCCCAGAGTCCTCGAAGAGACAAAAGACTCTTCCTGTGGAGTTGTCTGCTTCCCCCCAACTTCCTTACTACACCCCCACCATCTGTCTTACTGTATGAGTGTGAGACATGTTTAAATCCAGTGGCACCAAGGTATCATACAATAAAATAATCTGATTAATACATAAGTAAAAGAAATTCCTATACATGCCCCTTCCTGATTTCTTATGTTTTAACATGTTTGTTACACTTACATGTTTCCAGTTTCAAATGTTAACACAGATGTTCAGAGTAAATACAGATTGTAGTTTTTTAAATGATGGTTTCATTTAGTTTGGGGAAACAGCTCCAACTTTACCTCATGTAGAAAAAGTCATTTCCTTCTAAACCTAATAAGTGGTTTTGTCATCTAGCAAGAACTGCGATCAAGCATTTGCAATAACTAATAAAAAAGCACTTGGGACAATTGTGTTGGTGACAGCTTTTGTTATAATATCAATAATATTCATATGAATATGGGATACTGTTACATGTTTGCATAGACTTTTGTGGAATATGGAGACACTCCTGGCATTATATGAGCAAAGTGAGACTCATTTTTTAGGGTTGGTGGAGATGAGTGTGAAGATCCAAACAATCCCTGTCAGTGATGGAGAAGCTTTGATGAAAATATTTGGTAAAAAGTTCACCAGCATGAAGGAAATGAAGTTTCAAACTTTCCTTAGGAGGAGCCCAGCACGCCTGCTTAAAGAAAAGTGAGTGTGGCGATGTGGATGCTTGCAGCGACTGCTGTATAGAGGCCATCCTGCTACACATGAAACACATCAGAGTCATAATTGTTATTTTAGTCACGTGTTTGTTTATTATCCTTATTGTTTTATCTGGGACTGTTTGCAGACATCTCAGAGAGAGGAGACACCAGCATCTGAACAGAGACTCAAACCAGCAACCTGCAGCTCCCTGCTTGGCTGCTCCAGTTTTCTCCTCACTCATGTTGCCCACCAGTGATTTCTAGCTGCCCACCCACACAGCAGGCTAGAATATGCGCTGAGCCTCAGCACCCAATACTTGGACATGTTTTCTTTATTAAATAATGAACCAGACCCCAAAAGTAAACAGCTGTTATTGCTAGGCAACGGGAGCAGCATTTGGTCATGCAGCACCTGACATTCCTGACCATGTGGGCGGAGCATGCATGAAATGGAATGTTTAGTAGAACTGTGCAACACAAGCACTTAGTTCCAGCATGTTTCATTGTATCCAGACACAGCTAGAGACACATCTACAGCAGCATCTCTGTGCAGGACAAACGACAGTTGACGAAGAAACATCGAAAACTTCACTTCACTCCTCTACAAAACGTTGGTTCCTTTGTTTAAAAGGCCAAAATGAATCGAGGGAGAACGAGAAGAGGATCGGCGAGTGCTTCACCTCACAATTCAGTACAGCTGATTAACCTGCAAGAAGAACTTCAAATGATACAGGCTGAAAATGTCAAATTAAAAGAAGAGGCAGAAAAATCAAGAGGAGAAGCTAAAAATTCACAGTTTGAAACTGAAGTAGTATTGCAGGAATTACTGCATGTGGGCCTCAAACTTAAAGGAGAGAAGATGGGAAAACAACAGGCAGAAAAGGAGAATGAAAAGATGAAGAAAGAACTGTTGGAAGCTCAAAAAGCATTGGAGGAAGAGAAAAGCACAGCACAAGAAGCCAAAAATAAATATCAAACTGCAAAGGAGGCAGGAAATGTGATGCAGGAATTACAGGAGGTGCAGGAAGCTTTTGAAGAGGAAAGAAGGAAAATGCAGTTGGCAACTCAAGAAGCTGCAAATGTAACGGCTGAAGCTGAAACACTAAGGAAGGAATTACTGCATGTGAAGCAACAACTTGAAGAGGAGAAAAAACGTAAACACGAGGCAGAAAATGAGATTGAAAATATGAAGAAAGAATTGTTGGAAGCTCAAAAAGTGTTGGAGGAAGAGAAAATGAAAATAGAGGAAGCAAAGAAAGAAATGGAAGATACAAAGAGTCACAATGAAAACATGAAGAAGGAACTGATGAAAGTGCAAGAAGAACTTGCAGAAGAGAAAATTGAGGTGAAGGTATTGAAGAAAGAAATGACGGTGACCAAGAAAGGCTGCAAAGACGCACTGAAAGAACTACGAAAGCACAAAAAGGAAGCTAAAGAGCTCCTCAAACACAAAGGGAAACTGGCCAAACAGCAGCTGAAAGAAACATTTAAAGATGCCGAGGAGCAGCTCAACAAGACCTTAAAAGAACTGAAGGCAAAAGAAAAGCAAGGCGAGGACAGGAGGGGATTCTGGAGCAGACTGCTGAGGAAGAACTGACCCAGCAGCATCTCAATAGTTTCTTCCTCCTCTCTCCACCTTTCTTTCTCCCCATCCTTCTTCTTGGGACGTTTGCTTGTTTTTTAAAAACTCTAATCTAAATACATGTACTGAAACACACAAATAAAATTGCCATAACTTGACCTCATGTTGCCTGCTTCTTTTCTTGTGTGTCTGTGGATGTAAAACAGTAACACACTTCCTGCTCTGTGTCTTTAATTGTAAATAAATGCAATGTTTTCATTTTAAGATGCAGTGCAAAAAACTTCTGCTCTAAATCTTTTTTTTAGCAAAAAGCTTTTTTTTTGCCTGTTGTGGAAGTTTTCCATTAAATAAAGCCTGCAGACGAGCGGTGAGCGGTAGCTAACATTCTTTAATCAAACACACAAAGAACAGACAACCAAGCTTGATGAAGTCCCTGCATGACCGCGGGACAGACGGTCAGCAGAGTCTGAGCCCAGCATGGCTCTCAGTTAAATACCTTCTCCAGGAACAAAAGGCAGTACACAGCTGTTTCACACTTTAAGGTTCACACTCCCTTGTTACCTCCCAGAGTCCTCGAAGAGACAAAAGACTCTTCCTGTGGAGTTGTCTGCTTCCCCCCAACTTCCTTACTACACCCTCACCATCTGTCTTACTGTATGAGTGTGAGACATGTTTAAATCCAGTGGCACCAAGGTATCATACAATAAAATAATCTGATTAATACATAAGTAAAAGAAATTCCTATACATGCCCCTTCCTGATTTCTTATGTTTTAACATGTTTGTTACACTTACATGTTTCCAGTTTCAAATGTTAACACAGATGTTCAGAGTAAATACAGATTGTAGTTTTTTAAATGATGGTTTCATTTAGTTTGGGGAAACAGCTCCAACTTTACCTCATGTAGAAAAAGTCATTTCCTTCTAAACCTAATAAGTGGTTTTGTCATCTAGCAAGAACTGCGATCAAGCATTTGCAATAACTAATAAAAAAGCACTTGGGACAATTGTGTTGGTGACAGCTTTTGTTATAATATCAATAATATTCATATGAATATGGGATACTGTTACATGTTTGCATAGACTTTTGTGGAATATGGAGACACTCCTGGCATTATATGAGCAAAGTGAGACTCATTTTTTAGGGTTGGTGGAGATGAGTGTGAAGATCCAAACAATCCCTGTCAGTGATGGAGAAGCTTTGATGAAAATATTTGGTAAAAAGTTCACCAGCATGAAGGAAATGAAGTTTCAAACTTTCCTTAGGAGGAGCCCAGCACGCCTGCTTAAAGAAAAGTGAGTGTGGCGATGTGGATGCTTGCAGCGACTGCTGTATAGAGGCCATCCTGCTACACATGAAACACATCAGAGTCATAATTGTTATTTTAGTCACGTGTTTGTTTATTATCCTTATTGTTTTATCTGGGACTGTTTGCAGACATCTCAGAGAGAGGAGACACCAGCATCTGAACAGAGACTCAAACCAGCAACCTGCAGCTCCCTGCTTGGCTGCTCCAGTTTTCTCCTCACTCATGTTGCCCACCAGTGATTTCTAGCTGCCCACCCACACAGCAGGCTAGAATATGCGCTGAGCCTCAGCACCCAATACTTGGACATGTTTTCTTTATTAAATAATGAACCAGACCCCAAAAGTAAACAGCTGTT
>NC_140534.1:65639-78097 GCF_057382185.1 Mchenga conophoros | reverse complement strand
ACTGTCTTGGCGAAAGAAAGCGTTTTTGTACAACTTCATATAAATAGCTGTAACTTTTGATAGAAGACTCGGATACACATGTTTATGGCTTTATCTTATAGAACTCAAGGTCTCCGTGCTGGGAAAACAGGTTTTGCAGCTGTTTGAGCTAAGATTTCCAAGTTATTCACATAATGAAAACCTATACTTTGTTTCGGTCGAGTTCCCCATTCAAATGCATGTAACAGTGAGAAACGCACTGTCTTGGCGAAAGAAAGCTATTTTGTACAACTTCATATAAATAGCTGTAACTTTTGATAGAAGACTCGGATACACATGTTTATGGCTTTATCTTATAGAACTCAAGGTCTCCGTGCTGGGAAAACAGGTTTTGCAGCTGTTTGAGCTAAGATTTCCAAGTTATTCACATAATGAAAACCTATACTTTGTTTCGGTCGAGTTCCCCATTCAAATGCATGTAACAGTGAGAAACGCACTGTCTTGGCGAAATAAAGCGTTTTTGCACAACTTCATATAAATCGGTGTAACTTTTGATAGAAGATTCAGATATACGTATTCATGGATTTATCTTATAGAATTCAATATCCCCGTGCTGGGCAAACGGGTTTTGCAGCTGTTTGAGCTAAGATTTTCAAGTTATTCACATAATGAAAACCTATACTTTGTTTCGTGCGAGTTCCCCATTCAAATGCATGTAATCGTCAGAAACGTAATAACGTGGTGAAATAAAGCGTTTTTCATGGTCTTCATAAAGACAGCTGTAACTTTTGATAGAAGACTCAGAAATACATGTTTATGGCTTTATCTTATAGAATTCAATATCCCCGTGCTGGGCAAACGGGTTTTGCAGCTGTTTGAGCTAAGATTTTCAAGTTATTCACATAATGAAAACCTATACTTTGTTTCGTGCGAGTTCCGCATTCAAATGCATGTAATCGTCAGAAACGCACTGTCTTGGCGAAATAAAGCGTTTTTTCACAACTTCATATAAATCGGTGTAACTTTTGATAGAAGATTCAGATATACGTATTCATGGCTTTATCTTATAAAATGCAATATCCCCGTGCTGGGCAAAAAGGTTTTGCAGCTGTTTGAGCTAAGATTTTCAAGTTATTCACATAATGAAAACCTATACTTTGTTTCGTGCGAGTTCCCCATTCAAATGCATGTAACAGTGAGAAACGCACTAACGTGGTGAAATAAAGCGTTTTTCATGGTCTTCATAAAGACAGCTGTAACTTTTGATAGAAGACTCAGAAATACATGTTTATGGCTTTATCTTATAGAATTCAATATCCCCGTGCTGGGCAAACGGGTTTTGCAGCTGTTTGAGCTAAGATTTTCAAGTTATTCACATAATGAAAACCTATACTTTGTTTCGTGCGAGTTCCCCATTCAAATGCATGTAATCGTCAGAAACGCACTGTCTTGGCGAAATAAAGCGTTTTTGCACAACTTCATATAAATCGGTGTAACTTTTGATAGAAGATTCAGATATACGTATTCATGGCTTTATCTTATAGAATTCAATATCCCCGTGCTGGGCAAAAAGGTTTTGCAGCTATTTGAGCTAAGATTTTTAAGTTATTCACATAATGAAAACCTATACTTTGTTTCGTTCGAGAACGCCATTCAAATGCATGTAATAGTCAGAAACGCACTGTCTTGACGAAATAAAGCGTTTTTGCACAACTTCATATAAATCGGTGTATCTTTTGATAGAAGATTCAGACTCACATATTTATGGCTTTATCTTATAGAATTCAATATCCCCGTGCTGGGCAAAAAGGTTTTGCAGCTGTTTGAGCTAAGATTTTCAAGTTATTCACATAATGAAAACCTATACTTTGTTTCGTGCGAGTTCCCCATTCAAATGCATGTAATCGTCAGAAACGCACTAACGTGGTGAAATAAAGCGTTTTTCATGGTCTTCATAAAGACAGCTATAACTTTTGATAGAAGACTCAGAAATACATGTTTATGGCTTTAATTCAATATCCCCGTGCTGGGCAAAAAGGTTTTGCAGCTATTTGAGCTAAGATTTTCAAGTTATTCACATAATGAAAACCTATACTTTGTTTCGTGCGAGTTCCCCATTCAAATGCATGTAATCGTCAGAAACGCACTGTCTTGGCGAAATAAAGCGTTTTTGCACAACTTCATATAAATGGGTGTAACTTTTGATAGAAGATTCAGATATACGTATTCATGGCTTTATCTTATAGAATTCAATTTCCCCGTGCTGGGCAAAAAGGTTTTGCAGCTGTTTGAGCTAAGATTTTCAAGTTATTCACATAATGAAAACCTATACTTTGTTTCGTGCGAGTTCCCCATTCAAATGCATGTAATCGTCAGAAACGCACTGTCTTGGCGAAATAAAGCGTTTTTGCACAACTTCATATAAATCGGTGTAACTTTTGATAGAAGATTCAGATATACGTATTCATGGCTTTATCTTATAGAATTCAATATCCCCATGCTGGGCAAACGGGTTTTGCAGCTGTTTGAGCTAAGATTTTCAAGTTATTCACATAATGAAAACCTATACTTTGTTTCGTGCGAGATCCCCATTCAAATGCATGTAATCGTCAGAAAAGCACTGTCTTGGCGAAAGAAAGCGTTTTTGCACAACTTCATATAAATCGGTGTAACTTTTGATAGAAGATTCAGATATACGTATTCATGGCTTTATCTTATAGAATTCAATATCCCCGTGCTGGGCAAACGGGTTTTGCAGCTGTTTGAGCTAAGATTTTCAAGTTATTCACATAATGAAAACCTATACTTTGTTTCGTGCGAGTTCCCCATTCAAATGCATGTAATCGTCAGAAACGCACTGTCTTGGCGAAAGAAAGCTATTTTGTACAACTTCATATAAATAGCTGTAACTTTTGATAGAAGACTCGGATACACATGTTTATGGCTTTATCTTATAGAACTCAAGGTCTCCGTGCTGGGAAAATAGGTTTTGCAGCTGTTTGAGCTAAGATTTCCAAGTTATTCACATAATGAAAACCTATACTTTGTTTCGGTCGAGTTCCCCATTCAAATGCATGTAACAGTGAGAAACGCACTGTCTTGGCGAAAGAAAGCGTTTTTGTACAACTTCATATAAATAGCTGTAACTTTTGATAGAAGACTCGGATACACATGTTTATGGCTTTATCTTATAGAACTCAAGGTCTCCGTGCTGGGAAAACAGGTTTTGCAGCTGTTTGAGCTAAGATTTCCAAGTTATTCACATAATGAAAACCTATACTTTGTTTCGGTCGAGTTCCCCATTCAAATGCATGTAACAGTGAGAAACGCACTGTCTTGGCGAAAGAAAGCGTTTTTGTACAACTTCATATAAATAGCTGTAACTTTTGATAGAAGACTCAGACAAACATGTTTATGGCTTTATCTTATAGAACTCAAGGTCTCCGTGCTGGGAAAACAGGTTTTGCAGCTGTTTGAGCTAAGATTTCCAAGTTATTCACATAATGAAAACCTATACTTTGTTTCGGTCGAGTTCCCCATTCAAATGCATGTAACAGTGAGAAACGCACTGTCTTGGCGAAAGAAAGCGTTTTTGTACAACTTCATATAAATAGCTGTAACTTTTGATAGAAGACTCAGACAAACATGTTTAGGGCTTTATCTTATAGAACTCAAGGTCTCCGTGCTGGGAAAACAGGTTTTGCAGCTGTTTGAGCTAAGATTTCCAAGTTATTCACATAATGAAAACCTATACTTTGTTTCGGTCGAGTTCCCCATTCAAATGCATGTAACAGTGAGAAACGCACTGTCTTGGCGAAAGAAAGCTATTTTGTACAACTTCATATAAATAGCTGTAACTTTTGATAGAAGACTCGGATACACATGTTTATGGCTTTATCTTATAGAACTCAAGGTCTCCGTGCTGGGAAAACAGGTTTTGCAGCTGTTTGAGCTAAGATTCCCAAGTTATTCACATAATGAAAACCTATACTTTGTTTCGGTCAAGTTCCCCATTCAAATGCATGTAACAGTGAGAAACGCACTGTCTTGGCGAAAGAAAGCGTTTTTGTACAACTTCATATAAATAGCTGTAACTTTTGATAGAAGACTCGGATACACATGTTTATGGCTTTATCTTATAGAACTCAAGGTCTCCGTGCTGGGAAAACAGGTTTTGCAGCTGTTTGAGCTAAGATTTCCAAGTTATTCACATAATGAAAACCTATACTTTGTTTCGGTCGAGTTCCCCATTCAAATGCATGTAACAGTGAGAAACGCACTGTCTTGGCGAAAGAAAGCGTTTTTGTACAACTTCATATAAATAGCTGTAACTTTTGATAGAAGACTCGGATACACATGTTTATGGCTTTATCTTATAGAACTCAAGGTCTCCGTGCTGGGAAAACAGGTTTTGCAGCTGTTTGAGCTAAGATTTCCAAGTTATTCACATAATGAAAACCTATACTTTGTTTCGGTCGAGTTCCCCATTCAAATGCATGTAACAGTGAGAAACGCACTGTCTTGGCGAAAGAAAGCGTTTTTGTACAACTTCATATAAATAGCTGTAACTTTTGATAGAAGACTCGGATACACATGTTTATGGCTTTATCTTATAGAACTCAAGGTCTCCGTGCTGGGAAAACAGGTTTTGCAGCTGTTTGAGCTAAGATTTCCAAGTTATTCACATAATGAAAACCTATACTTTGTTTCGGTCGAGTTCCCCATTCAAATGCATGTAACAGTGAGAAACGCACTGTCTTGGCGAAAGAAAGCGTTTTTGTACAACTTCATATAAATAGCTGTAACTTTTGATAGAAGACTCGGATACACATGTTTATGGCTTTATCTTATAGAACTCAAGGTCTCCGTGCTGGGAAAACAGGTTTTGCAGCTGTTTGAGCTAAGATTTCCAAGTTATTCACATAATGAAAACCTATACTTTGTTTCGGTCGAGTTCCCCATTCAAATGCATGTAACAGTGAGAAACGCACTGTCTTGGCGAAAGAAAGCGTTTTTGTACAACTTCATATAAATAGCTGTAACTTTTGATAGAAGACTCGGATACACATGTTTATGGCTTTATCTTATAGAACTCAAGGTCTCCGTGCTGGGAAAACAGGTTTTGCAGCTGTTTGAGCTAAGATTTCCAAGTTATTCACATAATGAAAACCTATACTTTGTTTCGGTCGAGTTCCCCATTCAAATGCATGTAACAGTGAGAAAGCACTGTCTTGGCGAAAGAAAGCGTTTTTGTACAACTTCATATAAATAGCTGTAACTTTTGATAGAAGACTCGGATACACATGTTTATGGCTTTATCTTATAGAACTCAAGGTCTCCGTGCTGGGAAAACAGGTTTTGCAGCTGTTTGAGCTAAGATTTCCAAGTTATTCACATAATGAAAACCTATACTTTGTTTCGGTCGAGTTCCCCATTCAAATGCATGTAACAGTGAGAAAGCACTGTCTTGGCGAAAGAAAGCGTTTTTGTACAACTTCATATAAATAGCTGTAACTTTTGATAGAAGACTCGGATACACATGTTTATGGCTTTATCTTATAGAACTCAAGGTCTCCGTGCTGGGAAAACAGGTTTTGCAGCTGTTTGAGCTAAGATTTCCAAGTTATTCACATAATGAAAACCTATACTTTGTTTCGGTCGAGTTCCCCATTCAAATGCATGTAACAGTGAGAAACGCACTGTCTTGGCGAAAGAAAGCGTTTTTGTACAACTTCTTATAAATAGCTGTAACGTTTGATAGAAGACTCGGATACACATGTTTATGGCTTTATCTTATAGAACTCAAGGTCTCCGTGCTGGGAAAACAGGTTTTGCAGCTGTTTGAGCTAAGATTTCCAAGTTATTCACATAATGAAAACCTATACTTTGTTTCGGTCGAGTTCCCCATTCAAATGCATGTAACAGTGAGAAACGCACTGTCTTGGCGAAAGAAAGCGTTTTTGTACAACTTCATATAAATAGCTGTAACTTTTGATAGAAGACTCGGATACACATGTTTATGGCTTTATCTTATAGAACTCAAGGTCTCCGTGCTGGGAAAACAGGTTTTGCAGCTGTTTGAGCTAAGATTTCCAAGTTATTCACATAATGAAAACCTATACTTTGTTTCGGTCGAGTTCCCCATTCAAATGCATGTAACAGTGAGAAACGCACTGTCTTGGCGAAAGAAAGCGTTTTTGTACAACTTCATATAAATAGCTGTAACTTTTGATAGAAGACTCGGATACACATGTTTATGGCTTTATCTTATAGAACTCAAGGTCTCCGTGCTGGGAAAACAGGTTTTGCAGCTGTTTGAGCTAAGATTTCCAAGTTATTCACATAATGAAAACCTATACTTTGTTTCGGTCGAGTTCCCCATTCAAATGCATGTAACAGTGAGAAACGCACTGTCTTGGCGAAAGAAAGCGTTTTTGTACAACTTCATATAAATAGCTGTAACTTTTGATAGAAGACTCGGATACACATGTTTATGGCTTTATCTTATAGAACTCAAGGTCTCCGTGCTGGGAAAACAGGTTTTGCAGCTGTTTGAGCTAAGATTTCCAAGTTATTCACATAATGAAAACCTATACTTTGTTTCGGTCGAGTTCCCCATTCAAATGCATGTAACAGTGAGAAACGCACTGTCTTGGCGAAAGAAAGCGTTTTTGTACAACTTCATATAAATAGCTGTAACTTTTGATAGAAGACTCGGATACACATGTTTATGGCTTTATCTTATAGAACTCAAGGTCTCCGTGCTGGGAAAACAGGTTTTGCAGCTGTTTGAGCTAAGATTTCCAAGTTATTCACATAATGAAAACCTATACTTTGTTTCGGTCGAGTTCCCCATTCAAATGCATGTAACAGTGAGAAACGCACTGTCTTGGCGAAAGAAAGCGTTTTTGTACAACTTCATATAAATAGCTGTAACTTTTGATAGAAGACTCGGATACACATGTTTATGGCTTTATCTTATAGAACTCAAGGTCTCCGTGCTGGGAAAACAGGTTTTGCAGCTGTTTGAGCTAAGATTTCCAAGTTATTCACATAATGAAAACCTATACTTTGTTTCGGTCGTGTTCCCCATTCAAATGCATGTAACAGTGAGAAACGCACTGTCTTGGCGAAAGAAAGCGTTTTTGTACAACTTCATATAAATAGCTGTAACTTTTGATAGAAGACTCGGATACACATGTTTATGGCTTTATCTTATAGAACTCAAGGTCTCCGTGCTGGGAAAACAGGTTTTGCAGCTGTTTGAGCTAAGATTTCCAAGTTATTCACATAATGAAAACCTATACTTTGTTTCGGTCGAGTTCCCCATTCAAATGCATGTAACAGTGAGAAACGCACTGTCTTGGCGAAAGAAAGCGTTTTTGTACAACTTCATATAAATAGCTGTAACTTTTGATAGAAGACTCGGATACACATGTTTATGGCTTTATCTTATAGAACTCAAGGTCTCCGTGCTGGGAAAACAGGTTTTGCAGCTGTTTGAGCTAAGATTTCCAAGTTATTCACATAATGAAAACCTATACTTTGTTTCGGTCGAGTTCCCCATTCAAATGCATGTAACAGTGAGAAACGCACTGTCTTGGCGAAAGAAAGCGTTTTTGTACAACTTCATATAAATAGCTGTAACTTTTGATAGAAGACTCGGATACACATGTTTATGGCTTTATCTTATAGAACTCAAGGTCTCCGTGCTGGGAAAACAGGTTTTGCAGCTGTTTGAGCTAAGATTTCCAAGTTATTCACATAATGAAAACCTATACTTTGTTTCGGTCGAGTTCCCCATTCAAATGCATGTAACAGTGAGAAACGCACTGTCTTGGCGAAAGAAAGCGTTTTTGTACAACTTCATATAAATAGCTGTAACTTTTGATAGAAGACTCGGATACACATGTTTATGGCTTTATCTTATAGAACTCAAGGTCTCCGTGCTGGGAAAACAGGTTTTGCAGCTGTTTGAGCTAAGATTTCCAAGTTATTCACATAATGAAAACCTATACTTTGTTTCGGTCGAGTTCCCCATTCAAATGCATGTAACAGTGAGAAACGCACTGTCTTGGCGAAAGAAAGCGTTTTTGTACAACTTCATATAAATAGCTGTAACTTTTGATAGAAGACTCGGATACACATGTTTATGGCTTTATCTTATAGAACTCAAGGTCTCCGTGCTGGGAAAACAGGTTTTGCAGCTGTTTGAGCTAAGATTTCCAAGTTATTCACATAATGAAAACCTATACTTTGTTTCGGTCGAGTTCCCCATTCAAATGCATGTAACAGTGAGAAACGCACTGTCTTGGCGAAAGAAAGCGTTTTTGTACAACTTCATATAAATAGCTGTAACTTTTGATAGAAGACTCGGATACACATGTTTATGGCTTTATCTTATAGAACTCAAGGTCTCCGTGCTGGGAAAACAGGTTTTGCAGCTGTTTGAGCTAAGATTTCCAAGTTATTCACATAATGAAAACCTATACTTTGTTTCGGTCGAGTTCCCCATTCAAATGCATGTAACAGTGAGAAACGCACTGTCTTGGCGAAAGAAAGCGTTTTTGTACAACTTCATATAAATAGCTGTAACTTTTGATAGAAGACTCGGATACACATGTTTATGGCTTTATCTTATAGAACTCAAGGTCTCCGTGCTGGGAAAACAGGTTTTGCAGCTGTTTGAGCTAAGATTTCCAAGTTATTCACATAATGAAAACCTATACTTTGTTTCGGTCGAGTTCCCCATTCAAATGCATGTAACAGTGAGAAACGCACTGTCTTGGCGAAAGAAAGCGTTTTTGTACAACTTCATATAAATAGCTGTAACTTTTGATAGAAGACTCGGATACACATGTTTATGGCTTTATCTTATAGAACTCAAGGTCTCCGTGCTGGGAAAACAGGTTTTGCAGCTGTTTGAGCTAAGATTTCCAAGTTATTCACATAATGAAAACCTATACTTTGTTTCGGTCGAGTTCCCCATTCAAATGCATGTAACAGTGAGAAACGCACTGTCTTGGCGAAAGAAAGCGTTTTTGTACAACTTCATATAAATAGCTGTAACTTTTGATAGAAGACTCGGATACACATGTTTATGGCTTTATCTTATAGAACTCAAGGTCTCCGTGCTGGGAAAACAGGTTTTGCAGCTGTTTGAGCTAAGATTTCCAAGTTATTCACATAATGAAAACCTATACTTTGTTTCGGTCGAGTTCCCCATTCAAATGCATGTAACAGTGAGAAACGCACTGTCTTGGCGAAAGAAAGCGTTTTTGTACAACTTCATATAAATAGCTGTAACTTTTGATAGAAGACTCGGATACACATGTTTATGGCTTTATCTTATAGAACTCAAGGTCTCCGTGCTGGGAAAACAGGTTTTGCAGCTGTTTGAGCTAAGATTTCCAAGTTATTCACATAATGAAAACCTATACTTTGTTTCGGTCGAGTTCCCCATTCAAATGCATGTAACAGTGAGAAACGCACTGTCTTGGCGAAAGAAAGCGTTTTTGTACAACTTCATATAAATAGCTGTAACTTTTGATAGAAGACTCGGATACACATGTTTATGGCTTTATCTTATAGAACTCAAGGTCTCCGTGCTGGGAAAACAGGTTTTGCAGCTGTTTGAGCTAAGATTTCCAAGTTATTCACATAATGAAAACCTATACTTTGTTTCGGTCGTGTTCCCCATTCAAATGCATGTAACAGTGAGAAACGCACTGTCTTGGTGAAAGAAAGCGTTTTTGTACAACTTCATATAAATAGC
This sequence comes from Mchenga conophoros, assembly GCF_057382185.1. Classification (NCBI taxonomy): domain Eukaryota; kingdom Metazoa; phylum Chordata; class Actinopteri; order Cichliformes; family Cichlidae; genus Mchenga; species Mchenga conophoros. Next base: position 68,343 of record NC_140534.1, on the reverse strand, counting down.
TGTAACTTTTGATAGAAGACTCGGATACACATGTTTATGGCTTTATCTTATAGAACTCAAGGTCTCCGTGCTGGGAAAACAGGTTTTGCAGCTGTTTGAGCTAAGATTTCCAAGTTATTCACATAATGAAAACCTATACTTTGTTTCGGTCGAGTTCCCCATTCAAATGCATGTAACAGTGAGAAACGCACTGTCTTGGCGAAAGAAAGCGTTTTTGTACAACTTCATATAAATAGCTGTAACTTTTGATAGAAGACTCGGATACACATGTTTATGGCTTTATCTTATAGAACTCAAGGTCTCCGTGCTGGGAAAACAGGTTTTGCAGCTGTTTGAGCTAAGATTTCCAAGTTATTCACATAATGAAAACCTATACTTTGTTTCGGTCGAGTTCCCCATTCAAATGCATGTAACAGTGAGAAACGCACTGTCTTGGCGAAAGAAAGCGTTTTTGTACAACTTCATATAAATAGCTGTAACTTTTGATAGAAGACTCAGACAAACATGTTTATGGCTTTATCTTATAGAACTCAAGGTCTCCGTGCTGGGAAAACAGGTTTTGCAGCTGTTTGAGCTAAGATTTCCAAGTTATTCACATAATGAAAACCTATACTTTGTTTCGGTCGAGTTCCCCATTCAAATGCATGTAACAGTGAGAAACGCACTGTCTTGGCGAAAGAAAGCTATTTTGTACAACTTCATATAAATAGCTGTAACTTTTGATAGAAGACTCGGATACACATGTTTATGGCTTTATCTTATAGAACTCAAGGTCTCCGTGCTGGGAAAACAGGTTTTGCAGCTGTTTGAGCTAAGATTTCCAAGTTATTCACATAATGAAAACCTATACTTTGTTTCGGTCGAGTTCCCCATTCAAATGCATGTAACAGTGAGAAATGCACTGTCTTGGCGAAAGAAAGCTATTTTGTACAACTTCATAGAAATAGCTGTAACTTTTGATAGAAGACTCAGACAAACATGTTTATGGCCTTATATTATAGAACTCAAGGTCTCCGTGCTGGGAAAACAGGTTTTGCAGCTGTTTGAGCTAAGATTTCCAAGTTATTCACATAATGAAAACCTATACTTTGTTTCGGTCGTGTTCCCCATTCAAATGCATGTAACAGTGAGAAACGCACTGTCTTGGTGAAAGAAAGCGTTTTTGTACAACTTCATATAAATAGCTGTAACTTTTGATAGAAGACTCGGATACACATGTTTATGGCTTTATCTTATAGAACTCAAGGTCTCCGTGCTGGGAAAACAGGTTTTGCAGCTGTTTGAGCTAAGATTTCCAAGTTATTCACATAATGAAAACCTATACTTTGTTTCGGTCGAGTTCCCCATTCAAATGCATGTAACAGTGAGAAACGCACTGTCTTGGCGAAAGAAAGCGTTTTTGTACAACTTCATAGAAATAGCTGTAACTTTTGATAGAAGACTCGGATACACATGTTTATGGCTTTATCTTATAGAACTCAAGGTTCCCGTGCTGGGAAAACAGGTTTTGCAGCTGTTTGAGCTAAGATTTCCAAGTTATTCACATAATGAAAACCTATACTTTGTTTCGGTCGAGTTCCCCATTCAAATGCATGTAACAGTGAGAAACGCACTGTCTTGGCGAAAGAAAGCGTTTTTGTACAACTTCATAGAAATAGCTGTAACTTTTGATAGAAGACTCGGATACACATGTTTATGGCTTTATCTTATAGAACTCAAGGTTCCCGTGCTGGGAAAACAGGTTTTGCAGCTGTTTGAGCTAAGATTTCCAAGTTATTCACATAATGAAAACCTATACTTTGTTTCGGTCGAGTTCCCCATTCAAATGCATGTAACAGTGAGAAACGCACTGTCTTGGCGAAAGAAAGCGTTTTTGTACAACTTCATAGAAATAGCTGTAACTTTTGATAGAAGACTCGGATACACATGTTTATGGCTTTATCTTATAGAACTCAAGGTTCCCGTGCTGGGAAAACAGGTTTTGCAGCTGTTTGAGCTAAGATTTCCAAGTTATTCACATAATGAAAACCTATACTTTGTTTCGGTCGAGTTCCCCATTCAAATGCATGTAACAGTGAGAAACGCACTGTCTTGGCGAAAGAAAGCGTTTTTGTACAACTTCATAGAAATAGCTGTAACTTTTGATAGAAGACTCGGATACACATGTTTATGGCTTTATCTTATAGAACTCAAGGTTCCCGTGCTGGGAAAACAGGTTTTGCAGCTGTTTGAGCTAAGATTTCCAAGTTATTCACATAATGAAAACCTATACTTTGTTTCGGTCGAGTTCCCCATTCAAATGCATGTAACAGTGAGAAACGCACTGTCTTGGCGAAAGAAAGCGTTTTTGTACAACTTCATAGAAATAGCTGTAACTTTTGATAGAAGACTCGGATACACATGTTTATGGCTTTATCTTATAGAACTCAAGGTTCCCGTGCTGGGAAAACAGGTTTTGCAGCTGTTTGAGCTAAGATTTCCAAGTTATTCACATAATGAAAACCTATACTTTGTTTCGGTCGAGTTCCCCATTCAAATGCATGTAACAGTGAGAAACGCACTGTCTTGGCGAAAGAAAGCGTTTTTGTACAACTTCATAGAAATAGCTGTAACTTTTGATAGAAGACTCGGATACACATGTTTATGGCTTTATCTTATAGAACTCAAGGTCTCCGTGCTGGGAAAACAGGTTTTGCAGCTATTT
>NC_140534.1:48255-65539 GCF_057382185.1 Mchenga conophoros | reverse complement strand
GTTATTCACATAATGAAAACCTATACTTTGTTTCGGTCGAGTTCCCCATTCAAATGCATGTAACAGTGAGAAACGCACTGTCTTGGCGAAAGAAAGCGTTTTTGTACAACTTCATAGAAATAGCTGTAACTTTTGATAGAAGACTCGGATACACATGTTTATGGCTTTATCTTATAGAACTCAAGGTTCCCGTGCTGGGAAAACAGGTTTTGCAGCTGTTTGAGCTAAGATTTCCAAGTTATTCACATAATGAAAACCTATACTTTGTTTCGGTCGAGTTCCCCATTCAAATGCATGTAACAGTGAGAAACGCACTGTCTTGGCGAAAGAAAGCGTTTTTGTACAACTTCATAGAAATAGCTGTAACTTTTGATAGAAGACTCGGATACACATGTTTATGGCTTTATCTTATAGAACTCAAGGTTCCCGTGCTGGGAAAACAGGTTTTGCAGCTGTTTGAGCTAAGATTTCCAAGTTATTCACATAATGAAAACCTATACTTTGTTTCGGTCGAGTTCCCCATTCAAATGCATGTAACAGTGAGAAACGCACTGTCTTGGCGAAAGAAAGCGTTTTTGTACAACTTCATAGAAATAGCTGTAACTTTTGATAGAAGACTCGGATACACATGTTTATGGCTTTATCTTATAGAACTCAAGGTTCCCGTGCTGGGAAAACAGGTTTTGCAGCTGTTTGAGCTAAGATTTCCAAGTTATTCACATAATGAAAACCTATACTTTGTTTCGGTCGAGTTCCCCATTCAAATGCATGTAACAGTGAGAAACGCACTGTCTTGGCGAAAGAAAGCGTTTTTGTACAACTTCATAGAAATAGCTGTAACTTTTGATAGAAGACTCGGATACACATGTTTATGGCTTTATCTTATAGAACTCAAGGTTCCCGTGCTGGGAAAACAGGTTTTGCAGCTGTTTGAGCTAAGATTTCCAAGTTATTCACATAATGAAAACCTATACTTTGTTTCGGTCGAGTTCCCCATTCAAATGCATGTAACAGTGAGAAACGCACTGTCTTGGCGAAAGAAAGCGTTTTTGTACAACTTCATAGAAATAGCTGTAACTTTTGATAGAAGACTCGGATACACATGTTTATGGCTTTATCTTATAGAACTCAAGGTTCCCGTGCTGGGAAAACAGGTTTTGCAGCTGTTTGAGCTAAGATTTCCAAGTTATTCACATAATGAAAACCTATACTTTGTTTCGGTCGAGTTCCCCATTCAAATGCATGTAACAGTGAGAAACGCACTGTCTTGGCGAAAGAAAGCGTTTTTGTACAACTTCATAGAAATAGCTGTAACTTTTGATAGAAGACTCGGATACACATGTTTATGGCTTTATCTTATAGAACTCAAGGTTCCCGTGCTGGGAAAACAGGTTTTGCAGCTGTTTGAGCTAAGATTTCCAAGTTATTCACATAATGAAAACCTATACTTTGTTTCGGTCGAGTTCCCCATTCAAATGCATGTAACAGTGAGAAACGCACTGTCTTGGCGAAAGAAAGCGTTTTTGTACAACTTCATAGAAATAGCTGTAACTTTTGATAGAAGACTCGGATACACATGTTTATGGCTTTATCTTATAGAACTCAAGGTTCCCGTGCTGGGAAAACAGGTTTTGCAGCTGTTTGAGCTAAGATTTCCAAGTTATTCACATAATGAAAACCTATACTTTGTTTCGGTCGAGTTCCCCATTCAAATGCATGTAACAGTGAGAAACGCACTGTCTTGGCGAAAGAAAGCGTTTTTGTACAACTTCATAGAAATAGCTGTAACTTTTGATAGAAGACTCGGATACACATGTTTATGGCTTTATCTTATAGAACTCAAGGTTCCCGTGCTGGGAAAACAGGTTTTGCAGCTGTTTGAGCTAAGATTTCCAAGTTATTCACATAATGAAAACCTATACTTTGTTTCGGTCGAGTTCCCCATTCAAATGCATGTAACAGTGAGAAACGCACTGTCTTGGCGAAAGAAAGCGTTTTTGTACAACTTCATAGAAATAGCTGTAACTTTTGATAGAAGACTCGGATACACATGTTTATGGCTTTATCTTATAGAACTCAAGGTTCCCGTGCTGGGAAAACAGGTTTTGCAGCTGTTTGAGCTAAGATTTCCAAGTTATTCACATAATGAAAACCTATACTTTGTTTCGGTCGAGTTCCCCATTCAAATGCATGTAACAGTGAGAAACGCACTGTCTTGGCGAAAGAAAGCGTTTTTGTACAACTTCATAGAAATAGCTGTAACTTTTGATAGAAGACTCGGATACACATGTTTATGGCTTTATCTTATAGAACTCAAGGTTCCCGTGCTGGGAAAACAGGTTTTGCAGCTGTTTGAGCTAAGATTTCCAAGTTATTCACATAATGAAAACCTATACTTTGTTTCGGTCGAGTTCCCCATTCAAATGCATGTAACAGTGAGAAACGCACTGTCTTGGCGAAAGAAAGCGTTTTTGTACAACTTCATAGAAATAGCTGTAACTTTTGATAGAAGACTCGGATACACATGTTTATGGCTTTATCTTATAGAACTCAAGGTTCCCGTGCTGGGAAAACAGGTTTTGCAGCTGTTTGAGCTAAGATTTCCAAGTTATTCACATAATGAAAACCTATACTTTGTTTCGGTCGAGTTCCCCATTCAAATGCATGTAACAGTGAGAAACGCACTGTCTTGGCGAAAGAAAGCGTTTTTGTACAACTTCATAGAAATAGCTGTAACTTTTGATAGAAGACTCGGATACACATGTTTATGGCTTTATCTTATAGAACTCAAGGTTCCCGTGCTGGGAAAACAGGTTTTGCAGCTGTTTGAGCTAAGATTTCCAAGTTATTCACATAATGAAAACCTATACTTTGTTTCGGTCGAGTTCCCCATTCAAATGCATGCAACAGTGAGAAACGCACTGTCTTGGCGAAAGAAAGCGTTTTTGTACAACTTCATAGAAATAGCTGTAACTTTTGATAGAAGACTCGGATACACATGTTTATGGCTTTATCTTATAGAACTCAAGGTTCCCGTGCTGGGAAAACAGGTTTTGCAGCTGTTTGAGCTAAGATTTCCAAGTTATTCACATAATGAAAACCTATACTTTGTTTCGGTCGAGTTCCCCATTCAAATGCATGTAACAGTGAGAAACGCACTGTCTTGGCGAAAGAAAGCGTTTTTGTACAACTTCATAGAAATAGCTGTAACTTTTGATAGAAGACTCGGATACACATGTTTATGGCTTTATCTTATAGAACTCAAGGTTCCCGTGCTGGGAAAACAGGTTTTGCAGCTGTTTGAGCTAAGATTTCCAAGTTATTCACATAATGAAAACCTATACTTTGTTTCGGTCGAGTTCCCCATTCAAATGCATGTAACAGTGAGAAACGCACTGTCTTGGCGAAAGAAAGCGTTTTTGTACAACTTCATAGAAATAGCTGTAACTTTTGATAGAAGACTCGGATACACATGTTTATGGCTTTATCTTATAGAACTCAAGGTTCCCGTGCTGGGAAAACAGGTTTTGCAGCTGTTTGAGCTAAGATTTCCAAGTTATTCACATAATGAAAACCTATACTTTGTTTCGGTCGAGTTCCCCATTCAAATGCATGTAACAGTGAGAAACGCACTGTCTTGGCGAAAGAAAGCGTTTTTGTACAACTTCATAGAAATAGCTGTAACTTTTGATAGAAGACTCGGATACACATGTTTATGGCTTTATCTTATAGAACTCAAGGTTCCCGTGCTGGGAAAACAGGTTTTGCAGCTGTTTGAGCTAAGATTTCCAAGTTATTCACATAATGAAAACCTATACTTTGTTTCGGTCGAGTTCCCCATTCAAATGCATGTAACAGTGAGAAACGCACTGTCTTGGCGAAAGAAAGCGTTTTTGTACAACTTCATAGAAATAGCTGTAACTTTTGATAGAAGACTCGGATACACATGTTTATGGCTTTATCTTATAGAACTCAAGGTTCCCGTGCTGGGAAAACAGGTTTTGCAGCTGTTTGAGCTAAGATTTCCAAGTTATTCACATAATGAAAACCTATACTTTGTTTCGGTCGAGTTCCCCATTCAAATGCATGTAACAGTGAGAAACGCACTGTCTTGGCGAAAGAAAGCGTTTTTGTACAACTTCATAGAAATAGCTGTAACTTTTGATAGAAGACTCGGATACACATGTTTATGGCTTTATCTTATAGAACTCAAGGTTCCCGTGCTGGGAAAACAGGTTTTGCAGCTGTTTGAGCTAAGATTTCCAAGTTATTCACATAATGAAAACCTATACTTTGTTTCGGTCGAGTTCCCCATTCAAATGCATGTAACAGTGAGAAACGCACTGTCTTGGCGAAAGAAAGCGTTTTTGTACAACTTCATAGAAATAGCTGTAACTTTTGATAGAAGACTCGGATACACATGTTTATGGCTTTATCTTATAGAACTCAAGGTTCCCGTGCTGGGAAAACAGGTTTTGCAGCTGTTTGAGCTAAGATTTCCAAGTTATTCACATAATGAAAACCTATACTTTGTTTCGGTCGAGTTCCCCATTCAAATGCATGTAACAGTGAGAAACGCACTGTCTTGGCGAAAGAAAGCGTTTTTGTACAACTTCATAGAAATAGCTGTAACTTTTGATAGAAGACTCGGATACACATGTTTATGGCTTTATCTTATAGAACTCAAGGTTCCCGTGCTGGGAAAACAGGTTTTGCAGCTGTTTGAGCTAAGATTTCCAAGTTATTCACATAATGAAAACCTATACTTTGTTTCGGTCGAGTTCCCCATTCAAATGCATGTAACAGTGAGAAACGCACTGTCTTGGCGAAAGAAAGCGTTTTTGTACAACTTCATAGAAATAGCTGTAACTTTTGATAGAAGACTCGGATACACATGTTTATGGCTTTATCTTATAGAACTCAAGGTTCCCGTGCTGGGAAAACAGGTTTTGCAGCTGTTTGAGCTAAGATTTCCAAGTTATTCACATAATGAAAACCTATACTTTGTTTCGGTCGAGTTCCCCATTCAAATGCATGTAACAGTGAGAAACGCACTGTCTTGGCGAAAGAAAGCGTTTTTGTACAACTTCATAGAAATAGCTGTAACTTTTGATAGAAGACTCGGATACACATGTTTATGGCTTTATCTTATAGAACTCAAGGTTCCCGTGCTGGGAAAACAGGTTTTGCAGCTGTTTGAGCTAAGATTTCCAAGTTATTCACATAATGAAAACCTATACTTTGTTTCGGTCGAGTTCCCCATTCAAATGCATGTAACAGTGAGAAACGCACTGTCTTGGCGAAAGAAAGCGTTTTTGTACAACTTCATAGAAATAGCTGTAACTTTTGATAGAAGACTCGGATACACATGTTTATGGCTTTATCTTATAGAACTCAAGGTTCCCGTGCTGGGAAAACAGGTTTTGCAGCTGTTTGAGCTAAGATTTCCAAGTTATTCACATAATGAAAACCTATACTTTGTTTCGGTCGAGTTCCCCATTCAAATGCATGTAACAGTGAGAAACGCACTGTCTTGGCGAAAGAAAGCGTTTTTGTACAACTTCATAGAAATAGCTGTAACTTTTGATAGAAGACTCGGATACACATGTTTATGGCTTTATCTTATAGAACTCAAGGTTCCCGTGCTGGGAAAACAGGTTTTGCAGCTGTTTGAGCTAAGATTTCCAAGTTATTCACATAATGAAAACCTATACTTTGTTTCGGTCGAGTTCCCCATTCAAATGCATGCAACAGTGAGAAACGCACTGTCTTGGCGAAAGAAAGCGTTTTTGTACAACTTCATAGAAATAGCTGTAACTTTTGATAGAAGACTCGGATACACATGTTTATGGCTTTATCTTATAGAACTCAAGGTCTCCGTGCTGGGAAAACAGGTTTTGCAGCTGTTTGAGCTAAGATTTCCAAGTTATTCACATAATGAAAACCTATACTTTGTTTCGGTCGAGTTCCCCATTCAAATGCATGTAACAGTGAGAAACGCACTGTCTTGGCGAAAGAAAGCGTTTTTGTACAACTTCATAGAAATAGCTGTAACTTTTGATAGAAGACTCGGATACACATGTTTATGGCTTTATCTTATAGAACTCAAGGTTCCTGTGCTGGGAAAACAGGTTTTGCAGCTGTTTGAGCTAAGATTTCCAAGTTATTCACATAATGAAAACCTATACTTTGTTTCGGTCGAGTTCCCCATTCAAATGCATGTAACAGTGAGAAACGCACTGTCTTGGCGAAAGAAAGCGTTTTTGTACAACTTCATAGAAATAGCTGTAACTTTTGATAGAAGACTCGGATACACATGTTTATGGCTTTATCTTATAGAACTCAAGGTTCCCGTGCTGGGAAAACAGGTTTTGCAGCTGTTTGAGCTAAGATTTCCAAGTTATTCACATAATGAAAACCTATACTTTGTTTCGGTCGAGTTCCCCATTCAAATGCATGTAACAGTGAGAAACGCACTGTCTTGGCGAAAGAAAGCGTTTTTGTACAACTTCATAGAAATAGCTGTAACTTTTGATAGAAGACTCGGATACACATGTTTATGGCTTTATCTTATAGAACTCAAGGTTCCCGTGCTGGGAAAACAGGTTTTGCAGCTGTTGGAGCTAAGATTTCCAAGTTATTCACATAATGAAAACCTATACTTTGTTTCGGTCGAGTTCCCCATTCAAATGCATGTAACAGTGAGAAACGCACTGTCTTGGCGAAAGAAAGCGTTTTTGTACAACTTCATAGAAATAGCTGTAACTTTTGATAGAAGACTCGGATACACATGTTTATGGCTTTATCTTATAGAACTCAAGGTTCCCGTGCTGGGAAAACAGGTTTTGCAGCTGTTTGAGCTAAGATTTCCAAGTTATTCACATAATGAAAACCTATACTTTGTTTCGGTCGAGTTCCCCATTCAAATGCATGTAACAGTGAGAAACGCACTGTCTTGGCGAAAGAAAGCGTTTTTGTACAACTTCATAGAAATAGCTGTAACTTTTGATAGAAGACTCGGATACACATGTTTATGGCTTTATCTTATAGAACTCAAGGTTCCCGTGCTGGGAAAACAGGTTTTGCAGCTGTTTGAGCTAAGATTTCCAAGTTATTCACATAATGAAAACCTATACTTTGTTTCGGTCGAGTTCCCCATTCAAATGCATGCAACAGTGAGAAACGCACTGTCTTGGCGAAAGAAAGCGTTTTTGTACAACTTCATAGAAATAGCTGTAACTTTTGATAGAAGACTCGGATACACATGTTTATGGCTTTATCTTATAGAACTCAAGGTCTCCGTGCTGGGAAAACAGGTTTTGCAGCTGTTTGAGCTAAGATTTCCAAGTTATTCACATAATGAAAACCTATACTTTGTTTCGGTCGAGTTCCCCATTCAAATGCATGTAACAGTGAGAAACGCACTGTCTTGGCGAAAGAAAGCGTTTTTGTACAACTTCATAGAAATAGCTGTAACTTTTGATAGAAGACTCGGATACACATGTTTATGGCTTTATCTTATAGAACTCAAGGTTCCCGTGCTGGGAAAACAGGTTTTGCAGCTGTTTGAGCTAAGATTTCCAAGTTATTCACATAATGAAAACCTATACTTTGTTTCGGTCGAGTTCCCCATTCAAATGCATGTAACAGTGAGAAACGCACTGTCTTGGCGAAAGAAAGCGTTTTTGTACAACTTCATAGAAATAGCTGTAACTTTTGATAGAAGACTCGGATACACATGTTTATGGCTTTATCTTATAGAACTCAAGGTTCCCGTGCTGGGAAAACAGGTTTTGCAGCTGTTTGAGCTAAGATTTCCAAGTTATTCACATAATGAAAACCTATACTTTGTTTCGGTCGAGTTCCCCATTCAAATGCATGCAACAGTGAGAAACGCACTGTCTTGGCGAAAGAAAGCGTTTTTGTACAACTTCATAGAAATAGCTGTAACTTTTGATAGAAGACTCGGATACACATGTTTATGGCTTTATCTTATAGAACTCAAGGTTCCTGTGCTGGGAAAACAGGTTTTGCAGCTGTTTGAGCTAAGATTTCCAAGTTATTCACATAATGAAAACCTATACTTTGTTTCGGTCGAGTTCCCCATTCAAATGCATGTAACAGTGAGAAACGCACTGTCTTGGCGAAAGAAAGCGTTTTTGTACAACTTCATAGAAATAGCTGTAACTTTTGATAGAAGACTCGGATACACATGTTTATGGCTTTATCTTATAGAACTCAAGGTTCCCGTGCTGGGAAAACAGGTTTTGCAGCTGTTTGAGCTAAGATTTCCAAGTTATTCACATAATGAAAACCTATACTTTGTTTCGGTCGAGTTCCCCATTCAAATGCATGCAACAGTGAGAAACGCACTGTCTTGGCGAAAGAAAGCGTTTTTGTACAACTTCATAGAAATAGCTGTAACTTTTGATAGAAGACTCGGATACACATGTTTATGGCTTTATCTTATAGAACTCAAGGTCTCCGTGCTGGGAAAACAGGTTTTGCAGCTGTTTGAGCTAAGATTTCCAAGTTATTCACATAATGAAAACCTATACTTTGTTTCGGTCGAGTTCCCCATTCAAATGCATGTAACAGTGAGAAACGCACTGTCTTGGCGAAAGAAAGCGTTTTTGTACAACTTCATAGAAATAGCTGTAACTTTTGATAGAAGACTCGGATACACATGTTTATGGCTTTATCTTATAGAACTCAAGGTTCCTGTGCTGGGAAAACAGGTTTTGCAGCTGTTTGAGCTAAGATTTCCAAGTTATTCACATAATGAAAACCTATACTTTGTTTCGGTCGAGTTCCCCATTCAAATGCATGTAACAGTGAGAAACGCACTGTCTTGGCGAAAGAAAGCGTTTTTGTACAACTTCATAGAAATAGCTGTAACTTTTGATAGAAGACTCGGATACACATGTTTATGGCTTTATCTTATAGAACTCAAGGTTCCCGTGCTGGGAAAACAGGTTTTGCAGCTGTTTGAGCTAAGATTTCCAAGTTATTCACATAATGAAAACCTATACTTTGTTTCGGTCGAGTTCCCCATTCAAATGCATGTAACAGTGAGAAACGCACTGTCTTGGCGAAAGAAAGCGTTTTTGTACAACTTCATAGAAATAGCTGTAACTTTTGATAGAAGACTCGGATACACATGTTTATGGCTTTATCTTATAGAACTCAAGGTTCCCGTGCTGGGAAAACAGGTTTTGCAGCTGTTTGAGCTAAGATTTCCAAGTTATTCACATAATGAAAACCTATACTTTGTTTCGGTCGAGTTCCCCATTCAAATGCATGTAACAGTGAGAAACGCACTGTCTTGGCGAAAGAAAGCGTTTTTGTACAACTTCATAGAAATAGCTGTAACTTTTGATAGAAGACTCGGATACACATGTTTATGGCTTTATCTTATAGAACTCAAGGTTCCCGTGCTGGGAAAACAGGTTTTGCAGCTGTTTGAGCTAAGATTTCCAAGTTATTCACATAATGAAAACCTATACTTTGTTTCGGTCGAGTTCCCCATTCAAATGCATGTAACAGTGAGAAACGCACTGTCTTGGCGAAAGAAAGCGTTTTTGTACAACTTCATAGAAATAGCTGTAACTTTTGATAGAAGACTCGGATACACATGTTTATGGCTTTATCTTATAGAACTCAAGGTCTCCGTGCTGGGAAAACAGGTTTTGCAGCTGTTTGAGCTAAGATTTCCAAGTTATTCACATAATGAAAACCTATACTTTGTTTCGGTCGAGTTCCCCATTCAAATGCATGTAACAGTGAGAAACGCACTGTCTTGGCGAAAGAAAGCGTTTTTGTACAACTTCATAGAAATAGCTGTAACTTTTGATAGAAGACTCGGATACACATGTTTATGGCTTTATCTTATAGAACTCAAGGTCTCCGTGCTGGGAAAACAGGTTTTGCAGCTGTTTGAGCTAAGATTTCCAAGTTATTCACATAATGAAAACCTATACTTTGTTTCGGTCGAGTTCCCCATTCAAATGCATGTAACAGTGAGAAACGCACTGTCTTGGCGAAAGAAAGCGTTTTTGTACAACTTCATAGAAATAGCTGTAACTTTTGATAGAAGACTCGGATACACATGTTTATGGCTTTATCTTATAGAACTCAAGGTTCCCGTGCTGGGAAAACAGGTTTTGCAGCTGTTTGAGCTAAGATTTCCAAGTTATTCACATAATGAAAACCTATACTTTGTTTCGGTCGAGTTCCCCATTCAAATGCATGTAACAGTGAGAAACGCACTGTCTTGGCGAAAGAAAGCGTTTTTGTACAACTTCATAGAAATAGCTGTAACTTTTGATAGAAGACTCGGATACACATGTTTATGGCTTTATCTTATAGAACTCAAGGTCTCCGTGCTGGGAAAACAGGTTTTGCAGCTGTTTGAGCTAAGATTTCCAAGTTATTCACATAATGAAAACCTATACTTTGTTTCGGTCGAGTTCCCCATTCAAATGCATGTAACAGTGAGAAACGCACTGTCTTGGCGAAAGAAAGCGTTTTGTACAACTTCATAGAAATAGCTGTAACTTTTGATAGAAGACTCGGATACACATGTTTATGGCTTTATCTTATAGAACTCAAGGTCTCCGTGCTGGGAAAACAGGTTTTGCAGCTGTTTGAGCTAAGATTTCCAAGTTATTCACATAATGAAAACCTATACTTTGTTTCGGTCGAGTTCCCCATTCAAATGCATGTAACAGTGAGAAACGCACTGTCTTGGCGAAAGAAAGCGTTTTTGTACAACTTCATAGAAATAGCTGTAACTTTTGATAGAAGACTCGGATACACATGTTTATGGCTTTATCTTATAGAACTCAAGGTTCCCGTGCTGGGAAAACAGGTTTTGCAGCTGTTTGAGCTAAGATTTCCAAGTTATTCACATAATGAAAACCTATACTTTGTTTCGGTCGAGTTCCCCATTCAAATGCATGTAACAGTGAGAAACGCACTGTCTTGGCGAAAGAAAGCGTTTTTGTACAACTTCATAGAAATAGCTGTAACTTTTGATAGAAGACTCGGATACACATGTTTATGGCTTTATCTTATAGAACTCAAGGTCTCCGTGCTGGGAAAACAGGTTTTGCAGCTGTTTGAGCTAAGATTTCCAAGTTATTCACATAATGAAAACCTATACTTTGTTTCGGTCGAGTTCCCCATTCAAATGCATGTAACAGTGAGAAACGCACTGTCTTGGCGAAAGAAAGCGTTTTTGTACAACTTCATAGAAATAGCTGTAACTTTTGATAGAAGACTCGGATACACATGTTTATGGCTTTATCTTATAGAACTCAAGGTTCCTGTGCTGGGAAAACAGGTTTTGCAGCTGTTTGAGCTAAGATTTCCAAGTTATTCACATAATGAAAACCTATACTTTGTTTCGGTCGAGTTCCCCATTCAAATGCATGTAACAGTGAGAAACGCACTGTCTTGGCGAAAGAAAGCGTTTTTGTACAACTTCATAGAAATAGCTGTAACTTTTGATAGAAGACTCGGATACACATGTTTATGGCTTTATCTTATAGAACTCAAGGTTCCCGTGCTGGGAAAACAGGTTTTGCAGCTGTTTGAGCTAAGATTTCCAAGTTATTCACATAATGAAAACCTATACTTTGTTTCGGTCGAGTTCCCCATTCAAATGCATGTAACAGTGAGAAACGCACTGTCTTGGCGAAAGAAAGCGTTTTTGTGCAACTTCATAGAAATAGCTGTAACTTTTGATAGAAGACTCGGATACACATGTTTATGGCTTTATCTTATAGAACTCAAGGTTCCCGTGCTGGGAAAACAGGTTTTGCAGCTGTTTGAGCTAAGATTTCCAAGTTATTCACATAATGAAAACCTATACTTTGTTTCGGTCGAGTTCCCCATTCAAATGCATGTAACAGTGAGAAACGCACTGTCTTGGCGAAAGAAAGCGTTTTTGTACAACTTCATAGAAATAGCTGTAACTTTTGATAGAAGACTCGGATACACATGTTTATGGCTTTATCTTATAGAACTCAAGGTCTCCGTGCTGGGAAAACAGGTTTTGCAGCTGTTTGAGCTAAGATTTCCAAGTTATTCACATAATGAAAACCTATACTTTGTTTCGGTCGAGTTCCCCATTCAAATGCATGTAACAGTGAGAAACGCACTGTCTTGGCGAAAGAAAGCGTTTTTGTACAACTTCATAGAAATAGCTGTAACTTTTGATAGAAGACTCGGATACACATGTTTATGGCTTTATCTTATAGAACTCAAGGTCTCCGTGCTGGGAAAACAGGTTTTGCAGCTGTTTGAGCTAAGATTTCCAAGTTATTCACATAATGAAAACCTATACTTTGTTTCGGTCGAGTTCCCCATTCAAATGCATGTAACAGTGAGAAACGCACTGTCTTGGCGAAAGAAAGCGTTTTTGTACAACTTCATAGAAATAGCTGTAACTTTTGATAGAAGACTCGGATACACATGTTTATGGCTTTATCTTATAGAACTCAAGGTTCCCGTGCTGGGAAAACAGGTTTTGCAGCTGTTTGAGCTAAGATTTCCAAGTTATTCACATAATGAAAACCTATACTTTGTTTCGGTCGAGTTCCCCATTCAAATGCATGTAACAGTGAGAAACGCACTGTCTTGGCGAAAGAAAGCGTTTTTGTACAACTTCATAGAAATAGCTGTAACTTTTGATAGAAGACTCGGATACACATGTTTATGGCTTTATCTTATAGAACTCAAGGTTCCCGTGCTGGGAAAACAGGTTTTGCAGCTGTTTGAGCTAAGATTTCCAAGTTATTCACATAATGAAAACCTATACTTTGTTTCGGTCGAGTTCCCCATTCAAATGCATGTAACAGTGAGAAACGCACTGTCTTGGCGAAAGAAAGCGTTTTTGTACAACTTCATAGAAATAGCTGTAACTTTTGATAGAAGACTCGGATACACATGTTTATGGCTTTATCTTATAGAACTCAAGGTTCCCGTGCTGGGAAAACAGGTTTTGCAGCTGTTTGAGCTAAGATTTCCAAGTTATTCACATAATGAAAACCTATACTTTGTTTCGGTCGAGTTCCCCATTCAAATGCATGCAACAGTGAGAAACGCACTGTCTTGGCGAAAGAAAGCGTTTTTGTACAACTTCATAGAAATAGCTGTAACTTTTGATAGAAGACTCGGATACACATGTTTATGGCTTTATCTTATAGAACTCAAGGTCTCCGTGCTGGGAAAACAGGTTTTGCAGCTGTTTGAGCTAAGATTTCCAAGTTATTCACATAATGAAAACCTATACTTTGTTTCGGTCGAGTTCCCCATTCAAATGCATGTAACAGTGAGAAACGCACTGTCTTGGCGAAAGAAAGCGTTTTTGTACAACTTCATAGAAATAGCTGTAACTTTTGATAGAAGACTCGGATACACATGTTTATGGCTTTATCTTATAGAACTCAAGGTTCCCGTGCTGGGAAAACAGGTTTTGCAGCTGTTTGAGCTAAGATTTCCAAGTTATTCACATAATGAAAACCTATACTTTGTTTCGGTCGAGTTCCCCATTCAAATGCATGTAACAGTGAGAAACGCACTGTCTTGGCGAAAGAAAGCGTTTTTGTACAACTTCATAGAAATAGCTGTAACTTTTGATAGAAGACTCGGATACACATGTTTATGGCTTTATCTTATAGAACTCAAGGTTCCCGTGCTGGGAAAACAGGTTTTGCAGCTGTTTGAGCTAAGATTTCCAAGTTATTCACATAATGAAAACCTATACTTTGTTTCGGTCGAGTTCCCCATTCAAATGCATGTAACAGTGAGAAACGCACTGTCTTGGCGAAAGAAAGCGTTTTTGTACAACTTCATAGAAATAGCTGTAACTTTTGATAGAAGACTCGGATACACATGTTTATGGCTTTATCTTATAGAACTCAAGGTTCCCGTGCTGGGAAAACAGGTTTTGCAGCTGTTTGAGCTAAGATTTCCAAGTTATTCACATAATGAAAACCTATACTTTGTTTCGGTCGAGTTCCCCATTCAAATGCATGTAACAGTGAGAAACGCACTGTCTTGGCGAAAGAAAGCGTTTTTGTACAACTTCATAGAAATAGCTGTAACTTTTGATAGAAGACTCGGATACACATGTTTATGGCTTTATCTTATAGAACTCAAGGTTCCCGTGCTGGGAAAACAGGTTTTGCAGCTGTTTGAGCTAAGATTTCCAAGTTATTCACATAATGAAAACCTATACTTTGTTTCGGTCGAGTTCCCCATTCAAATGCATGTAACAGTGAGAAACGCACTGTCTTGGCGAAAGAAAGCGTTTTTGTACAACTTCATAGAAATAGCTGTAACTTTTGATAGAAGACTCGGATACACATGTTTATGGCTTTATCTTATAGAACTCAAGGTTCCCGTGCTGGGAAAACAGGTTTTGCAGCTGTTTGAGCTAAGATTTCCAAGTTATTCACATAATGAAAACCTATACTTTGTTTCGGTCGAGTTCCCCATTCAAATGCATGTAACAGTGAGAAACGCACTGTCTTGGCGAAAGAAAGCGTTTTTGTACAACTTCATAGAAATAGCTGTAACTTTTGATAGAAGACTCGGATACACATGTTTATGGCTTTATCTTATAGAACTCAAGGTTCCCGTGCTGGGAAAACAGGTTTTGCAGCTGTTTGAGCTAAGATTTCCAAGTTATTCACATAATGAAAACCTATACTTTGTTTCGGTCGAGTTCCCCATTCAAATGCATGTAACAGTGAGAAACGCACTGTCTTGGCGAAAGAAAGCGTTTTTGTACAACTTCATAGAAATAGCTGTAACTTTTGATAGAAGACTCGGATACACATGTTTATGGCTTTATCTTATAGAACTCAAGGTTCCCGTGCTGGGAAAACAGGTTTTGCAGCTGTTTGAGCTAAGATTTCCAAGTTATTCACATAATGAAAACCTATACTTTGTTTCGGTCGAGTTCCCCATTCAAATGCATGTAACAGTGAGAAACGCACTGTCTTGGCGAAAGAAAGCGTTTTTGTACAACTTCATAGAAATAGCTGTAACTTTTGATAGAAGACTCGGATACACATGTTTATGGCTTTATCTTATAGAACTCAAGGTCTCCGTGCTGGGAAAACAGGTTTTGCAGCTGTTTGAGCTAAGATTTCCAAGTTATTCACATAATGAAAACCTATACTTTGTTTCGGTCGAGTTCCCCATTCAAATGCATGTAACAGTGAGAAACGCACTGTCTTGGCGAAAGAAAGCGTTTTTGTACAACTTCATAGAAATAGCTGTAACTTTTGATAGAAGACTCGGATACACATGTTTATGGCTTTATCTTATAGAACTCAAGGTCTCCGTGCTGGGAAAACAGGTTTTGCAGCTGTTTGAGCTAAGATTTCCAAGTTATTCACATAATGAAAACCTATACTTTGTTTCGGTCGAGTTCCCCATTCAAATGCATGTAACAGTGAGAAACGCACTGTCTTGGCGAAAGAAAGCGTTTTTGTACAACTTCATAGAAATAGCTGTAACTTTTGATAGAAGACTCGGATACACATGTTTATGGCTTTATCTTATAGAACTCAAGGTCTCCGTGCTGGGAAAACAGGTTTTGCAGCTGTTTGAGCTAAGATTTCCAAGTTATTCACATAATGAAAACCTATACTTTGTTTCGGTCGAGTTCCCCATTCAAATGCATGTAACAGTGAGAAACGCACTGTCTTGGCGAAAGAAAGCGTTTTTGTACAACTTCATAGAAATAGCTGTAACTTTTGATAGAAGACTCGGATACACATGTTTATGGCTTTATCTTATAGAACTCAAGGTTCCCGTGCTGGGAAAACAGGTTTTGCAGCTGTTTGAGCTAAGATTTCCAAGTTATTCACATAATGAAAACCTATACTTTGTTTCGGTCGAGTTCCCCATTCAAATGCATGTAACAGTGAGAAACGCACTGTCTTGGCGAAAGAAAGCGTTTTTGTACAACTTCATAGAAATAGCTGTAACTTTTGATAGAAGACTCGGATACACATGTTTATGGCTTTATCTTATAGAACTCAAGGTTCCCGTGCTGGGAAAACAGGTTTTGCAGCTGTTTGAGCTAAGATTTCCAAGTTATTCACATAATGAAAACCTATACTTTGTTTCGGTCGAGTTCCCCATTCAAATGCATGTAACAGTGAGAAACGCACTGTCTTGGCGAAAGAAAGCGTTTTTGTACAACTTCATAGAAATAGCTGTAACTTTTGATAGAAGACTCGGATACACATGTTTATGGCTTTATCTTATAGAACTCAAGGTTCCCGTGCTGGGAAAACAGGTTTTGCAGCTGTTTGAGCTAAGATTTCCAAGTTATTCACATAATGAAAACCTATACTTTGTTTCGGTCGAGTTCCCCATTCAAATGCATGTAACAGTGAGAAACGCACTGTCTTGGCGAAAGAAAGCGTTTTTGTACAACTTCATAGAAATAGCTGTAACTTTTGATAGAAGACTCGGATACACATGTTTATGGCTTTATCTTATAGAACTCAAGGTTCCCGTGCTGGGAAAACAGGTTTTGCAGCTGTTTGAGCTAAGATTTCCAAGTTATTCACATAATGAAAACCTATACTTTGTTTCGGTCGAGTTCCCCATTCAAATGCATGTAACAGTGAGAAACGCACTGTCTTGGCGAAAGAAAGCGTTTTTGTACAACTTCATAGAAATAGCTGTAACTTTTGATAGAAGACTCGGATACACATGTTTATGGCTTTATCTTATAGAACTCAAGGTTCCCGTGCTGGGAAAACAGGTTTTGCAGCTGTTTGAGCTAAGATTTCCAAGTTATTCACATAATGAAAACCTATACTTTGTTTCGGTCGAGTTCCCCATTCAAATGCATGTAACAGTGAGAAACGCACTGTCTTGGCGAAAGAAAGCGTTTTTGTACAACTTCATAGAAATAGCTGTAACTTTTGATAGAAGACTCGGATACACATGTTTATGGCTTTATCTTATAGAACTCAAGGTTCCCGTGCTGGGAAAACAGGTTTTGCAGCTGTTTGAGCTAAGATTTCCAAGTTATTCACATAATGAAAACCTATACTTTGTTTCGGTCGAGTTCCCCATTCAAATGCATGTAACAGTGAGAAACGCACTGTCTTGGCGAAAGAAAGCGTTTTTGTACAACTTCATAGAAATAGCTGTAACTTTTGATAGAAGACTCGGATACACATGTTTATGGCTTTATCTTATAGAACTCAAGGTTCCCGTGCTGGGAAAACAGGTTTTGCAGCTGTTT
>NC_140534.1:27217-48155 GCF_057382185.1 Mchenga conophoros | reverse complement strand
CCATACACAGTAGGTGTTACTTACCTTACGTGCAGTGCAGTATTACTTTACCTTGTAATATGTTATAATAAGCAAGTCACTTCTATATTTATGAGGATGTAGACAATAATGTTGGCTGATATGTAAAACTATGAGATGTCGAGTGCAGGGAAGATATTATTGATGGATCAGATTCATGAATGTGTTAGGTACTTAAGCCACAATTAGAGAGTGAAACAGAGACTGACACTGGTTGAAATGTATAGTAAATATTTTATTTTGAACTTTTATGCTGAACTACAAGCTGTGAACTGTGCGATCTCTGCGACCTGTGGTGCCTGGTTTACTGTGTGTAAAACTGTGCAGGTTCCCATGTGTCATCCCACACTTTGCCACTGTCAGGAGAAAAACATAACAAAGAACAACCACACACAAAATAGGACAATTTAGGTTGTGACATATGACAATTTTTTAGGATGAAATATCTTCTATATTCATGTCATGCTTTATACACCTTCATTGTAATATAAATGAATCAAATCAAGTCAGACAGTAATAATATATGTAGTAGATGTCAAGCAGGACCACAGCAGCAGCCACGATCCATCGGAACCTGCTGGATGAGAGAGCACAGAAACTCCAGGGAAGAAGTTTAGTTAGTAACATGCATGAACTGCATTACTGAGACATGTATGTTTACAGATGGTGAGGGAGAGGGGGAGAGTTTTCAGTAAAACGAGACGCGACTGCATCTTCAACCAATACTGAGCCTGCATAACCCTGAAAGAGACAGACAGAGAGAGAGGGGGGGGGGACACTAACCCCCAGCAGTCTGGTCCCATTACAGCATAACTAAGGGCTGAGCTGAACCAGCCCTAACTATAAGCTCTATAAAGAAGTAAAGTCTTATGCCTACTCTTAAAAGTGTTGACCATGTCCACCTCCAAATCTCATAATGGACTTTGGAGGTGGACAGCTATCAAGCTCCTCACAGAAGAGGAGCTCGATAGCTAAAAGCTCTCAATTTACTTTAGTCCAAATACATGAATTCAAATTGAGGTGATAACTATTTATCAACAATATGAATGTCTGTTCCTGTCCAACAAAGTTGTTACTACATACCATGTTGAGCAAGGCTTCCACTTGACTTTAACTTCTTCTTTTTCCTGAAAAACATGATATAAACAAACAATTAATTAAGAAAGACATGCAAGTTGCATACAAAAAGGAGCTTATAAACATTTGTGTACTATTGAATGGCTCAATAAAAACATAAGAACCACTACAATGCGTGTACTGCCAGCATCGAGTGCATGTTAGCAAAGCAACACTGCTTACATTGTGGCTCACAAGCAAAACTAACTGAAGCAGATGTTACTGAATGGGAAGGAGCACCTCCACATCAATCACTCCTTCTGAGCATGATGTCAGGAGGACTTTAAAGAACGTAAACATCAGGAAGGCAGCACGACTAGGTCGTATCAGGTGGTCTGTTCTTATTTAATGTCCTATTTGGAGTGAAATCCTGACTCAGTGGCTGAATTAGTGTAGATTCATCAAATACAAAAGCTTATGGATATTCAGTCAGGCACAGTTCAAATCCAGGAAGTCCAAAGACGCAAACAAATCTGCACAACAGCAGGCTAAATTACTTACATTTACAACTCTCCTGTCTACTATCTCTTCATATTTGAAAATCTTCTGTGTACGGTGTTTTCGGCATTCTGAAAAATAACAAATGAAATATTTACATGAGTTCTGTAAAACTGGAAAAAAATGCAAAAATTAAGAAAAAGAAATCTTAACGAACATGTCATGTGTTTCGTACATTTACAATACCATAACGTCTAACCTTTCCTTGTCCTTTTTTTGTTTGGGACATCCGAGGTGTACACAGTAGAAATTGAGGGAGATGCAGGATGTGGAGATGAAGAGGAGGATGCAGGAGGAAGCAGAGATGAAGAGGAGGATGCAGGAGGAAGCAGAGACAGAGAGGTTTTTCTCCCTAATTTAATGCTTTCTTTTAATGACATCGTTAACATTTCTCAACAAAAACACATGAAAGTATCACTGATAATTCAACAATAAAAGCTTGGAGTCATTTGGCGCGGCTGCCCCTCTGTTGGTCTTCCATGGTCTCTTGTGTTCTGGGGGCCTCTGGATGTCTGGAGTTTTGATCTCCTCCATACCCGCTTCACACCCTGGAGGACGGGGCTGTGGCCCCCCCACACTCCCTAGCAGATCGTTACATGGAGAAACCTTTGGAATACAAGCGCGCTGATCCACACAGGTATGCACACGGGTGTTCACTGCTCGTAGACCCAAATTACACCTTTCTTGGCCGCTACTTCGAAGCACATCTGTCCTGCGTGCTGCACAACAACATTGAATATTTAGTATTTACTGCTGTTTACACTTAGCTAGATTAATGCGATGGTGTTGTGTTTAGTATGTTGCTTTGGTTTTTTTTGCTTGTTTTCTATTTTTCTCTCAACAGGTGATCCAGGAGATTTTTATTTTTTTTTCTCCCCCCCTTTCTCACTGTCCCTCTCCCCTTCTGTTTTTCCTTTCCTTCCTCTTTCTTTCTCCCTTTCCTATCCCTCACTCATGTCTGTCCCGTCTGTAACATCTGAAAATAAAATATAATAAATAATAAAAACAAAGATCGACCAAATGGACCAATACGGCAATGCCACGATGATCCATTTGGCAAAGTAAATCCATTGGGTATCCTTGTTGGTCTTCAGACAACAATTCTGATGGCTAAAGAACCAAATGGGACAGGCAAAAAAAAAAAAAAATAATAATAACCCCGTCACGGCGAAACATGACACCGTGAAGCACAATCTAACTGGAGAACCGGGGACCCTCTCCGCGAACGGGTTTTTCTTCCTAATTTAATGCTTTCTTTTAATGACATCGTTAACATTTCTCAACAAAAACACATGAAAGTATCACTGATAATTCAACAATAAAAGCTTGGAGTCATTTTTGACCAGGACATGTCCTTCAACGCACATATTAAACAAATATGTAAGACTGCTTTCTTCCATTTGCGCAACATCTCTAAAATTAGAAATATCCTGTCTCAGAGTGATGCTGAAAAACTAGTTCATGCATTTATTACTTCCAGGCTGGACTACTGTAATTCATTATTATCAGGATGTCCAAAAAACTCACTGAAAAGCCTCCAGCTGATCCAAAATGCTGCAGCAAGAGTCCTGACAGGGGCTAGAAAGAGAGAGCAGATTTCTCCTGTTTTGGCTTCCCTTCATTGGCTTCCTGTTAAGTCCAGAATTGAATTCAAAATCCTGCTCCTCACATACAAGGTCTTAAATAATCAGGCCCCATCTTATCTTAATGACCTTGTAGTACCATATCACCCTATTAGAGCACTTTGCTCTCGCTCTGCAGGCCTACTTGTTGTTCCTGGAGTATTTAAAAGTAGAATGGGAGGGAGAGCCTTCAGTTTTCAGGCCCCACTTCTGTGGAACCAGCTTCCAGTTTGGATTCGGGAGACAGACACTATCTCTACTTTTAAGATTAGGCTTAAAACTTTCCTTTTTGCTAAAGCATATAGTTAGGGCTGGACCAGGTGACCCTGAATCCTCCCTTAGTTATGCTGCAATAGACGTAGGCTGCCGGGGGATTCCCATGATGCATTGAGTTTTT
This sequence comes from Mchenga conophoros, assembly GCF_057382185.1. Classification (NCBI taxonomy): domain Eukaryota; kingdom Metazoa; phylum Chordata; class Actinopteri; order Cichliformes; family Cichlidae; genus Mchenga; species Mchenga conophoros. Next base: position 44,504 of record NC_140534.1, on the reverse strand, counting down.
CCTTTCCAGTCACCTTTCTCACTCACTATGTATTAACAGACCTCTCTGCATTGAATCATATCTGTTATTAATCTCTGTCTCTCTTCCACAGCATGTCTTTATCCTGTCTTCCTTCTCTCACCCCAACCGGTCGCAGCAGATGGCCGCCCCTCCCTGAGCCTGGTTCTGCCGGAGGTTTCTTCCTGTTAAAAGGGAGTTTTTCCTTCCCACTGTCGCTTGCTCATAGGGGGTCATATGATTGTTGGGTTTTTCTCTGTATCTATGAAGCGCCTTGAGGCGACTTTTGTTGTGATTTGGTGCTATATAAATCAAATTGAATTGAATTGAATTAAAATCGCTTCATGTTTTGGCCACCACACAGTGTTTTCCGAACTGATTCACGATCTGAAAGTGTGCAGATCTAACGTACATAATCCTTTGTTAGGTTTATTATTTTCATTTCACACGTAAAACATTTATAGATTCATTCACCACTCCTGTTAGTTTGAGCTTCAGGCTGCTGACGAACTCCTTCAAGATATGCAGGTAACATTTTTAGTGGAATCAGTTGTTAAAGAGGGAACACGCTTGTCTAATATTTTGTACGGAGTAAACGTTATATTATTTTAAATTTTTTTTTAAAGTTTATGTCACATTAAGTTGGTTAACTTAAGCTGTTTGATAATCTTTGCTTTAATCATAGACTGTATTTTAGGCGTTCCCTTTTTTCCTTGTTAATTGCGTAGAATGATGCACAGAGTGAACCTCAGCCAAGACCAGTGCGCTGGAAAAAACGTGACAGACAGGGAGCTTTTATTCCTCAAAGATCATCAACCACTCGAAGTACTAGTTGCATGCCACGTGCTCAGTGTTCACACAACCATTGATTTTATCTCACAACTTGTTTTCACCAAAGAATTTCAGTAAGTAAATATTCTTCAATTTTTTTCCCCCTCCAGTGTCCAGAGAGCAGCATCAATGTCCACGTGAAGAACCTAGTTATGTTGCCAGTGTCAACCCAACAAAAGGTACTTTACCTTCTTGTATTTATTGTGATTTCTGTTTACTTTTATATTTGTTGTTATAGTTGAGTTATGCAGGGCTTTTGTGCAGTCCTAAGAAACATACTGCCTAGAGTGTTTTTCACTTTGTGGAAGAGTTTCTTCCTTTCTTTCTTTTTTTTCTGTTAGTGTATGGTGCTTCATCAGGAGCTCCTTCAGTTGTTGGAGGATGGAGAAGAGGATGCAGCCATGACTTGTGAGACGTCGTCTGAGTCAGCTGCTACTCACTGGGCGATCAGAAATATGGTGTCCTTGCAAAAGTGGAAAGAGGCCAGGCCTTGTCTTATAGACAATATGTTAGCTACTCTGGATCCACAGTCACACCGTGTGTGTCAGTGTGGCAAACAAGTAGTTGTGAGGTGTCTGGACTGCCTGCCTCTTCCATTCCTTTGTGCTGACTGTGATATTGCAGTTCACACACGCTTTGTCCTGCACAACAGAGAGGCAGTAACAGGAGGGTTTTTGCAGCCTTCATCAGAGTTTCACAAGCCAATAGGTACGGTTTTTAAGTCTTATGCATTTCTTGCTTTGTATGAGTATGAGTGGGTGCTGTTATTGTATATTTATTGGAGTGGAGTGGAGTGCTGTAAAGTTTGAGGTGGACAGGATGTGCAAGGAGCCATGCTTTAGCTGCCCTGCCTGCACTCCAGACATGCTTGCCGTCTCAGTTGATGGAAACCGCAAGCTTTATCGCTTTCAGTCAAATGCAAGGTACGTTATGCATTGTGTACATAAGTCAAATATGGATTTGTAGAAAAATGTATTTTAATGTTTCTTTTCAAACAACTGTCACTGTGTTCGTTCAGCACTTCAGAGCAGGGGGACTTTGAAGGTGTCTTCATTGAAAAAGATGAGGAAGTTGCTGAGTTTGTGAAATACATCCAGAGACACACAAATCATGTAAGATACACATATATATATATATATATATATTAGTGCTGTTAGCGTTAATCTTGTTAAAATGACGTTAATGCCATAACCATATACACATACACGTATCCAGTGATGCCCTCATGCAGACCGATATTTGGCCCTGGCAGAGCACAAGTGAACGTAAGCTCTTGATATATAAATATCCTTTTTAAACAAACTCCCAGTATCTGAGCAGTAGTTGAATGTTTTGTTCTTGAATCATAATATGCTACTATGTTTTCCCATCTGATGTTGTTAAACTGTAGCTGCTGCTGACCTCCGGACAAAGAGAAAAGTCTTTGAGAAGGTGATGGCTGTGAGGCGCCTGAGAGAGGAGGAGATGATCCTTTGCAGGGAGATGCGGCATCACTGGACAGTGTTGCGAATGCCATCTGTGGTGTTGGGAACAATCTCCTCAGACTGTAAGCACTTTATTTATTTATTAATTTTTTGATGAATCGATTGAAAATAAGAGCAGATGCTAAAGTCTTACTGGATCTTTTACCTATATCTAGATTGCTAGCTAACACTGCCTTCTCCCTTTTAAAAAAATGTTTAATTACAGCATCCTAATTCCTTGTGTTTATGAGGTGAGGTTTTTTTTTTGTTTGTTTGGTTGTTTTTTAACTTTTCTCATATTTATTTGTTTTGTTCTTTTTACAGCCTCCTTTGTTGGCATGTCGGAGGATGCACAGAAGGGACTCTGTAGCCTGGTTTTAGAAAACAAAGTGAACTGAAAGCTGAAATGCTCAAAGTAAAGGACGTGTACAAGAGAATCCTCAGCCACCAACCACTCCTGGAAATGGACTCGGAGGAGGACATTCCAGACGATGCCACTGAGAGTGATTTGAGCACTTCTGCTGAAGACTGATTGTGTCATCATTGATGTTATGTTTGGTAAAATAAAAAGTTAATCACATCTCTGTTTAATGTGATTTTTCAACAGACATTTTACATTTTGAGAAGAAAAATGGAATTTCCTTGGTGCAGTTGTTTACCCTGAATCATTATTTCCCATCTAATTTAATGACTAGTGTACATGTTCAGATACGATAACATAATTTAATTTATGGGATGCTTTCTGGGCTGCTCAAATGATCACAAAATTTAAAAGCACCAGGCAGCACACTCACAAGTACATTTTTTGTTCAGTGTTTTGTCGAAGAAATCAACAAGTACAATTGAGATGTTTGCTGTAGTGGTGTGTTTGTTAAGAAGCATGCCAGCACACTGGTGAAGTGACAGTCCCAGAATGCACCCGAGCCAGTGACTCGCCCCAGAGCAAATGAAATTGCTTATCTAGAAAGACAACCGTCATCAAAGAAGAAGTAAAAGAGTAGGAAACAAATGGTAAGGGAAGGTACTGTGGGGTAGGAAAGAAAGGCCAGAGCTGTGCAAAATGACCTCCAGCAGGCTACAAATGTGCACGTCTGCTCAAACGGTCAGAAACCGACTCCATGAGGGTGGTATGAGGGCCCGACGTCCACAGGTGGGGTTGTGCTTACAGCCCAACACCGTGCCGGATGTTTGGCATTTGCCAGACAACACAAAGATTGGCAACTTTGCCACTGGCGCCCTGTGCTCCTCACAGATGAAAGCAGGTTCACACTGAGCACTTGTGACAGAGTCTGGGGACGCCGTGGAGAACCTTCTGCTGCCTGCAACATCCTCCAGCATGAGTTTGGCAGTGGGTCAGTTTTGGTGTGGGGTGGCATTTCTTTGGGGAGCTGCACAGCCCTCCATGTGTTCGGCAGAGGTAGCCTGACTGCCATTAGGTACTGAGATGAGATCCTCAGACCCCTTGTGAGACCATATGCTGGTGCGGTTGGCCCCGGGTTCCTCCTAATGCAAGACAATCCTAGACCTCATGTGGCTGGAGTGTGTCAGCAGTTCCTGCAAGATGAAGGCAATGATGCTGTGGACTGGCCCGCCCATTCCCCAGACCTGAATCCAATTGAGGACATCTGGGACATCATGTCTCGCTCCATCCACCAACTGCACCACAAAATGTCCAGGAGTGGGCAGATGCTTTAGTCCTGGAGTCTGGGAGGAGATCCATCAGGAGAGCATCTGCCACTTCATCAGGAGCATGTCCAGGTGTTGTAGGGAGGTCATACAGGCATGTGGAGGCCACACAGACTAGTGAGCCTCATTTTGACATGTTTTAAGAACATTACATAAAACCAAATTAATGATTCTGTATTGCATTGATCAAGGAACCAACCCAATAGGAGCTAAAGGAATCCTCTTGACATTACTTCACTCAGTAAGTTTATACTATGTTTAATGTGCATTTTCTTCATCAGTTTTGAACATAACATGTTAGCGCTCCCTGGTCCTTTTTGGAGACAGATCCTGAGACAGCAGGCAGCTATGGAGAACTCGTGTCAGCTGTGGTAATTAAGGAATACTTTGATTTAATATTGATTTCATGACAACTATCCTCAGGCACATATTCCTGGATATATATGATGACATAAGTAAAGTCCCATTTTACAATCATTGCCTTCTTTGATCTGACTTATTGCCTCAGACTTTGGCCCTGTGTCCCCAAAAGTATAGAAAATCCATGACACTGAGTAAGAGGCCTTTATCATGTTATAAGTGAGAGAGTTTGGTGTAACAGTGGTTGAACATGCCAAATCAATCCACAACATACTGCCATTCCCCAGCTGTAACCTGCATATGCATCAAACCAAAATCCAGTATCATAGACATAAAGATGAGGTTAAAGGGGTTGTATCATTTTGCCAGATAGCTTCATCCCAAAAAAGATAAACATTCTTCAAAAACAAAAGTTTGTGAATATTTGCTGTATTGCCAGGCCTAAACCAACCTGTTAAACTTATCAAATTATTGTCATAGATACGAACCTATTGATTGAAACAGAATAATCCATTGAAGCCTCCATCATCATCCACGATCACTGTTACTGTTCAGATTATTTCATCTCTGTTTTCCTCTAGAATGTTTTGAAAATCAGCATTTGATCAACAGACTTTTTAAAAGTTTATTTTGATCCTATTGTTTACGTGTGTAATTGCATTTTTATTGAAATTATGACAGGAAAACCCTTAATCAAATTGTATCTTTGATATCTAATAATAATATTAACAATAATGTTACATATGTAATATGTACACAATAATAATGTGCAAACAAACAAGAAAAATAGCAAAAAATGTCAATTTTTTTCTAATACCCTGTATATAAAAACCACATATGACCACAACTCCAAATGTGCAATTGTCACTGCATCTAAACATGACATATTACAAAAAGGTAGAAACATATAATATACAATATGTTCTGAAGCTGGTACTGGTACAGTTAACTTTGCTTTAGGCTCCCATACACAGTAGGTGTTACTTACCTTACGTGCAGTGCAGTATTACTTTACCTTGTAATATGTTATAATAAGCAAGTCACTTCTATATTTATGAGGATGTAGACAATAATGTTGGCTGATATGTAAAACTATGAGATGTCGAGTGCAGGGAAGATATTATTGATGGATCAGATTCATGAATGTGTTAGGTACTTAAGCCACAATTAGAGAGTGAAACAGAGACTGACACTGGTTGAAATGTATAGTAAATATTTTATTTTGAACTTTTATGCTGAACTACAAGCTGTGAACTGTGCGATCTCTGCGACCTGTGGTGCCTGGTTTACTGTGTGTAAAACTGCGCAGGTTCCCATGTGTCATCCCACACTTTGCCACTGTCAGGAGAAAAACATAACAAAGAACAACCACACACAAAATAGGACAATTTAGGTTGTGACATATGACAATTTTTTAGGATGAAATATCTTCTATATTCATGTCATGCTTTATACACCTTCATTGTAATATAAATGAATCAAATCAAGTCAGACAGTAATAATATATGTAGTAGATGTCAAGCAGGACCACAGCAGCAGCCACGATCCATCGGAACCTGCTGGATGAGAGAGCACAGAAACTCCAGGGAGGAAGTTTAGTTAGTAACATGCATGAACTGCATTACTGGGACATGTATGTTTACAGATGGTGAGGGAGAGGGGGAGAGTTTTCAGTAAAACGAGACGCGACTGCATCTTCAACCAATACTGAGCCTGCATAACCCTGAAAGAGACAGACAGAGAGAGGGGGGGGGGGGGGGGGGACACTAACCCCCAGCAGTCTGGTCCCATTACAGCATAACTAAGGGCTGAGCTGAACCAGCCCTAACTATAAGCTCTATAAAGAAGTAAAGTCTTATGCCTACTCTTAAAAGTGTTGACCATGTCCACCTCCAAATCTCATAATGGACTTTGGAGGTGGACAGCTATCAAGCTCCTCACAGAAGAGGAGCTCGATAGCTAAAAGCTCTCAATTTACTTTAGTCCAAATACATGAATTCAAATTGAGGTGATAACTATTTATCAACAATATGAATGTCTGTTCCTGTCCAACAAAGTTGTTACTACATACCATGTTGAGCAAGGCTTCCACTTGACTTTAACTTCTTCTTTTTCCTGAAAAACATGATATAAACAAACAATTAATTAAGAAAGACATGCAAGTTGCATACAAAAAGGAGCTTATAAACATTTGTGTACTATTGAATGGCTCAATAAAAACATAAGAACCACTACAATGCGTGTACTGCCAGCATCGAGTGCATGTTAGCAAAGCAACACTGCTTACATTGTGGCTCACAAGCAAAACTAACTGAAGCAGATGTTACTGAATGGGAAGGAGCACCTCCACATCAATCACTCCTTCTGAGCATGATGTCAGGAGGACTTTAAAGAACGTAAACATCAGGAAGGCAGCACGACTAGGTCGTATCAGGTGGTCTGTTCTTATTTAATGTCCTATTTGGAGTGAAATCCTGACTCAGTGGCTGAATTAGTGTAGATTCATCAAATACAAAAGCTTATGGATATTCAGTCAGGCACAGTTCAAATCCGGGAAGTCCAAAGACGCAAACAAATCTGCACAACAGCAGGCTAAATTACTTACATTTACAACTCTCCTGTCTACTATCTCTTCATATTTGAAAATCTTCTGTGTACGGTGTTTTCGGCATTCTGAAAAATAACAAATGAAATATTTACATGAGTTCTGTAAAACTGGAAAAAAAATGCAAAAATTAAGAAAAAGAGATCTTAACAAACTTAACGAACATGTCATGTGTTTCGTACATTTACAATACCATAACGTCTAACCTTTCCTTGTCCTTTTTTTGTTTGGGACATCCGAGGTGTACACAGTAGAAATTGAGGGAGATGCAGGATGTGGAGATGAAGAGGAGGATGCAGGAGGAAGCAGAGATGAAGAGGAGGATGCAGGAGGAAACAGAGACAGAGAGGAATATGCAGGAGGAAGCAGAGATGAAGAGGAGGATGCAGGAGGAAGCAGAGATGAAGAGGAGGATGCAGGAGGAAGCAGAGACAGAGAGGAATATGCAGGAGGAAGCAGAGACGGAGAGGAGGATGCAGGAGGAAGCACAGACGAAGAGGAGGAAGCAAAGATGGAGAGGAGGATGCAGGAGGAAGCAGAGATGAAGAGGAGGATGCAAGAGGAAGCAGAGACGAAGAGGAGGATGCAGGAGGAATCAGAGACAGAGAGAAAGATGCAGGAGGAAGCAGAGATGAAGAGGAGGATGCAGGAGGAAGCAGAGACAGAGAGGAAGATGCAGGAGGAAGCAGAGACGGAGAGGAGGATGCAGGAGGAAGCACAGACGAAGAGGAGGAAGCAGAGATGGAGAGGAGGATGCAGGAGGAAGCAGAGATGGAGAGGAGGATGCAAGAGGAAGCAGAGACGGAGAGGAGGATGCAAGAGGAAGCACAGACGAAGAGGAGGAAGCAGAGATGGAGAGGAGGATGCAGGAGGAAGCACAGACAGAGAGGAAGATGCAGGAGGAAGCACAGACGAAGAGGAGGAAGCAGAGATGGAGAGGAGGATGCAGGAGGAAGCAGAGATGAAGAGGAGGATGCAGGAGGCTGACAGAGGGAAGATGTTGGTACAGGCTCTAAATGAAGAATAAATTCCTCGTTTAGAGCCTCTGGGTCTGGGACTGGTCCAGCATCGACACTGTCAGCAGAGGATGGTCCAGCTGCTGGTGTAGACCTTTTAGCAGGAGGTGAAGCTTGTAATTCTGAAAAATTTTAAATATTAAACATTCATTAAAATGGGTTGAAAAAATGTACAGTACACATAAACACATAATAAGTAGCCCAAACTTTAATAATATGTCTGCATTAGGTGCATAGTAATTACATAAATTGCAAAAAAGTGCAATAAACTACAAAAAAATTGAAAATCGTTTTTGTTTTTTTAACATATATTTCTAGTTAGAGAAATTTAAGAGGCTTATCCCTCAAAACTGTAAATACAAAAAAGTTACACAAACTAGTTTCCCACCACAGGAAATTTATTTTGAGTGTCTTCATAGTTTTATTTTTGAAATACACCAATTTTTATATACTGCAGGAAAAACGAAAATAAATATTATAGTGCAAATTTGCAAAATAACAGCATATGCATCAAAATAAACTATTTCCAGCAGTGCAATATGAGTCTTAAGCATCCCAGAAACGACACAGAAAGTCATAAAGTCAAACATAACTTTTTAAAACACATAACAAGTAAAACACAAGCTCATAAGGCCCCGATCGTAAAAAACTACATTTCCGCAAAATTACGTCACTTCCGGTTTCGGGCAGGTCATGCGGTCATGTGATAGTTCGCGCTGATGGACGTAGGAAGTGTTACAAACAGCTGATGGATCGGCGAAGCCTGTTTCTGGAATATCATGTTTTTGTTGCTGCAAGTGATTTTTATGCAGTTTTTGCAAAGCTATATGTGGAAGGAAACTGTGACCTAGGACAAGCTGATGGCATAAGATGTAAGTACAACTCCTCCAGTTTCATATGCAAAAAAAATTATTGCGCTAGCTTACTTGGTTGCAGAGCTACCGGGATTTAAAAATAGTTACGCAAAACAGAGCGTGCCCGCTCCGATCGGCTGTAAAGGGTTAATAAAGTTTAATATTTTGGAAAAAAAATGTTGGCAAAGAGAGGAAGTACCGATCGGGTTTCCGGTAAGGATCGGGTAGCGTTGAAACTCTGTCGTGCTAGCTAGCACGCAGTATGAGTCATTGTAACTGTCAGCACAACGAAAATAAACTACACCTAAACTCGGTTTATATCTGACCCAAATAGAGTGCAGTTCATAACTTCTTACCTGAAATTCAGTTCACCTCACGCTCCGACCGGCAGCCGCCTGCTTCTCCTGCCTTCGGTTTCCCTGATCCGGGATTGAGCTCTGCGTTAGCCACCACCGGTCGATCGGCGGCCGCCTCGCCGGTGGCTAGCTGCCCTGTGTTGTAGCTCCGCGTTAGCCACCACCAAAAAGCTCAGTTATTTTTTCCACATCGACCAGCATCATCGGCCCATATAAACGAAAAATAAGTCCAGCTAAGACAAACACTGTTTGCGAGCGATCGGGGGTGAAAGGAGCCTCACTGAAAGGGTGTTTTTTAGCGAAGGGTCGCTAGCCGGCTAGCATGAGAACGGGTTGGTACAGACAGTATTCTCCAAAGAGTTGTTGTGTTGTATAATTTGTCTCCTGTCCTAATTTCCTCTCTCCCTGAGGACACTCCAGGTCCAAGCGCAGCAATGGGTAACCAAGAGTTTCCCAAAAGTCAGCCGCCCACAACAGGGAGAAAGAGGAAAAGAGACCGAAATGATGAGCTGCTAGACCTCATCAGAGAGGAGAGCGCAACAGAACAGGTCACATGACAGCACAGCATTTTCTCTGCATTTTCTACCCACAGTTTGAACTGAATAACAAATAACACAACCTACACAAACTGAAAACAAACAGAAATCACAGAGTAAAATTTGAAAACTTTTATTGATGTTAATTTAAAAGTTATTTAAAAAAAGAAAACCCATATAAAGTAAAAAAAAAAGTAAAAAAAAAATCGTAAAAATAAATAAAAAGAAAGGAAAAAAAGAAAAGAAAACCCAAACAGACAAACCCCTCTGAGCAAGCAATAGGCGACAGTGGGAAGGAAAAACTCCATTTTAACAGGGAGAAACCTCCGACAGAACCGGGCTCTGTGAGGGGACAGCCATCTGCCTCGACTGGTCAATGGGTTCTCATAAGTGACTCGATCAATTTAAAAAGAGCCATTCTAATTGTAAAAATAACCAATTTAAAATCCAGTTAGTTTTCTAGGATTCAAGCAAACTACATTAAACCCGGAGGGAGCCCTAGCTGCAGATTGTTAAAGATATCAACTTGAATATTCCGGGCAGTATTTTCATTCCTGACATTAATGGTATTAGTGCCACCAAAGGAATTGTTTACTATGTTCACAACCGTACTTTGCTGTGAAATAGCAGGTTGCCCCTGGTTTGAATCTTCTGTGTCTGAGTCATCTGGGCTCCCCATACAGCACACACACAAGCATGCAAACAGGTTTTTGCAATTTTGATTGTTTGGCCTAGATTCAGGTTCAGGAGCTGGGTCCTGTGTTGGTGACGGTGTGTGGGTGACAGTTGATGCTTTATTGGCCATCAACTGGCCATCAACTTTGCATTTTTGATTATTGAATCTAGATTCCAGTTCAGGTGGTGTCTCCTGTGTTGGGCTGGTGACAGTTGATGCTTTATTGGCCATTGCGTTTTAATATCTATTTGCAGATAATTTGTTTTCTCCGTTTGTTAAAACTAGCGTTTGAAAATCCGTTCCTGCAGAGGGCTATTTATAGACTTAAATCCTTTGAAGTGTATGACGTCACTGAAGCCTTTGCTCTAAGCCCCGCCCACTTCGAGAAAAAAAAAGAATGCGCTCGAAGTGTGTGGCGTGTTTGTCTCCGCCCTTAATTTCATCACAGCCTCCCAATAACTGGAAGGTTCGAAGTGGGCGGGGCTTAGAGCAAAGGCTTCAGTGACGTCATACACTTCAAAGGATTTAAGTCTATAAATAGCCCTCTGCAACTCTGAATTTCTAACACAAGCGTTAACAAACGGAGAGAATAAATTAACAGCAAACAAATAGCTATTGAAGCAAAATGGACAACAGCACAGCTAGGAGCAATCCAGACAATGTCAGGAGTGATTCCACTCCTGCAGATGATGTTAGGCCACTGCTAGAGGAATTGCTAAATAATGTTACACATGAGCAGTGGCAACAGTTGCGGTCTGATTACGCCGAAAATGGCACCATAGGAAGGCTGTGTAATTTTGTAGATAATGTCATAGCCCTATGCTCACTGTCGGCAGGTGCAGAAATGAGGTTTTGCCAGGACACTGCTGTCACTAGCACAACAACAGTGGCCTCAATGGAGACACAGACAGCTCCTGAACTTGCACAGACCTCTAACACAGTTGACCGTAACACGGAAATACCAGCTGATATTTCACAGAAAACAACAGTCAACTTTCACAGCACAGCAGAAAATTGCCCTGGTGCCACATATATCACTAATATCCATAATACCAATAATGTCAAAGTTTTTCAATTTAACATCTTTAAAAAACTGGAATTCAGTTCAATACGAAAAACCGAAAAAATAACTGTCATGCCCAATACTCCAGTAGACAAGAAAGATCGTGATGACACTCAGGCTGTAGATAAAGCAGGAACCTCTTTGGAAAAGGATGTAACCCCAAAGAAATCCTCTGCTCAACATGAAGCCAGCACTGATATGTTCAACATCACAGAAAATAGCAGAAAAGCACTGGCCTTAAAGGAGACAGAGACAGCGCCAGAACTTACACAGACTTCAGAGGATAATGCATGGCTGACAGATCTTATTCAGGCTGTGATTTCACAGCTTGCTAAGATATCAATGTCCAACCCTTCTGATTCTCTCCAAAAATGTCTTTTGGATTCAATCAGGGCTGAACTACAGGGAACAGATTTACCCTCAGAAATCCAGGAACATTGCGACAGAATCGCTAAAGCCATTTCCACTGATCTTTGTAATAGATTAATTGTATCTGGGGAAGAGGGTGTAATGGCTTTAGTTGCCTTAGTTTTCAAAGAACACATTTTGGCAGTGAAGAATGAATTGTATCAAAACACTCTGTAATAACCTCCCCCCTGCTGGGGCTAGTAAATTGGGACTTTAAATTGGCTTTAAATAGATTATATATTTTTGAAAGCCCTTGGAACGGTCGCGGCAGATGGCTGTCCCCTCACTGAGCCCGGTTCTGCCGGAAGTTTCTTCCTCTTAAAAGGGAGTTTTTCTTCCCCACTGTCGCCAAGTGCTTGCTCAGAGGGGTTTTTCTGTTGGGGTTTTCTTTTTAATAACTTTTAAAAAAAAAGTTAACATCAATAAAAGTTATTAAATTTTACACTGATTTCTGTTTTTTTATTGTCTGTAAGTTGAATAAATACATTTGTTATTTCTTACTCAGTTCAAACTGTGGGTAGAAAATGTTGTGCTGTCATGTGACCTGTTCTCTCTCTCTCACACACACACACACACACACACACACACACACACACACACACACACACATACACACACACACACACACACACACACACACACACACACACACACACACACACCAACATTGGTTTGATTAAACAAAAAAAGGAACAATTTAAAAAGTTTTCACACACATTTCTTTTTCTCCAGACATGAATGACACCAGAAAATCACTTTCAGATCCTCTCATGGCAATGCAGCAGAGGATTTAACACATGACCTTTGACCCTCTCTAGAGAACCTCTGCTTTTCTTCTTCTCGTCCCCCCACTTGGCAGCATTACTGCCTCCGGCTGATCATCTTGCTTCTCCCCCTGCAGAGTTTGGAATCTGGTGTGAGAAGAGACGCCACCGCTCAACAGCATGCTCTCACCCAGGTGATACTTGAGCATACCTGACAGCTGCTGAGGGTCACCTGGACACAGAAACACAAACAGGTCTGATCACATTTCCTTCTTCATGCTAAGCTCTGCTATAAGCCACAACTTGCTTTGCCCCATGTTTGTAGATGACTGGAATCAGAGCAGAGTCTCTGCATGTCTTTATTAGGGTGGAAGCTGCTACTGATATTTGTGCAGCAGACTAAACAAACAGTTTGTGAACATTCAGCATGTTCAGTCCAATCAAAAAGCAGGAAAATAGCCCCACTGAGAAATCTCTACAAGGCACCGCTGAGAGGTGCCATGTAGAGATTCATACATTCGGTCTTCATACTCGACTCCAGATCTGGACTTGTGTTGAACTCGACTGAGGTGGTCTGATCAGACACAGCGCTGCTCTTCACTGCAGCTGTCCACAAATCACAGAGGAAGTCAGGAGTGTTTTTACCTCGTCTAGCTGCCTCTGTGTGTGTGTGTGTGTGTGTCTCTTTAATTCATTTTTCTTTGTAAGCTACAGAGACCTTCACAGGACAATAATTGATCCTCGTGTTCGCATGAAATCACTAAATACATGCAGCAAAGCCCAGAGGACACAGGTAACCGATACAGGAGACTTTTCCTGCCCTTCCAGGGAGAAAGTCGATTTCTTCAGTTATACTTCCTGTTGTTTTTTTTGGTTTTTACGTTGAAGATTTTAGATGTTTGGCTTTTAATTCTGGTACTCCTGTTTTAATTTCAAGGCCTGAGGTTGTTCTTCTTGCACCCGTGGACAGAATCGTCTGTTTTTATAGTTTTATAGTTGTTTTGGAGTCAATTTTGCTTCAGTTAGTTCATTTAAAATATTTTAAATAGTTGGGTTTTTTTTATTGTCAGTGGTAGTTTGCTGTGTATTGTGTTGTGTGAACTTGGCAAACTAACTAAAGGAAGCATGTCCCAGGTCTGGTTTGTGGGTGGTTGTCTGCTTAGTAATGAACTCTGCAGACCACATCAAGCTTTCTGCTTCCCACAGGTGTAGCATATGGACTGAAAGCAAACAGAGGTGTTAGTGTGTTGTTGTGTAGTTTCTATTGAAGCTGACATCATTTAATGCTGTTTCTGCATGCTGGTCAGTGCCATCCAGACAGCAGGTATGACTGAGCTTTTGAACCAGGAGAAGGTGTTTACCTTCTTCGCTCCCAACGACGATGCCTTCAATGCACTGCCGCAGGATGAACTCAGCAGGCTGATGTGTGAGTTTTATTCAACTACACAGCTTCTCTTCATTCACATTCTTAATTTATCCACATGGACACTTTCCACACACGTGTGTAAAGCGTCTCTCTTCTTTACAGCAGCTTATGCTGAGACAGCTCGTTCTCACTCCGGACGCGTAAAATAATGACGATTTGTCACGTCCCTTAACTTCTCATGCTGACACCTAAGGTACCCTTCCACATTTTTATGTGACGCTGTGGGTTGTCAATTCATTCCAATATGAACCCGCTCGCGGCGATCGGAGACGCTTCGAGCAGAGGCTCCAGCCATCCTTTTACTCCAATAATAACCCCGTCACGGCGAAACATGACACCGTGAAGCACAATCTAACTGGAGAACCGGGGACCCTCTCCGCGAACGGGTTTTTCTTCCTAATTTAATGCTTTCTTTTAATGACATCGTTAACATTTCTCAACAAAAACACATGAAAGTATCACTGATAATTCAACAGTAAAAGCTTGGAGTCATTTTTGACCAGGACATGTCCTTCAACGCACATATTAAACAAATATGTAAGACTGCTTTCTTCCATTTGCGCAACATCTCTAAAATTAGAAATATCCTGTCTCAGAGTGATGCTGATGCGACTTTTGTTGTGATTTGGCGCTATATAAATCAAATTGAATTGAATTGAATTAAAATCGCTTCATGTTTTGGCCACCACACAGTGTTTTCCGAACTGATTCACGATCTGAAAGTGTGCAGATCTAACGTACATAATCCTTTGTTAGGTTTATTATTTTCATTTCACACGTAAAACATTTATAGATTCATTCACCACTCCTGTTAGTTTGAGCTTCAGGCTGCTGACGAACTCCTTCAAGATATGCAGGTAACATTTTTAGTGGAATCAGTTGTTAAAGAGGGAACACGCTTGTCTAATATTTTGTACGGAGTAAACGTTATATTATTTTAAATTTTTTTTTAAAGTTTATGTCACATTAAGTTGGTTAACTTAAGCTGTTTGATAATCTTTGCTTTAATCATAGACTGTATTTTAGGCGTTCCCTTTTTTCCTTGTTAATTGCGTAGAATGATGCACAGAGTGAACCTCAGCCAAGACCAGTGCGCTGGAAAAAACGTGACAGACAGGGAGCTTTTATTCCTCAAAGATCATCAACCACTCGAAGTACTAGTTGCATGCCACGTGCTCAGTGTTCACACAACCATTGATTTTATCTCACAACTTGTTTTCACCAAAGAATTTCAGTAAGTAAATATTCTTCAATTTTTTTCCCCCTCCAGTGTCCAGAGAGCAGCATCAATGTCCACGTGAAGAACCTAGTTATGTTGCCAGTGTCAACCCAACAAAAGGTACTTTACCTTCTTGTATTTATTGTGATTTCTGTTTACTTTTATATTTGTTGTTATAGTTGAGTTATGCAGGGCTTTTGTGCAGTCCTAAGAAACATACTGCCTAGAGTGTTTTTCACTTTGTGGAAGAGTTTCTTCCTTTCTTTCTTTTTTTTCTGTTAGTGTATGGTGCTTCATCAGGAGCTCCTTCAGTTGTTGGAGGATGGAGAAGAGGATGCAGCCATGACTTGTGAGACGTCGTCTGAGTCAGCTGCTACTCACTGGGCGATCAGAAATATGGTGTCCTTGCAAAAGTGGAAAGAGGCCAGGCCTTGTCTTATAGACAATATGTTAGCTACTCTGGATCCACAGTCACACCGTGTGTGTCAGTGTGGCAAACAAGTAGTTGTGAGGTGTCTGGACTGCCTGCCTCTTCCATTCCTTTGTGCTGACTGTGATATTGCAGTTCACACACGCTTTGTCCTGCACAACAGAGAGGCAGTAACAGGAGGGTTTTTGCAGCCTTCATCAGAGTTTCACAAGCCAATAGGTACGGTTTTTAAGTCTTATGCATTTCTTGCTTTGTATGAGTATGAGTGGGTGCTGTTATTGTATATTTATTGGAGTGGAGTGGAGTGCTGTAAAGTTTGAGGTGGACAGGATGTGCAAGGAGCCATGCTTTAGCTGCCCTGCCTGCACTCCAGACATGCTTGCCGTCTCAGTTGATGGAAACCGCAAGCTTTATCGCTTTCAGTCAAATGCAAGGTACGTTATGCATTGTGTACATAAGTCAAATATGGATTTGTAGAAAAATGTATTTTAATGTTTCTTTTCAAACAACTGTCACTGTGTTCGTTCAGCACTTCAGAGCAGGGGGACTTTGAAGGTGTCTTCATTGAAAAAGATGAGGAAGTTGCTGAGTTTGTGAAATACATCCAGAGACACACAAATCATGTAAGATACACACATATATATATATATTAGTGCTGTTAGCGTTAATCTTGTTAAAATGACGTTAATGCCATAACCATATACACATACACGTATCCAGTGATGCCCTCATGCAGACCGATATTTGGCCCTGGCAGAGCACAAGTGAACGTAAGCTCTTGATATATAAATATCCTTTTTAAACAAACTCCCAGTATCTGAGCAGTAGTTGAATGTTTTGTTCTTGAATCATAATATGCTACTATGTTTTCCCATCTGATGTTGTTAAACTGTAGCTGCTGCTGACCTCCGGACAAAGAGAAAAGTCTTTGAGAAGGTGATGGCTGTGAGGCGCCTGAGAGAGGAGGAGATGATCCTTTGCAGGGAGATGCGGCATCACTGGACAGTGTTGCGAATGCCATCTGTGGTGTTGGGAACAATCTCCTCAGACTGTAAGCACTTTATTTATTTATTAATTTTTTGATGAATCGATTGAAAATAAGAGCAGATGCTAAAGTCTTACTGGATCTTTTACCTATATCTAGATTGCTAGCTAACACTGCCTTCTCCCTTTTAAAAAAATGTTTAATTACAGCATCCTAATTCCTTGTGTTTATGAGGTGAGGTTTTTTTTTTGTTTGTTTGTTTGTTTTTTACTTTTCTCATATTTATTTGTTTTGTTCTTTTTACAGCCTCCTTTGTTGGCATGTCGGAGGATGCACAGAAGGGACTCTGTAGCCTGGTTTTAGAAAACAAAGTGAACTGAAAGCTGAAATGCTCAAAGTAAAGGACGTGTACAAGAGAATCCTCAGCCACCAACCACTCCTGGAAATGGACTCGGAGGAGGACATTCCAGACGATGCCACTGAGAGTGATTTGAGCACTTCTGCTGAAGACTGATTGTGTCATCATTGATGTTATGTTTGGTAAAATAAAAAGTTAATCACATCTCTGTTTAATGTGATTTTTCAACAGACATTTTACATTTTGAGAAGAAA
>NC_140534.1:0-27117 GCF_057382185.1 Mchenga conophoros | reverse complement strand
GTTGTTGCTATGCTTGTTGCCATGCTTGTCATATTCATATTCATCATCATCATTGCTGTTACCATCATTCCACCGGTCTCTGTATATATTTACTGAAGCACCCTGACCATGAGGTTTATCCTAACCCTAACCGTTTCTAAACCTGCGCTGGATTTAACTTTATCCTTGATGCCCAGCCCTGAATTCAATCCTGACCCTAACCACTTTGAACCCTATATTGGTTTGACCTTTGACCCCCAAAAATTCCCCCCCCCCTCCCCTCTCTCCCCCACCCCTTTCTTTCGCTCTCCCTCCCTCCCTCCTCCCCTCCCTCCCCATCTGGAAGCCTCATGCCCAGGATGCTAAAACAATCCCTTCTCAGGGCACCAAGTCGGGGACATGGTTCCTTGAGCCGGGAGCAAGGATGGCCTGCGCATTGGTGCCCGATTGCCTTCGGCAATCGAGCCCCCATCTTACCTTCTCCTAACCGGCCTGTGCCCCTTGTCCACCCACTCCTGGGACCCTCTGTCCTTACACAAAGCACTGTATATATGTGTGTATATTCAATAACTGTACATAACATCAACATAATTCGAATTGTGATACTGTTCTTTTAACTCTCATATGGAGAGAGACTTTATGTGGAAACTGTATATTTCTATACACAGATTACTGTCATCCGATGTACATATTGTTCTACTGTATATATCATCAACGCCATTTTGTTTGTGATGATTTTTCTTTAACTCTCATATGGAGAGTAACTTTTTGTGAAAAATGTATTCCTCTTCACAATTTACGATGGACCAAAATGCTCCTGAACACTGCAAACAAGTAAGCACCCAATCAATTTGAATTTTTTAAAGGGACCTCTGACTCACGGAGCAAATGCTCCTCTCATTGGCTGAGCAGACCCGCAAAGTTTGAATTTGGACTTGCGCAGTGTACACACGGAACATAACTGATGTCTTGTTATGCTGTATTCATTCTTCTAGTAAGCCAGCCTGAAGAAGGTTCATGAGAACCGAAACGTCGCGTTTTTGGCTTACGTTTATTGATATTTGTTCATTTTGATTTTTTGGTATTGAGCAAAAATAAAGCTCTTAATTATTATACCAAGCTAAACGTGAGTGTCTTCAGTTTGCGCACAGCTGCTTAACATTACTAGCACAGTCACCAGTGACCAGTTAGTTAAGTTAAAGCCACGAGTGGGACCGCAAACATGCCCACGTTTACAGCAGAGGACCAGTGGACCGTCGTCCGACGACGTGGAGACCGGAGAGGAGATCGCGGCTTCGCGAGCGGCCGGAGGTCACCCCGACGGACCAGCTACCCGTCCCGCAACAGACGCCGGACCTACGCATCGGTGGTCAGAGGACGTGACCACCGTGAGGAGAGAGAAATCCCACACACATGGCAGCACAACCAGCGGAGAGAACGGCCGACTGGGGATCGCTATGCTGCCCGACACGGAGATCGAACTGAACGAGAGCAGCGGTTTGAACGGGGGCCAGCCCAGGACAAACGAGGAGATCGCTACTTCACGAGCGACCGGAGGCCACCCCGACGGACCAGCTACCCGTCCCGCAATGGACGCCGGACCTACGCATCGGTAGTCAGAGGACGTGACCACCGGGATGAGAGAGGAATCCCGCACACATGGCAGCGGAATCAGCAGAGAGGGCGACCGACTGCGGACCGCTATGCTGCCCGTCACCGAGAGCGGCGTTTTGAACAGAGACCAGCCCAGAACAGACGGTATGTGAAACACGCCAGATCCGAACGACCTGAGCCTCCCACAAACAAAATACCATCTGATGACCCGGACTTTTCTACCAAAGTGCGTATCATTCACAGACTCATCAAATCAGTCCACCACCTTAAAAATGTCTCGAGGGATGCATATCCGCCCTCTTTGAATAAAATAGCCCAGAACTTGATGACTGTTATTAAGCCCGCTGTCCCCAGTGAACGGACACAGACTCGTATTGAGGGTAATGCTCAAAACTGGGCGTACAACACTGTTTTAATCCTCCGTGAACATTATTCTGAGGCGATGGAGGAGGAATTAAAAAGCCTTTTTGAGTTCCCCAAGCAGGACTGGAGGGGACCATTTGAAGTGGCGACATCCTGGGCCAAACGTAACCTGGGCCGCCGCCTCCGGCCTGAGTCGCTAGAACAGACCGAGGCAGCCATCGTGGCGAGACTGGCGGACCTGAGGACAGACACCAGATCGACAGGGCGGCACCATACAGCCGGCGAACAGACACGACAACCAGAGGCGAGCGAAGACCTGATACAGCTCGACCCTATCGAACCCCTGATGGAGGTGTCACAGCCAGCTCCTCCCCGCGCGCGACCTGCCACACCACGGCCCATCACCAGCCGTGCCTTAACGATTACTGCGCAGGTTCATGCTCCATCTGCAGCGGGCCCTGTAACCACGGCGACAGCGGCTACAATGACGGATCCCATCAGAGGCGACTGGTCACCCTTCCTAGAGAAGCAGGTGGAGGAGAACGACGACCCGAGGCCCACCACCCCCACACCCCCCCAAACAACCCCTCACCATGAGGATTCTCCTGAACATGAACCCGAACCAACGTCACCACAAGACCAGAGAGTGAGGAGGGTCCTCGCCTCTCTTCACGTGGCCTCCACTGGGGAGCAGTCACCCCCACCCACTCAGCCTCCACAGCCTTCGGAGGACATGGAGATTGAGGTAATGGACCTCACACAGGGAGAATCCACTCCCACCAAATCCAAGGGAGGCAGAAAAACAGCACCCAAACCTCCTACGGCTTCACACTGCAGCCTGCCACGCACCACTCAGGATAGACTGAAATCCTGCGTGCAGACCCGCCTCCAGACGAGGAGAATTGAGGAATCCTCCTTGTCTCCTCCCTCTTCACCAGGCTCACCTATTCGGCAGGCGTACCCTCCAACGAGACATCCGAACACACAGAAGAAACTGCTAGACTGGAGCCTTCACATCAGAGAAGCATCACTCATCATTGGTGATTCAAATGTGAGTACACTCCCATCCTTTTCAGCACCAGGCATACAAATTGATAGTTTTCCCGGGGCAAAATGGTGCCATGCACAGGCCCTGTTAGAAAAGGCGACCTGTGACGAAGATGTGGAAACACTGGTGCTATCCTTTGGCCTGAACAATAGGTCGCAAAGGGACAAAAACACACCAGTCACAGAGCTGAAGAAGGCACTGCAGACAGCTCAGGAAAAATTTCCTGAGGCTGACATCTACATTCCAGCGATTAACTTTTCCTTAGCTCTGCCCCAGAATGAGCAGGAAACACTGCTACACCTGAACACTTTTATTACAGGTCTGGATAATCACATACCTACTCTTCCTGCTTCAATGTTCCACACAGAGAAGGACAATGTCCACTGGACTGATAAGACAGCGAAATGTATGTTGGAGCACTGGAGTGATTATGTAAATGTAGTGTCCCCATAAACCCAGTCAACAGGGAGGGGGTAAGTGGTGATAATTGCAACAGTGTCATTAACTTATCCAGACACTTTCAGCCTTCCACTGCTCAGCGGACCCTTTTAAGTAGGGGCCTTAATTTCATTCCCACAAAAGGTTATAATAAAAATTTCCTGTTACAATGTAGATATGATATCCAACAATATCACAGAAGGGTCAAATTGGCTATACATTATGGGGATAAGTCTGACACAGAACCCCAGCCCTTCACTCCCAAATCTGATTGGTCTCCTCCCTTAGGTCAGCTTCCACAGGAGGTATCCACCTTGGTGAAAGCTGATTATGAATATTTTCAAAATCATTTCCACATTGACCGCATCAAACCCAATTTGAAGGGAGATGAAACCAAAGCTCTAAAAGAGCTAAGAGAAAACAAACAAATAATCATAAAACCGGCAGACAAAGGAAGTGCTGTGGTCATCCTGGACAGAGATCAATATTTACAGGAGGGCTACAGACAACTTAATGATACAACGTACTATTCAAAATTGAAGAAACCCATTTATTTGGAAACACTACCTATTGTGGAGAAAATAATTAATAATCTTTATCAAAAGAAATTCATTAACATGAAACAAAAAAACTATTTATTAGGCTCCTCTGAGCCAAGAGGAAGGTTGTTTTATTTGCTACCCAAAATCCACAAAGACCCGACTAAGTGGTCTGTACCATTCCAAGTGCCCCCCGGGCGTCCCATCGTATCTGACTGTGAAAGTGAAACATACCACACAGCAGAATACCTGGACTTTTTTCTGAATCCCTTGTCCACAAAGCATGATAGTTACATTAAAGACACATATGACTTTGTGGAGAAGGTGAAACAGGCAGAGGTACCCCCAAACTCATTTCTCTTCTCGATTGACATTGACAGCCTTTACACCAATATTGACATTAAGGAGGGAATGAACTCCATTAGGAATATTTTCCATAAATATCCAGACAAGAAAAGGCCAGAAAAAGAATTATTACAATTATTGGACATCAATCTGACGAGAAATGACTTTGAGTTCAACGGTGACTTCTTCTTACAAATAAAAGGGACAGCCATGGGCAAGAAATTTGCCCCTGCATATGCCAACATATTCATGGCTGAATGGGAGACTGCGGCCCTGGCAAAATGTGTTAAAAAACCACTGTATTACTATAGGTTTCTTGACGACATCTGGGGAGTATGGCCTCATTCTGAGCAAGATTTTGAAATGTTTCTGGGCACTCTGAATAGTCACAATGACTCCATTAAACTTAAATCCACAATTAACAAATCCACAATTGACTTCTTGGACACAACCACCTTTAAGGGCCCAAATTTTTCACAGACCCACAAATTGGACATCAAAGTGTTTTTCAAACCCACGGACACACATGCACTGCTGTTCAAAACAAGCTTCCACCCTAAACACACCTTTGCTGGTTTAATTAAGTCCCAACTATTAAGATTTCATAGAATTTGCACCCAGCAGACTGATTTCAGAGCAGCGACCAAAATTCTATTTTCTGCTCTCGCCACTAGAGGGTATTGTCGCTCTTTCCTTAGGAAATGTTTTAAATCATTCCTACAGATCAAACCCATTGATTTAACTCCTATTCTGCCAGTTGTTTTGACATATGCCCCATCAACATGCAAACTGATCAGAGTGATTAAGAGCAACTTTCAGGATCTTGCCCAGAAAACCCAATTGCTGGGTGATTATAAGGTGATAGCTGCCTTTAGGAGGAATAAAAACCTGAGGGATTTCCTCATTAAGGCAAAACTTTCACCTCTCTCTGAGCCCAAACTCAGAGACCAGGGGCAATTTTTTAAGCACCAAACATGGTTGCGCAGCTTCTCAAATGGAAATGTATTCCACTCACAATGTAACAGTACTCCACGCTCCAGGAACTGTATTTATGTGATTACTTGCAGCGAATGTGGCATCCAATATGTTAGTGAGACAGGCAACACACTTCTGACCAGATTCACCCAGCACAGGTACAATGTGTTAAGGAAAAAGAACACACACACACATTTGGTGAAACACTTCCTGTCACATGGCTGGAAATCGGTCAGAGCAACAGTGATACAGGCAAACCCCAGATGGACAGCTCAGCAGAGGAGGAAGGCTGAAAGAGGCTGGATTGCCAAATTAGACACTGTACACCCTAAGGGGTTAAATGAAAAAAGTTTTTAAAGGGACATAAAGTCCACACAATGTACATAATTGTCGTTTATTAGTGTCTTGTTGTTGCTATGCTTGTTGCCATGCTTGTCATATTCATATTCATCATCATCATTGCTGTTACCATCATTCCACCGGTCTCTGTATATATTTACTGAAGCACCCTGACCATGAGGTTTATCCTAACCCTAACCGTTTCTAAACCTGCGCTGGATTTAACTTTATCCTTGATGCCCAGCCCTGAATTCAATCCTGACCCTAACCACTTTGAACCCTATATTGGTTTGACCTTTGACCCCCAAAAATTCCCCCCCCCCTCCCCTCTCTCCCCCACCCCTTTCTTTCGCTCTCCCTCCCTCCCTCCTCCCCTCCCTCCCCATCTGGAAGCCTCATGCCCAGGATGCTAAAACAATCCCTTCTCAGGGCACCAAGTCGGGGACATGGTTCCTTGAGCCGGGAGCAAGGATGGCCTGCGCATTGGTGCCCGATTGCCTTCGGCAATCGAGCCCCCATCTTACCTTCTCCTAACCGGCCTGTGCCCCTTGTCCACCCACTCCTGGGACCCTCTGTCCTTACACAAAGCACTGTATATATGTGTGTATATTCAATAACTGTACATAACATCAACATAATTCGAATTGTGATACTGTTCTTTTAACTCTCATATGGAGAGAGACTTTATGTGGAAACTGTATATTTCTATACACAGATTACTGTCATCCGATGTACATATTGTTCTACTGTATATATCATCAACGCCATTTTGTTTGTGATGATTTTTCTTTAACTCTCATATGGAGAGTAACTTTTTGTGAAAAATGTATTCCTCTTCACAATTTACGATGGACCAAAATGCTCCTGAACACTGCAAACAAGTAAGCACCCAATCAATTTGAATTTTTTAAAGGGACCTCTGACTCACGGAGCAAATGCTCCTCTCATTGGCTGAGCAGACCCGCAAAGTTTGAATTTGGACTTGCGCAGTGTACACACGGAACATAACTGATGTCTTGTTATGCTGTATTCATTCTTCTAGTAAGCCAGCCTGAAGAAGGTTCATGAGAACCGAAACGTCGCGTTTTTGGCTTACGTTTATTGATATTTGTTCATTTTGATTTTTTGGTATTGAGCAAAAATAAAGCTCTTAATTATTATACCAAGCTAAACGTGAGTGTCTTCAGTTTGCGCACAGCTGCTTAACATTACTAGCACAGTCACCAGTGACCAGTTAGTTAAGTTAAAGCCACGAGTGGGACCGCAAACATGCCCACGTTTACAGCAGAGGACCAGTGGACCGTCGTCCGACGACGTGGAGACCGGAGAGGAGATCGCGGCTTCGCGAGCGGCCGGAGGTCACCCCGACGGACCAGCTACCCGTCCCGCAACAGACGCCGGACCTACGCATCGGTGGTCAGAGGACGTGACCACCGTGAGGAGAGAGAAATCCCACACACATGGCAGCACAACCAGCGGAGAGAACGGCCGACTGGGGATCGCTATGCTGCCCGACACGGAGATCGAACTGAACGAGAGCAGCGGTTTGAACGGGGGCCAGCCCAGGACAAACGAGGAGATCGCTACTTCACGAGCGACCGGAGGCCACCCCGACGGACCAGCTACCCGTCCCGCAATGGACGCCGGACCTACGCATCGGTAGTCAGAGGACGTGACCACCGGGATGAGAGAGGAATCCCGCACACATGGCAGCGGAATCAGCAGAGAGGGCGACCGACTGCGGACCGCTATGCTGCCCGTCACCGAGAGCGGCGTTTTGAACAGAGACCAGCCCAGAACAGACGGTATGTGAAACACGCCAGATCCGAACGACCTGAGCCTCCCACAAACAAAATACCATCTGATGACCCGGACTTTTCTACCAAAGTGCGTATCATTCACAGACTCATCAAATCAGTCCACCACCTTAAAAATGTCTCGAGGGATGCATATCCGCCCTCTTTGAATAAAATAGCCCAGAACTTGATGACTGTTATTAAGCCCGCTGTCCCCAGTGAACGGACACAGACTCGTATTGAGGGTAATGCTCAAAACTGGGCGTACAACACTGTTTTAATCCTCCGTGAACATTATTCTGAGGCGATGGAGGAGGAATTAAAAAGCCTTTTTGAGTTCCCCAAGCAGGACTGGAGGGGACCATTTGAAGTGGCGACATCCTGGGCCAAACGTAACCTGGGCCGCCGCCTCCGGCCTGAGTCGCTAGAACAGACCGAGGCAGCCATCGTGGCGAGACTGGCGGACCTGAGGACAGACACCAGATCGACAGGGCGGCACCATACAGCCGGCGAACAGACACGACAACCAGAGGCGAGCGAAGACCTGATACAGCTCGACCCTATCGAACCCCTGATGGAGGTGTCACAGCCAGCTCCTCCCCGCGCGCGACCTGCCACACCACGGCCCATCACCAGCCGTGCCTTAACGATTACTGCGCAGGTTCATGCTCCATCTGCAGCGGGCCCTGTAACCACGGCGACAGCGGCTACAATGACGGATCCCATCAGAGGCGACTGGTCACCCTTCCTAGAGAAGCAGGTGGAGGAGAACGACGACCCGAGGCCCACCACCCCCACACCCCCCCAAACAACCCCTCACCATGAGGATTCTCCTGAACATGAACCCGAACCAACGTCACCACAAGACCAGAGAGTGAGGAGGGTCCTCGCCTCTCTTCACGTGGCCTCCACTGGGGAGCAGTCACCCCCACCCACTCAGCCTCCACAGCCTTCGGAGGACATGGAGATTGAGGTAATGGACCTCACACAGGGAGAATCCACTCCCACCAAATCCAAGGGAGGCAGAAAAACAGCACCCAAACCTCCTACGGCTTCACACTGCAGCCTGCCACGCACCACTCAGGATAGACTGAAATCCTGCGTGCAGACCCGCCTCCAGACGAGGAGAATTGAGGAATCCTCCTTGTCTCCTCCCTCTTCACCAGGCTCACCTATTCGGCAGGCGTACCCTCCAACGAGACATCCGAACACACAGAAGAAACTGCTAGACTGGAGCCTTCACATCAGAGAAGCATCACTCATCATTGGTGATTCAAATGTGAGTACACTCCCATCCTTTTCAGCACCAGGCATACAAATTGATAGTTTTCCCGGGGCAAAATGGTGCCATGCACAGGCCCTGTTAGAAAAGGCGACCTGTGACGAAGATGTGGAAACACTGGTGCTATCCTTTGGCCTGAACAATAGGTCGCAAAGGGACAAAAACACACCAGTCACAGAGCTGAAGAAGGCACTGCAGACAGCTCAGGAAAAATTTCCTGAGGCTGACATCTACATTCCAGCGATTAACTTTTCCTTAGCTCTGCCCCAGAATGAGCAGGAAACACTGCTACACCTGAACACTTTTATTACAGGTCTGGATAATCACATACCTACTCTTCCTGCTTCAATGTTCCACACAGAGAAGGACAATGTCCACTGGACTGATAAGACAGCGAAATGTATGTTGGAGCACTGGAGTGATTATGTAAATGTAGTGTCCCCATAAACCCAGTCAACAGGGAGGGGGTAAGTGGTGATAATTGCAACAGTGTCATTAACTTATCCAGACACTTTCAGCCTTCCACTGCTCAGCGGACCCTTTTAAGTAGGGGCCTTAATTTCATTCCCACAAAAGGTTATAATAAAAATTTCCTGTTACAATGTAGATATGATATCCAACAATATCACAGAAGGGTCAAATTGGCTATACATTATGGGGATAAGTCTGACACAGAACCCCAGCCCTTCACTCCCAAATCTGATTGGTCTCCTCCCTTAGGTCAGCTTCCACAGGAGGTATCCACCTTGGTGAAAGCTGATTATGAATATTTTCAAAATCATTTCCACATTGACCGCATCAAACCCAATTTGAAGGGAGATGAAACCAAAGCTCTAAAAGAGCTAAGAGAAAACAAACAAATAATCATAAAACCGGCAGACAAAGGAAGTGCTGTGGTCATCCTGGACAGAGATCAATATTTACAGGAGGGCTACAGACAACTTAATGATACAACGTACTATTCAAAATTGAAGAAACCCATTTATTTGGAAACACTACCTATTGTGGAGAAAATAATTAATAATCTTTATCAAAAGAAATTCATTAACATGAAACAAAAAAACTATTTATTAGGCTCCTCTGAGCCAAGAGGAAGGTTGTTTTATTTGCTACCCAAAATCCACAAAGACCCGACTAAGTGGTCTGTACCATTCCAAGTGCCCCCCGGGCGTCCCATCGTATCTGACTGTGAAAGTGAAACATACCACACAGCAGAATACCTGGACTTTTTTCTGAATCCCTTGTCCACAAAGCATGATAGTTACATTAAAGACACATATGACTTTGTGGAGAAGGTGAAACAGGCAGAGGTACCCCCAAACTCATTTCTCTTCTCGATTGACATTGACAGCCTTTACACCAATATTGACATTAAGGAGGGAATGAACTCCATTAGGAATATTTTCCATAAATATCCAGACAAGAAAAGGCCAGAAAAAGAATTATTACAATTATTGGACATCAATCTGACGAGAAATGACTTTGAGTTCAACGGTGACTTCTTCTTACAAATAAAAGGGACAGCCATGGGCAAGAAATTTGCCCCTGCATATGCCAACATATTCATGGCTGAATGGGAGACTGCGGCCCTGGCAAAATGTGTTAAAAAACCACTGTATTACTATAGGTTTCTTGACGACATCTGGGGAGTATGGCCTCATTCTGAGCAAGATTTTGAAATGTTTCTGGGCACTCTGAATAGTCACAATGACTCCATTAAACTTAAATCCACAATTAACAAATCCACAATTGACTTCTTGGACACAACCACCTTTAAGGGCCCAAATTTTTCACAGACCCACAAATTGGACATCAAAGTGTTTTTCAAACCCACGGACACACATGCACTGCTGTTCAAAACAAGCTTCCACCCTAAACACACCTTTGCTGGTTTAATTAAGTCCCAACTATTAAGATTTCATAGAATTTGCACCCAGCAGACTGATTTCAGAGCAGCGACCAAAATTCTATTTTCTGCTCTCGCCACTAGAGGGTATTGTCGCTCTTTCCTTAGGAAATGTTTTAAATCATTCCTACAGATCAAACCCATTGATTTAACTCCTATTCTGCCAGTTGTTTTGACATATGCCCCATCAACATGCAAACTGATCAGAGTGATTAAGAGCAACTTTCAGGATCTTGCCCAGAAAACCCAATTGCTGGGTGATTATAAGGTGATAGCTGCCTTTAGGAGGAATAAAAACCTGAGGGATTTCCTCATTAAGGCAAAACTTTCACCTCTCTCTGAGCCCAAACTCAGAGACCAGGGGCAATTTTTTAAGCACCAAACATGGTTGCGCAGCTTCTCAAATGGAAATGTATTCCACTCACAATGTAACAGTACTCCACGCTCCAGGAACTGTATTTATGTGATTACTTGCAGCGAATGTGGCATCCAATATGTTAGTGAGACAGGCAACACACTTCTGACCAGATTCACCCAGCACAGGTACAATGTGTTAAGGAAAAAGAACACACACACACATTTGGTGAAACACTTCCTGTCACATGGCTGGAAATCGGTCAGAGCAACAGTGATACAGGCAAACCCCAGATGGACAGCTCAGCAGAGGAGGAAGGCTGAAAGAGGCTGGATTGCCAAATTAGACACTGTACACCCTAAGGGGTTAAATGAAAAAAGTTTTTAAAGGGACATAAAGTCCACACAATGTACATAATTGTCGTTTATTAGTGTCTTGTTGTTGCTATGCTTGTTGCCATGCTTGTCATATTCATATTCATCATCATCATTGCTGTTACCATCATTCCACCGGTCTCTGTATATATTTACTGAAGCACCCTGACCATGAGGTTTATCCTAACCCTAACCGTTTCTAAACCTGCGCTGGATTTAACTTTATCCTTGATGCCCAGCCCTGAATTCAATCCTGACCCTAACCACTTTGAACCCTATATTGGTTTGACCTTTGACCCCCAAAAATTCCCCCCCCCCTCCCCTCTCTCCCCCACCCCTTTCTTTCGCTCTCCCTCCCTCCCTCCTCCCCTCCCTCCCCATCTGGAAGCCTCATGCCCAGGATGCTAAAACAATCCCTTCTCAGGGCACCAAGTCGGGGACATGGTTCCTTGAGCCGGGAGCAAGGATGGCCTGCGCATTGGTGCCCGATTGCCTTCGGCAATCGAGCCCCCATCTTACCTTCTCCTAACCGGCCTGTGCCCCTTGTCCACCCACTCCTGGGACCCTCTGTCCTTACACAAAGCACTGTATATATGTGTGTATATTCAATAACTGTACATAACATCAACATAATTCGAATTGTGATACTGTTCTTTTAACTCTCATATGGAGAGAGACTTTATGTGGAAACTGTATATTTCTATACACAGATTACTGTCATCCGATGTACATATTGTTCTACTGTATATATCATCAACGCCATTTTGTTTGTGATGATTTTTCTTTAACTCTCATATGGAGAGTAACTTTTTGTGAAAAATGTATTCCTCTTCACAATTTACGATGGACCAAAATGCTCCTGAACACTGCAAACAAGTAAGCACCCAATCAATTTGAATTTTTTAAAGGGACCTCTGACTCACGGAGCAAATGCTCCTCTCATTGGCTGAGCAGACCCGCAAAGTTTGAATTTGGACTTGCGCAGTGTACACACGGAACATAACTGATGTCTTGTTATGCTGTATTCATTCTTCTAGTAAGCCAGCCTGAAGAAGGTTCATGAGAACCGAAACGTCGCGTTTTTGGCTTACGTTTATTGATATTTGTTCATTTTGATTTTTTGGTATTGAGCAAAAATAAAGCTCTTAATTATTATACCAAGCTAAACGTGAGTGTCTTCAGTTTGCGCACAGCTGCTTAACATTACTAGCACAGTCACCAGTGACCAGTTAGTTAAGTTAAAGCCACGAGTGGGACCGCAAACATGCCCACGTTTACAGCAGAGGACCAGTGGACCGTCGTCCGACGACGTGGAGACCGGAGAGGAGATCGCGGCTTCGCGAGCGGCCGGAGGTCACCCCGACGGACCAGCTACCCGTCCCGCAACAGACGCCGGACCTACGCATCGGTGGTCAGAGGACGTGACCACCGTGAGGAGAGAGAAATCCCACACACATGGCAGCACAACCAGCGGAGAGAACGGCCGACTGGGGATCGCTATGCTGCCCGACACGGAGATCGAACTGAACGAGAGCAGCGGTTTGAACGGGGGCCAGCCCAGGACAAACGAGGAGATCGCTACTTCACGAGCGACCGGAGGCCACCCCGACGGACCAGCTACCCGTCCCGCAATGGACGCCGGACCTACGCATCGGTAGTCAGAGGACGTGACCACCGGGATGAGAGAGGAATCCCGCACACATGGCAGCGGAATCAGCAGAGAGGGCGACCGACTGCGGACCGCTATGCTGCCCGTCACCGAGAGCGGCGTTTTGAACAGAGACCAGCCCAGAACAGACGGTATGTGAAACACGCCAGATCCGAACGACCTGAGCCTCCCACAAACAAAATACCATCTGATGACCCGGACTTTTCTACCAAAGTGCGTATCATTCACAGACTCATCAAATCAGTCCACCACCTTAAAAATGTCTCGAGGGATGCATATCCGCCCTCTTTGAATAAAATAGCCCAGAACTTGATGACTGTTATTAAGCCCGCTGTCCCCAGTGAACGGACACAGACTCGTATTGAGGGTAATGCTCAAAACTGGGCGTACAACACTGTTTTAATCCTCCGTGAACATTATTCTGAGGCGATGGAGGAGGAATTAAAAAGCCTTTTTGAGTTCCCCAAGCAGGACTGGAGGGGACCATTTGAAGTGGCGACATCCTGGGCCAAACGTAACCTGGGCCGCCGCCTCCGGCCTGAGTCGCTAGAACAGACCGAGGCAGCCATCGTGGCGAGACTGGCGGACCTGAGGACAGACACCAGATCGACAGGGCGGCACCATACAGCCGGCGAACAGACACGACAACCAGAGGCGAGCGAAGACCTGATACAGCTCGACCCTATCGAACCCCTGATGGAGGTGTCACAGCCAGCTCCTCCCCGCGCGCGACCTGCCACACCACGGCCCATCACCAGCCGTGCCTTAACGATTACTGCGCAGGTTCATGCTCCATCTGCAGCGGGCCCTGTAACCACGGCGACAGCGGCTACAATGACGGATCCCATCAGAGGCGACTGGTCACCCTTCCTAGAGAAGCAGGTGGAGGAGAACGACGACCCGAGGCCCACCACCCCCACACCCCCCCAAACAACCCCTCACCATGAGGATTCTCCTGAACATGAACCCGAACCAACGTCACCACAAGACCAGAGAGTGAGGAGGGTCCTCGCCTCTCTTCACGTGGCCTCCACTGGGGAGCAGTCACCCCCACCCACTCAGCCTCCACAGCCTTCGGAGGACATGGAGATTGAGGTAATGGACCTCACACAGGGAGAATCCACTCCCACCAAATCCAAGGGAGGCAGAAAAACAGCACCCAAACCTCCTACGGCTTCACACTGCAGCCTGCCACGCACCACTCAGGATAGACTGAAATCCTGCGTGCAGACCCGCCTCCAGACGAGGAGAATTGAGGAATCCTCCTTGTCTCCTCCCTCTTCACCAGGCTCACCTATTCGGCAGGCGTACCCTCCAACGAGACATCCGAACACACAGAAGAAACTGCTAGACTGGAGCCTTCACATCAGAGAAGCATCACTCATCATTGGTGATTCAAATGTGAGTACACTCCCATCCTTTTCAGCACCAGGCATACAAATTGATAGTTTTCCCGGGGCAAAATGGTGCCATGCACAGGCCCTGTTAGAAAAGGCGACCTGTGACGAAGATGTGGAAACACTGGTGCTATCCTTTGGCCTGAACAATAGGTCGCAAAGGGACAAAAACACACCAGTCACAGAGCTGAAGAAGGCACTGCAGACAGCTCAGGAAAAATTTCCTGAGGCTGACATCTACATTCCAGCGATTAACTTTTCCTTAGCTCTGCCCCAGAATGAGCAGGAAACACTGCTACACCTGAACACTTTTATTACAGGTCTGGATAATCACATACCTACTCTTCCTGCTTCAATGTTCCACACAGAGAAGGACAATGTCCACTGGACTGATAAGACAGCGAAATGTATGTTGGAGCACTGGAGTGATTATGTAAATGTAGTGTCCCCATAAACCCAGTCAACAGGGAGGGGGTAAGTGGTGATAATTGCAACAGTGTCATTAACTTATCCAGACACTTTCAGCCTTCCACTGCTCAGCGGACCCTTTTAAGTAGGGGCCTTAATTTCATTCCCACAAAAGGTTATAATAAAAATTTCCTGTTACAATGTAGATATGATATCCAACAATATCACAGAAGGGTCAAATTGGCTATACATTATGGGGATAAGTCTGACACAGAACCCCAGCCCTTCACTCCCAAATCTGATTGGTCTCCTCCCTTAGGTCAGCTTCCACAGGAGGTATCCACCTTGGTGAAAGCTGATTATGAATATTTTCAAAATCATTTCCACATTGACCGCATCAAACCCAATTTGAAGGGAGATGAAACCAAAGCTCTAAAAGAGCTAAGAGAAAACAAACAAATAATCATAAAACCGGCAGACAAAGGAAGTGCTGTGGTCATCCTGGACAGAGATCAATATTTACAGGAGGGCTACAGACAACTTAATGATACAACGTACTATTCAAAATTGAAGAAACCCATTTATTTGGAAACACTACCTATTGTGGAGAAAATAATTAATAATCTTTATCAAAAGAAATTCATTAACATGAAACAAAAAAACTATTTATTAGGCTCCTCTGAGCCAAGAGGAAGGTTGTTTTATTTGCTACCCAAAATCCACAAAGACCCGACTAAGTGGTCTGTACCATTCCAAGTGCCCCCCGGGCGTCCCATCGTATCTGACTGTGAAAGTGAAACATACCACACAGCAGAATACCTGGACTTTTTTCTGAATCCCTTGTCCACAAAGCATGATAGTTACATTAAAGACACATATGACTTTGTGGAGAAGGTGAAACAGGCAGAGGTACCCCCAAACTCATTTCTCTTCTCGATTGACATTGACAGCCTTTACACCAATATTGACATTAAGGAGGGAATGAACTCCATTAGGAATATTTTCCATAAATATCCAGACAAGAAAAGGCCAGAAAAAGAATTATTACAATTATTGGACATCAATCTGACGAGAAATGACTTTGAGTTCAACGGTGACTTCTTCTTACAAATAAAAGGGACAGCCATGGGCAAGAAATTTGCCCCTGCATATGCCAACATATTCATGGCTGAATGGGAGACTGCGGCCCTGGCAAAATGTGTTAAAAAACCACTGTATTACTATAGGTTTCTTGACGACATCTGGGGAGTATGGCCTCATTCTGAGCAAGATTTTGAAATGTTTCTGGGCACTCTGAATAGTCACAATGACTCCATTAAACTTAAATCCACAATTAACAAATCCACAATTGACTTCTTGGACACAACCACCTTTAAGGGCCCAAATTTTTCACAGACCCACAAATTGGACATCAAAGTGTTTTTCAAACCCACGGACACACATGCACTGCTGTTCAAAACAAGCTTCCACCCTAAACACACCTTTGCTGGTTTAATTAAGTCCCAACTATTAAGATTTCATAGAATTTGCACCCAGCAGACTGATTTCAGAGCAGCGACCAAAATTCTATTTTCTGCTCTCGCCACTAGAGGGTATTGTCGCTCTTTCCTTAGGAAATGTTTTAAATCATTCCTACAGATCAAACCCATTGATTTAACTCCTATTCTGCCAGTTGTTTTGACATATGCCCCATCAACATGCAAACTGATCAGAGTGATTAAGAGCAACTTTCAGGATCTTGCCCAGAAAACCCAATTGCTGGGTGATTATAAGGTGATAGCTGCCTTTAGGAGGAATAAAAACCTGAGGGATTTCCTCATTAAGGCAAAACTTTCACCTCTCTCTGAGCCCAAACTCAGAGACCAGGGGCAATTTTTTAAGCACCAAACATGGTTGCGCAGCTTCTCAAATGGAAATGTATTCCACTCACAATGTAACAGTACTCCACGCTCCAGGAACTGTATTTATGTGATTACTTGCAGCGAATGTGGCATCCAATATGTTAGTGAGACAGGCAACACACTTCTGACCAGATTCACCCAGCACAG
This sequence comes from Mchenga conophoros, assembly GCF_057382185.1. Taxonomy (NCBI): domain Eukaryota; kingdom Metazoa; phylum Chordata; class Actinopteri; order Cichliformes; family Cichlidae; genus Mchenga; species Mchenga conophoros. Next base: position 10,242 of record NC_140534.1, on the reverse strand, counting down.
GTACAATGTGTTAAGGAAAAAGAACACACACACACATTTGGTGAAACACTTCCTGTCACATGGCTGGAAATCGGTCAGAGCAACAGTGATACAGGCAAACCCCAGATGGACAGCTCAGCAGAGGAGGAAGGCTGAAAGAGGCTGGATTGCCAAATTAGACACTGTACACCCTAAGGGGTTAAATGAAAAAAGTTTTTAAAGGGACATAAAGTCCACACAATGTACATAATTGTCGTTTATTAGTGTCTTGTTGTTGCTATGCTTGTTGCCATGCTTGTCATATTCATATTCATCATCATCATTGCTGTTACCATCATTCCACCGGTCTCTGTATATATTTACTGAAGCACCCTGACCATGAGGTTTATCCTAACCCTAACCGTTTCTAAACCTGCGCTGGATTTAACTTTATCCTTGATGCCCAGCCCTGAATTCAATCCTGACCCTAACCACTTTGAACCCTATATTGGTTTGACCTTTGACCCCCAAAAATTCCCCCCCCCCTCCCCTCTCTCCCCCACCCCTTTCTTTCGCTCTCCCTCCCTCCCTCCTCCCCTCCCTCCCCATCTGGAAGCCTCATGCCCAGGATGCTAAAACAATCCCTTCTCAGGGCACCAAGTCGGGGACATGGTTCCTTGAGCCGGGAGCAAGGATGGCCTGCGCATTGGTGCCCGATTGCCTTCGGCAATCGAGCCCCCATCTTACCTTCTCCTAACCGGCCTGTGCCCCTTGTCCACCCACTCCTGGGACCCTCTGTCCTTACACAAAGCACTGTATATATGTGTGTATATTCAATAACTGTACATAACATCAACATAATTCGAATTGTGATACTGTTCTTTTAACTCTCATATGGAGAGAGACTTTATGTGGAAACTGTATATTTCTATACACAGATTACTGTCATCCGATGTACATATTGTTCTACTGTATATATCATCAACGCCATTTTGTTTGTGATGATTTTTCTTTAACTCTCATATGGAGAGTAACTTTTTGTGAAAAATGTATTCCTCTTCACAATTTACGATGGACCAAAATGCTCCTGAACACTGCAAACAAGTAAGCACCCAATCAATTTGAATTTTTTAAAGGGACCTCTGACTCACGGAGCAAATGCTCCTCTCATTGGCTGAGCAGACCCGCAAAGTTTGAATTTGGACTTGCGCAGTGTACACACGGAACATAACTGATGTCTTGTTATGCTGTATTCATTCTTCTAGTAAGCCAGCCTGAAGAAGGTTCATGAGAACCGAAACGTCGCGTTTTTGGCTTACGTTTATTGATATTTGTTCATTTTGATTTTTTGGTATTGAGCAAAAATAAAGCTCTTAATTATTATACCAAGCTAAACGTGAGTGTCTTCAGTTTGCGCACAGCTGCTTAACATTACTAGCACAGTCACCAGTGACCAGTTAGTTAAGTTAAAGCCACGAGTGGGACCGCAAACATGCCCACGTTTACAGCAGAGGACCAGTGGACCGTCGTCCGACGACGTGGAGACCGGAGAGGAGATCGCGGCTTCGCGAGCGGCCGGAGGTCACCCCGACGGACCAGCTACCCGTCCCGCAACAGACGCCGGACCTACGCATCGGTGGTCAGAGGACGTGACCACCGTGAGGAGAGAGAAATCCCACACACATGGCAGCACAACCAGCGGAGAGAACGGCCGACTGGGGATCGCTATGCTGCCCGACACGGAGATCGAACTGAACGAGAGCAGCGGTTTGAACGGGGGCCAGCCCAGGACAAACGAGGAGATCGCTACTTCACGAGCGACCGGAGGCCACCCCGACGGACCAGCTACCCGTCCCGCAATGGACGCCGGACCTACGCATCGGTAGTCAGAGGACGTGACCACCGGGATGAGAGAGGAATCCCGCACACATGGCAGCGGAATCAGCAGAGAGGGCGACCGACTGCGGACCGCTATGCTGCCCGTCACCGAGAGCGGCGTTTTGAACAGAGACCAGCCCAGAACAGACGGTATGTGAAACACGCCAGATCCGAACGACCTGAGCCTCCCACAAACAAAATACCATCTGATGACCCGGACTTTTCTACCAAAGTGCGTATCATTCACAGACTCATCAAATCAGTCCACCACCTTAAAAATGTCTCGAGGGATGCATATCCGCCCTCTTTGAATAAAATAGCCCAGAACTTGATGACTGTTATTAAGCCCGCTGTCCCCAGTGAACGGACACAGACTCGTATTGAGGGTAATGCTCAAAACTGGGCGTACAACACTGTTTTAATCCTCCGTGAACATTATTCTGAGGCGATGGAGGAGGAATTAAAAAGCCTTTTTGAGTTCCCCAAGCAGGACTGGAGGGGACCATTTGAAGTGGCGACATCCTGGGCCAAACGTAACCTGGGCCGCCGCCTCCGGCCTGAGTCGCTAGAACAGACCGAGGCAGCCATCGTGGCGAGACTGGCGGACCTGAGGACAGACACCAGATCGACAGGGCGGCACCATACAGCCGGCGAACAGACACGACAACCAGAGGCGAGCGAAGACCTGATACAGCTCGACCCTATCGAACCCCTGATGGAGGTGTCACAGCCAGCTCCTCCCCGCGCGCGACCTGCCACACCACGGCCCATCACCAGCCGTGCCTTAACGATTACTGCGCAGGTTCATGCTCCATCTGCAGCGGGCCCTGTAACCACGGCGACAGCGGCTACAATGACGGATCCCATCAGAGGCGACTGGTCACCCTTCCTAGAGAAGCAGGTGGAGGAGAACGACGACCCGAGGCCCACCACCCCCACACCCCCCCAAACAACCCCTCACCATGAGGATTCTCCTGAACATGAACCCGAACCAACGTCACCACAAGACCAGAGAGTGAGGAGGGTCCTCGCCTCTCTTCACGTGGCCTCCACTGGGGAGCAGTCACCCCCACCCACTCAGCCTCCACAGCCTTCGGAGGACATGGAGATTGAGGTAATGGACCTCACACAGGGAGAATCCACTCCCACCAAATCCAAGGGAGGCAGAAAAACAGCACCCAAACCTCCTACGGCTTCACACTGCAGCCTGCCACGCACCACTCAGGATAGACTGAAATCCTGCGTGCAGACCCGCCTCCAGACGAGGAGAATTGAGGAATCCTCCTTGTCTCCTCCCTCTTCACCAGGCTCACCTATTCGGCAGGCGTACCCTCCAACGAGACATCCGAACACACAGAAGAAACTGCTAGACTGGAGCCTTCACATCAGAGAAGCATCACTCATCATTGGTGATTCAAATGTGAGTACACTCCCATCCTTTTCAGCACCAGGCATACAAATTGATAGTTTTCCCGGGGCAAAATGGTGCCATGCACAGGCCCTGTTAGAAAAGGCGACCTGTGACGAAGATGTGGAAACACTGGTGCTATCCTTTGGCCTGAACAATAGGTCGCAAAGGGACAAAAACACACCAGTCACAGAGCTGAAGAAGGCACTGCAGACAGCTCAGGAAAAATTTCCTGAGGCTGACATCTACATTCCAGCGATTAACTTTTCCTTAGCTCTGCCCCAGAATGAGCAGGAAACACTGCTACACCTGAACACTTTTATTACAGGTCTGGATAATCACATACCTACTCTTCCTGCTTCAATGTTCCACACAGAGAAGGACAATGTCCACTGGACTGATAAGACAGCGAAATGTATGTTGGAGCACTGGAGTGATTATGTAAATGTAGTGTCCCCATAAACCCAGTCAACAGGGAGGGGGTAAGTGGTGATAATTGCAACAGTGTCATTAACTTATCCAGACACTTTCAGCCTTCCACTGCTCAGCGGACCCTTTTAAGTAGGGGCCTTAATTTCATTCCCACAAAAGGTTATAATAAAAATTTCCTGTTACAATGTAGATATGATATCCAACAATATCACAGAAGGGTCAAATTGGCTATACATTATGGGGATAAGTCTGACACAGAACCCCAGCCCTTCACTCCCAAATCTGATTGGTCTCCTCCCTTAGGTCAGCTTCCACAGGAGGTATCCACCTTGGTGAAAGCTGATTATGAATATTTTCAAAATCATTTCCACATTGACCGCATCAAACCCAATTTGAAGGGAGATGAAACCAAAGCTCTAAAAGAGCTAAGAGAAAACAAACAAATAATCATAAAACCGGCAGACAAAGGAAGTGCTGTGGTCATCCTGGACAGAGATCAATATTTACAGGAGGGCTACAGACAACTTAATGATACAACGTACTATTCAAAATTGAAGAAACCCATTTATTTGGAAACACTACCTATTGTGGAGAAAATAATTAATAATCTTTATCAAAAGAAATTCATTAACATGAAACAAAAAAACTATTTATTAGGCTCCTCTGAGCCAAGAGGAAGGTTGTTTTATTTGCTACCCAAAATCCACAAAGACCCGACTAAGTGGTCTGTACCATTCCAAGTGCCCCCCGGGCGTCCCATCGTATCTGACTGTGAAAGTGAAACATACCACACAGCAGAATACCTGGACTTTTTTCTGAATCCCTTGTCCACAAAGCATGATAGTTACATTAAAGACACATATGACTTTGTGGAGAAGGTGAAACAGGCAGAGGTACCCCCAAACTCATTTCTCTTCTCGATTGACATTGACAGCCTTTACACCAATATTGACATTAAGGAGGGAATGAACTCCATTAGGAATATTTTCCATAAATATCCAGACAAGAAAAGGCCAGAAAAAGAATTATTACAATTATTGGACATCAATCTGACGAGAAATGACTTTGAGTTCAACGGTGACTTCTTCTTACAAATAAAAGGGACAGCCATGGGCAAGAAATTTGCCCCTGCATATGCCAACATATTCATGGCTGAATGGGAGACTGCGGCCCTGGCAAAATGTGTTAAAAAACCACTGTATTACTATAGGTTTCTTGACGACATCTGGGGAGTATGGCCTCATTCTGAGCAAGATTTTGAAATGTTTCTGGGCACTCTGAATAGTCACAATGACTCCATTAAACTTAAATCCACAATTAACAAATCCACAATTGACTTCTTGGACACAACCACCTTTAAGGGCCCAAATTTTTCACAGACCCACAAATTGGACATCAAAGTGTTTTTCAAACCCACGGACACACATGCACTGCTGTTCAAAACAAGCTTCCACCCTAAACACACCTTTGCTGGTTTAATTAAGTCCCAACTATTAAGATTTCATAGAATTTGCACCCAGCAGACTGATTTCAGAGCAGCGACCAAAATTCTATTTTCTGCTCTCGCCACTAGAGGGTATTGTCGCTCTTTCCTTAGGAAATGTTTTAAATCATTCCTACAGATCAAACCCATTGATTTAACTCCTATTCTGCCAGTTGTTTTGACATATGCCCCATCAACATGCAAACTGATCAGAGTGATTAAGAGCAACTTTCAGGATCTTGCCCAGAAAACCCAATTGCTGGGTGATTATAAGGTGATAGCTGCCTTTAGGAGGAATAAAAACCTGAGGGATTTCCTCATTAAGGCAAAACTTTCACCTCTCTCTGAGCCCAAACTCAGAGACCAGGGGCAATTTTTTAAGCACCAAACATGGTTGCGCAGCTTCTCAAATGGAAATGTATTCCACTCACAATGTAACAGTACTCCACGCTCCAGGAACTGTATTTATGTGATTACTTGCAGCGAATGTGGCATCCAATATGTTAGTGAGACAGGCAACACACTTCTGACCAGATTCACCCAGCACAGGTACAATGTGTTAAGGAAAAAGAACACACACACACATTTGGTGAAACACTTCCTGTCACATGGCTGGAAATCGGTCAGAGCAACAGTGATACAGGCAAACCCCAGATGGACAGCTCAGCAGAGGAGGAAGGCTGAAAGAGGCTGGATTGCCAAATTAGACACTGTACACCCTAAGGGGTTAAATGAAAAAAGTTTTTAAAGGGACATAAAGTCCACACAATGTACATAATTGTCGTTTATTAGTGTCTTGTTGTTGCTATGCTTGTTGCCATGCTTGTCATATTCATATTCATCATCATCATTGCTGTTACCATCATTCCACCGGTCTCTGTATATATTTACTGAAGCACCCTGACCATGAGGTTTATCCTAACCCTAACCGTTTCTAAACCTGCGCTGGATTTAACTTTATCCTTGATGCCCAGCCCTGAATTCAATCCTGACCCTAACCACTTTGAACCCTATATTGGTTTGACCTTTGACCCCCAAAAATTCCCCCCCCCCTCCCCTCTCTCCCCCACCCCTTTCTTTCGCTCTCCCTCCCTCCCTCCTCCCCTCCCTCCCCATCTGGAAGCCTCATGCCCAGGATGCTAAAACAATCCCTTCTCAGGGCACCAAGTCGGGGACATGGTTCCTTGAGCCGGGAGCAAGGATGGCCTGCGCATTGGTGCCCGATTGCCTTCGGCAATCGAGCCCCCATCTTACCTTCTCCTAACCGGCCTGTGCCCCTTGTCCACCCACTCCTGGGACCCTCTGTCCTTACACAAAGCACTGTATATATGTGTGTATATTCAATAACTGTACATAACATCAACATAATTCGAATTGTGATACTGTTCTTTTAACTCTCATATGGAGAGAGACTTTATGTGGAAACTGTATATTTCTATACACAGATTACTGTCATCCGATGTACATATTGTTCTACTGTATATATCATCAACGCCATTTTGTTTGTGATGATTTTTCTTTAACTCTCATATGGAGAGTAACTTTTTGTGAAAAATGTATTCCTCTTCACAATTTACGATGGACCAAAATGCTCCTGAACACTGCAAACAAGTAAGCACCCAATCAATTTGAATTTTTTAAAGGGACCTCTGACTCACGGAGCAAATGCTCCTCTCATTGGCTGAGCAGACCCGCAAAGTTTGAATTTGGACTTGCGCAGTGTACACACGGAACATAACTGATGTCTTGTTATGCTGTATTCATTCTTCTAGTAAGCCAGCCTGAAGAAGGTTCATGAGAACCGAAACGTCGCGTTTTTGGCTTACGTTTATTGATATTTGTTCATTTTGATTTTTTGGTATTGAGCAAAAATAAAGCTCTTAATTATTATACCAAGCTAAACGTGAGTGTCTTCAGTTTGCGCACAGCTGCTTAACATTACTAGCACAGTCACCAGTGACCAGTTAGTTAAGTTAAAGCCACGAGTGGGACCGCAAACATGCCCACGTTTACAGCAGAGGACCAGTGGACCGTCGTCCGACGACGTGGAGACCGGAGAGGAGATCGCGGCTTCGCGAGCGGCCGGAGGTCACCCCGACGGACCAGCTACCCGTCCCGCAACAGACGCCGGACCTACGCATCGGTGGTCAGAGGACGTGACCACCGTGAGGAGAGAGAAATCCCACACACATGGCAGCACAACCAGCGGAGAGAACGGCCGACTGGGGATCGCTATGCTGCCCGACACGGAGATCGAACTGAACGAGAGCAGCGGTTTGAACGGGGGCCAGCCCAGGACAAACGAGGAGATCGCTACTTCACGAGCGACCGGAGGCCACCCCGACGGACCAGCTACCCGTCCCGCAATGGACGCCGGACCTACGCATCGGTAGTCAGAGGACGTGACCACCGGGATGAGAGAGGAATCCCGCACACATGGCAGCGGAATCAGCAGAGAGGGCGACCGACTGCGGACCGCTATGCTGCCCGTCACCGAGAGCGGCGTTTTGAACAGAGACCAGCCCAGAACAGACGGTATGTGAAACACGCCAGATCCGAACGACCTGAGCCTCCCACAAACAAAATACCATCTGATGACCCGGACTTTTCTACCAAAGTGCGTATCATTCACAGACTCATCAAATCAGTCCACCACCTTAAAAATGTCTCGAGGGATGCATATCCGCCCTCTTTGAATAAAATAGCCCAGAACTTGATGACTGTTATTAAGCCCGCTGTCCCCAGTGAACGGACACAGACTCGTATTGAGGGTAATGCTCAAAACTGGGCGTACAACACTGTTTTAATCCTCCGTGAACATTATTCTGAGGCGATGGAGGAGGAATTAAAAAGCCTTTTTGAGTTCCCCAAGCAGGACTGGAGGGGACCATTTGAAGTGGCGACATCCTGGGCCAAACGTAACCTGGGCCGCCGCCTCCGGCCTGAGTCGCTAGAACAGACCGAGGCAGCCATCGTGGCGAGACTGGCGGACCTGAGGACAGACACCAGATCGACAGGGCGGCACCATACAGCCGGCGAACAGACACGACAACCAGAGGCGAGCGAAGACCTGATACAGCTCGACCCTATCGAACCCCTGATGGAGGTGTCACAGCCAGCTCCTCCCCGCGCGCGACCTGCCACACCACGGCCCATCACCAGCCGTGCCTTAACGATTACTGCGCAGGTTCATGCTCCATCTGCAGCGGGCCCTGTAACCACGGCGACAGCGGCTACAATGACGGATCCCATCAGAGGCGACTGGTCACCCTTCCTAGAGAAGCAGGTGGAGGAGAACGACGACCCGAGGCCCACCACCCCCACACCCCCCCAAACAACCCCTCACCATGAGGATTCTCCTGAACATGAACCCGAACCAACGTCACCACAAGACCAGAGAGTGAGGAGGGTCCTCGCCTCTCTTCACGTGGCCTCCACTGGGGAGCAGTCACCCCCACCCACTCAGCCTCCACAGCCTTCGGAGGACATGGAGATTGAGGTAATGGACCTCACACAGGGAGAATCCACTCCCACCAAATCCAAGGGAGGCAGAAAAACAGCACCCAAACCTCCTACGGCTTCACACTGCAGCCTGCCACGCACCACTCAGGATAGACTGAAATCCTGCGTGCAGACCCGCCTCCAGACGAGGAGAATTGAGGAATCCTCCTTGTCTCCTCCCTCTTCACCAGGCTCACCTATTCGGCAGGCGTACCCTCCAACGAGACATCCGAACACACAGAAGAAACTGCTAGACTGGAGCCTTCACATCAGAGAAGCATCACTCATCATTGGTGATTCAAATGTGAGTACACTCCCATCCTTTTCAGCACCAGGCATACAAATTGATAGTTTTCCCGGGGCAAAATGGTGCCATGCACAGGCCCTGTTAGAAAAGGCGACCTGTGACGAAGATGTGGAAACACTGGTGCTATCCTTTGGCCTGAACAATAGGTCGCAAAGGGACAAAAACACACCAGTCACAGAGCTGAAGAAGGCACTGCAGACAGCTCAGGAAAAATTTCCTGAGGCTGACATCTACATTCCAGCGATTAACTTTTCCTTAGCTCTGCCCCAGAATGAGCAGGAAACACTGCTACACCTGAACACTTTTATTACAGGTCTGGATAATCACATACCTACTCTTCCTGCTTCAATGTTCCACACAGAGAAGGACAATGTCCACTGGACTGATAAGACAGCGAAATGTATGTTGGAGCACTGGAGTGATTATGTAAATGTAGTGTCCCCATAAACCCAGTCAACAGGGAGGGGGTAAGTGGTGATAATTGCAACAGTGTCATTAACTTATCCAGACACTTTCAGCCTTCCACTGCTCAGCGGACCCTTTTAAGTAGGGGCCTTAATTTCATTCCCACAAAAGGTTATAATAAAAATTTCCTGTTACAATGTAGATATGATATCCAACAATATCACAGAAGGGTCAAATTGGCTATACATTATGGGGATAAGTCTGACACAGAACCCCAGCCCTTCACTCCCAAATCTGATTGGTCTCCTCCCTTAGGTCAGCTTCCACAGGAGGTATCCACCTTGGTGAAAGCTGATTATGAATATTTTCAAAATCATTTCCACATTGACCGCATCAAACCCAATTTGAAGGGAGATGAAACCAAAGCTCTAAAAGAGCTAAGAGAAAACAAACAAATAATCATAAAACCGGCAGACAAAGGAAGTGCTGTGGTCATCCTGGACAGAGATCAATATTTACAGGAGGGCTACAGACAACTTAATGATACAACGTACTATTCAAAATTGAAGAAACCCATTTATTTGGAAACACTACCTATTGTGGAGAAAATAATTAATAATCTTTATCAAAAGAAATTCATTAACATGAAACAAAAAAACTATTTATTAGGCTCCTCTGAGCCAAGAGGAAGGTTGTTTTATTTGCTACCCAAAATCCACAAAGACCCGACTAAGTGGTCTGTACCATTCCAAGTGCCCCCCGGGCGTCCCATCGTATCTGACTGTGAAAGTGAAACATACCACACAGCAGAATACCTGGACTTTTTTCTGAATCCCTTGTCCACAAAGCATGATAGTTACATTAAAGACA
>NC_140533.1:31350969-31379913 GCF_057382185.1 Mchenga conophoros | reverse complement strand
AAAACTCACCTGTTTGAGGAACTGTCGTCCAAAATAATTGGTAGCCATGTTCTTTAAGCTGGTCTTCCCTCCCACTTTGCACCTCACGTATCCGTATAGGTTGGCGCCTTGCAGCACGACGCCCATGATCACGACGGGCTGTGAGGAAGACGACAGTTTTCTGAAATAAACCCTGGTCATATTTCATATTCCCCTTATTATCAATAAATCCCACGAAAAGGCTGAAGGTGAACCACGTGTATCCTCTTCACTGCTTGTATGTTCCCAGAACACGTGAGAACATGCTGAATACACAATAAAGAGATGCACTGATCTTTTTAAGGGAGTAACTCACAGTCACAGGGAGTTTATGATTGCAGTTGTTGTCTGGGCCAACAGCTGGAACCATCTTTTTCTATGATGATTCCTTGCAAAGATTTTGATCTTAGTTTTCATTTTTTAAAAGTTATGACTTCTAAACTTAACTGGGACCTTACTGCATCAGGTCATGTGAACTTCAAACGAGCATATAGCCTCCAGGGAAAACACTGGGTGCATGTCTGACACATCACCTCATAACGGTTCAAATCACACTGTGAGCATTTCAGACATGAAGCATACAGGCTGAAGGAGTCCACTGTGTTCCTGTGTCTGACTCCCAAACAACAATCTCGAGGGATAAAACCTTTAGTTTAAAAGTGACGTTTCTCTTGGGGCCACTTGGAGGTGTCTCCCAAAGTGAGTCCGTCCACACAGACTCTCATCTTAAACTCCACAGAGAACGTTTTTACCCTCTACGGACCGTTTCTTCTTTCTTAGGTGGTTTTAGGTAACGTAGCTGCTAGCCATCTGCTAGCCAAAACCAAAACACTGAGGCTTCAAACTGTGAAGCCCAAAACCACAGGACGGTTTTGGGCTTCTTTCATATACAGTGTATATGCAAATAAAAGTCCCACAAAGGAGCCAATGAGTCTCATCGTCTGTGAGCTGCAAACTGATAGTGATAAGTGATTCTTTTTATAACAAATTTCCACAAACCAATTAAGTTAGCTTAAAACTTAGAGATATTACTCAGAATTGCGTCCCCCCTCGTGCAGCAGGAAAACTTTGAAAGCAAGCTTGAGATGCAGGGTGAGAGCAGGGAAACACTGGCTCATGTTTACCAAGTAATTATTGTCTAATTTTACTTAAGAAAGCACCAAGAACTAATAGGGTTCAGTGGGCTTAGAGCTGAGAGACACAGCCAGGAGCTAGGTTTTATTTTCTCAGTGCTGTGAGAAAAATAAAGGTGTAACTGAGTTTTAATGGGATTTGTTGATAATAAGAAAAACAGCATTTGTCCAATCACTAAAATCTAACAACTTACCATCCATTTAATCCTGAATGAAAACAGGGTGCTAAAGACAAAGATGACCCAGAGGACGGGGCAAACAATCAGTCCGAGCCAGAATATCCTGGACTCTGAATCTGATGCTTGCTGCTTCCCTGTACCCTGAAGAAGAAGGAAACAGGATATCTCAGTTAGACATCTGCGAACACGATAAGACCCGTTGACAGTAAACATCTGGACGAAGCAACCTGACACAGAGCAACAGGTCAGGGTCATGTTTAGCCAAAGCCCCGTGTCGGAGCCGGAGCAGATTCAGCAGAGATGCATCTCACCTTCCTCGACTCAAACACCCAGTGGCTTCGTCCATCGTCATCCACCTGATTCCACCACCGCAGACCAACCATCAACCTCCCAGTGATGTTCTGCAGATGGAGAGATTTATGGCTTTGTTACGGAGATTCTGGCAAATCTTATTCACAAGGTGCTGGATCCGAGTACCGTTTCCTAGGTTTAATTATTTACACAAGTCTTTGTGTAACAGTGTAACTCTGGAAACCGAGTCCAGTTGCACATCTGACTTACAGAGGAAAACCAGAGCTATTATCCAAGGAGATTCTACAGCAGATTTAAGCAAGACTAACAAAAAAAAAAAAAGGTACTCGATGAGCCAATCGATCGCCCGAACAGAAAAAACATCAACCCTGGCCGGCACATGTACGCACTAAAGGGTCACAACAGCTTCAGGTAAAAAGCACCACATACTTGATACTGCAGAAAAGATCTTTTATCAGATCTAGCTCCTGATTTTCTACATGCACTTTTTCTATTCCAGTAAAAGTTTAAATGCTGCTTTCAACTGCCCCCTTGCCCCAAGGCGTCACCACAGCACATAGCGCCGCACACTTGATTTGGCAGTTTCCCACCAGATGATTTCCATTTAACCCCAAAAAGGATTTGCGTCTCCAGCTGGAATCGTACCAGCAACCTGCCAAGCAAGTGCGCTAACCACTATACCAGTGACCACTGAAATTAATCCCAGAGCTCTTCAGTCATTCATTTCTGTTGGTAAGGGATTCAGATTCATTCCAAGGAGGCAGTTTTGTTGTGAGATTTGCTTTTAGAAGGACTAGTTTATGTGGACTTCACTACCATGAGGCTATTTAAACCGATTCAACGTGAACATCATCAGCACACAATAACACATCCACAAGAACCAGTGAATGACAAACGTCCAGAAAGCAGAGGTCTTTAAATCACACTGCAGGTAGTGAAGCTACAGTGATCAAATACAGAAAACAGCACATTACAAATGTCAGACTGGCCTGTAAACTCTGCCTCAACTCATCATGATTATGACTGGATGCCTGCAGTACCGGCTGTAGAATATCCGGTCTCCAAGGCTCCGAACTGTCTGTCAAAAAACACGATGGTTGAATCTGTGACCAAAACCTTCACCATGTTTTTCTCACGACTGCTCATCATCTCATCCGAGCACCAACAATTCATTCAAAACTAATAATCAATAACCAAAAAGTGAGAACAGTTGGCAAGCTTTTAGGACGATTTCCAATCTTGCTTTTAAGCTCCTGATAAAACTTTTATCTCATCTGGTCCACTCTTCCTCTGAGTTCTGCCTTTAAGAAATGCACAACAAAAAGCAAAAAAGCCCCACCAAGATCATTAATTATAATCAATACAACAACTCCTTCCATCACTACAGTGGAGATATTAAAGTGATAAGAGAAACACCTTTACTGTCCAGAAGTCACATGAGAGCAGAAGGATTATTGTGACCATGCAGGCGATGAAGCTCCCGCTGATGAGCTCAGCGAGCAGGTACACGATGATGGCAATGACTCTGAAGAAGAGGTGGAAGAAGGCCGCTACCGGATGCCTGGTGACACATTTTTAACTAATTTAATATGACATGGAGTATCCACACAGATCAATAACCAATATTGTGTCATATTAATAACAATTATAATCATTATTATTAATAAGAACAAATAATAATAACAACATTTAAAAAATCTTTTTGTTTTTTTGCTCAGTGTAAAACTTAAACATAGGTCTCTGACAACAGCAAAAGTCATTGTAAAATATCGTCTCTAATAGTCAACTAGCCCACATCAGATGATAGTGATAACTTAGCAGACAGATCAGTGAAGTCCTTGTAAAAGTGTGAAAACATACCAAACAAACCCCACAAACCATTAGCCATTATTATCTTGATATCAAGTAGTGACTTGCACAACAAACAGCAAAAGCTTTTCCTTGAAATGTAAATAAATCATTTAATGAAGTATAAACTATCTTCTCTGCAGAGAAAATGTTAAATCCTTCAGCGATTTGCAAACGTACTTAACGCCTGACTTCTTCGACCTTTTCCCTGCGTCATCCTCGGCATCAAACAGAGACACGTCTTCATCGTTGGTATCCTGAGGGATCAATAAGAAAGAGGCTTAAACCTCAACATAAAACAATGTGAAAAAAAGCATCGTCTCTCTGTGGTCAGGGATCATCAGAGGAGTAAGATTGATAACAGTCTGTTTGAAACAGAAATCTGGAGGTTTCGTAATACTAATACACAATTCTGTAACAGGTTGTTTCTGAGCTTTTAACATCATAAATAAATACTCCAAGTCCTCACAGTACAACTTCATATGCCTCCAAACACACTCCTGTTGTTGGGGTAATAGTTTTTTTATTCCTATATTATCAAGAGATTCAGTTTACTAACTTAAATGGCAAAATAAATCGTCAAATGCTGACACTTAACAAGTTAGAACCAACAAGAGTACCAAGAAAATAAACAAACAGTTGTTATTATTATTGAAAACGTGCCATTTCTTCATTATTGTTGCACTCTAACAGCTGTCAGCTCAAACACAGAGCAGGCCTAACACTAAGATCTTATTAAGTTGTTTTGACATGTTAGCAGGATAACTTCAAGTGAATTTGACCTGTAAACTGGAAAAACCAAATACTTACCAGCTGCTTAAAGAACAGCAGCTGATAATATAGATTGGAGTGAGGTCACTTTAGCTTCTCTGTGCCAGGAGACAGTTTAAAACTCACACTTTTGTTTGCTCGGATTATAAACAGCACAAACATTGCCACGTTAGCAGGATGTAGCTTCATTTCACGTTTTGTCACCTTGTTTGCTGATGTTTGTTCAGGCTGATGCTAACTTTAGCAATCGTTAGCTGACACCGCAACACAACAGATGCCCTCTAGCGTAAATTTGCCGTATACAGGTTTAAAGCGAACATTCTGATCGTGGGTTTTTTTCGAGTAGAAAACTTCATCGTTTGATCCGTTTTAAAAACATAATTTTAACGGTAGCTGAGCAGAAATGTTAGCGTCTTAACTACTTAGCAATATTAGCACCACAGATGTCCAACCGAGCTGGGAAACATTCTTCAGCTTCATTAAATAATTTTACTGACGGTTAATGCTTAAACAATCTCACGTTAGCTGTTAACCACACTAAGACATTATTTTAAAAAATAGGAAATAAAAGTGCTCTTACTTACGGCTAGCATCTTGAAACTTGGTCAGGCTCTTCCTGCTTACATGCTCAGTTACACGTCACTATAGTCAGGTGACCAAAACGCGCCACGTCACTGAAGTCCACGCGGTTCCTCGATAAAAAAAAAAAAGTGTTTGACGTAATATTTTATTTTTGAAAACAACATTTTTTGTATCATAAAATGATTACCATACATAACATTAAATATATATTTAATAAAAATAATAATAAAATTATGAGTATAAAAATCTTTATACTCATAATTTGCAATAATGTGTTTTTTTGCATTCTATTTTTTTGTTTTATTCCAATTTCTTTTCTTTTTTTTAATGTGTTAATTGATTCATTAAATTATGTACTCGTTGTATACTATTACTCAGAAATGACAGGTATAGAAATATTATGTTCATAGTGTCGTATATAGGTTAATCCATCCAATTCAGGGTTGCAGGGCAGGGGAGGGGGTACACCCCAAAAAGGTCTCCAGGGATCCTGACATAAAAAGACAGTCAATCACACTCACATTCGCACCTATGGCTAATTTAGAATCGGCAGTCATCCAAACATCTGCATGTCTTTGTACTATGGGAGGAAGCCAGAGTACCTGAGAGAACTGACAAGTGGAGAACATGCAAGCTGCTGCACATAGATAGGCTTGGATTCAAAGCCCAGACCTTCTTGCTGTGAGATTAGGTACAGAATAATCATCAAAGATATTTTAAGTGTACTGATTTTTTTTTTTTTTAATCCTAGCTTTGGTAATTTAACAGCACATATGGTTCACATGGATGAAAGACGCCTCTGAGCACAGAGGCACAAACTACAAACCATGCATGTAATGCTTTGTCTCTCCACCTGTGTACATGTCTGATATTTTGTCTCCGTTTGTGACTCTTCCTGCTCATGTTGCATCTCTTTATTTCTTTAATGTACATATGCAGGGGTTTTTTTTTTTGTCAATGTCTGCATTTGTTTTGCAGCTTTTGTTCACTTTTACATCAGTGAAGAAATGTGCCTTTTTCTCCCTAAGTGACCAAAGCTTGGTGCAGTCATTTTTCTTTTTCACCAGCAAATCTCGAGGTTGATTTACTTGAACAAACCACCACAGTGTGGCCTCTGCTCTACTGAGAGATACAACAAGGAAGCTTTCCAAAAAGTATTAAACAAGGCTAAGGAATAACCCATGTCTGGAAAAGCTAAAACAAAAATTTTGAATCCTAAATGATCCACTTAGTTTTTGAAATCATATTTATGTGTGCCACAGAAATGTACATTAGCAAATGTTTAAAGGATGCTGTTGATTTGATGACGTAGAGTGTTTCAAACTGTCAAGAAAACCAGGCATTTGTTTTGCAAATGCAGATACGCCTTTTTATTTGCATACAGAAAATATAGAACATTTTCAGTAACAGTAGTCCCAAAGACACACCGGTGAAGAGCATCAACATGACGTGATCCCAAATGAGAAACAGATTATTAGTTTTGCAACAAAAATAAATCTCCTGTAAACAAGTTGTAACATTTCAAGAGTTCATCTCTTATTTTCCAGAATCAGTACAATACTCTCCTATACTTAAGTTCTCCAAGAAAAGCGGTTTATGAAGCGATATCTTCTGTTGTAGGTGAGGTGGGAGGAGACGGGGTTTTCAGAGGTAAAGGTTCCCCAGGCGCCACCAAGAGAACATTGTTCTCTTTCTTGGGCAGCCAGACCGCCGGGTACAAAGGCTCCAGGAACTCCGTCTGGTACTTGTGGATGAGCGTCATGGTCTCACCCACCCCGTAGAATGCCAGTAGGCCTTGCGTGTAGTCCACATAAACCCCAATACGACTAAACATCTCCACATTTAGGGGAGTTTCCACATCACAGTGCCAGGTGGAGAAGTTACGGCCATTCCACTGAAGGCACCAGGAGAAGCTGTTCCCCGTGATGCAGCTGTTGCTCTCATTGCCCTTGCGGTCGATGCTCTTGTACGTGAGGCCAACATGAGTGCTTTCACCTTGGATGTCTGCCTCAAAGTAGTGCCGGCCCATGTAGAAGCTCTCCACAGCCAGAACCTGACGGCAGTTCTCAAAGCGCTCGGGCACATCGGGGTAAGGATGCTGCCAGGGCGAGGTGTTTGTCACCTTTTTGTTATCCTCCGTTAGGCGGAGGAACTTATGAGCCGTTGCAGGATCAAAACTCACTTGGGCAGCATCTGCAAAGGATTGTTGAACATGTCAGTTTACTTATGTTACGCAACAAGACAGGCAGGAAAGCAAATAGCTGTAGTCCCAAAGATTACAGTGTAAACACAGATACTTCAAAACTACACTACAATATGGCTGTTGTGCTATATTAAGTAGTTTTGTGTTAGCTAATTTATAGTTTATGTTTCAGTAGACTCACTGTAGATTTACAAAGTTGTGACACCATGAGTGCAATGGGTACCTGGTTGGGATGCTGGGAAACCACGAGGAAAACATAATGCAATGATCAGGTGAAAACCAAACTTCGAGTAGATTTCCATAAAATGATACTGCATTATGTTTACTGGCTTGTCCTTATTTTCTGCCATATGCATACTACTATAATGGTGGATGTCAGTCAGTGCATTAATGTAATTCCGTAATTCCCATGAGGGAAATTAAAAAGTTGCAATCCTGCCCTGAACACTCAGTTTCACACAGTTCTCTTTTATTTCTACTCTTGGCTCTGTATTATGTCAGTGGAGGGGAATACCCTGAATATGGTCATCTCATTTACACAACTCTAGCTGTGCCCACAGAAGCTCCGCTCATGTTGTTGGTCTATTTGGTCTTTTGAACAGTACATTTGTTTTGATAGCTTGGTCGGCATTATCAGCAAAAAGCCAGACTCGTTCTCGGTGGGTGCTGTTCTATGTTCCTACTGCCTGCTGTGGTCACAAGCTCTGAGTAGTGACAGAGAGAATGAGATCGTGGGTAAAACCTGTGGAAATGAGGGACTTGGTCATTTTGGGAGGGATTCAGAGTAAAGTCCCTATTTCTCTACATCCACAGGAACCACTTGAAAGTGGTTGGGGATCGCTCAGGATGCCTTCTGAACAAGGCCCGACAGCGTCTCTACCACCTCAGATGCTTGAGAGACTTCCAACTGCCCTCCAAGGTGCTCAGGAACTTTTACTCCTGCACCATAGAGAGCATCCTGACGGGAAACATCTCAACCTGGTTCGGGAACAGCACCATGCAGGACAGACGAGCTCTACAGAGGGTTGTGCGGTCAGCTGAGCGCACCATCCACTCCGAGCTCCCTGACCTGCACTCAATCTACAGCAGGCGGTGCTGGACCAAGGCCAGGAAGATCGTGAAGGACCTCAACCATCCCAAAAACAGACTGTTCTCTCTGCTGAGGTCAGGAAAGCGATTCCGCTCCCTGAAGACCAACACAGAGAGACTGAGGAGGAGCTTCTTCCCGCAGGCGATACGGTCTCTCAATCACACCACCACACAGTACTGACCCACACATATGGTTCTTACACACACACTGGATATTCTGGACATTTGTTTACACTAGTGGCCACTGCACAACTACACTGCGTGGTCATCAAATCAAATCACTTTATCACAAGTCACTTAAATAAATCACTTTTAAGCATATTTGCACTGCACAAGACACTTAAATATGTGGACTGCACAACCCTGGACATTACATTTCTTTCATTACCATTTATTAGTTGTACAGCTGCTCTTATTGTTCTATATTTCTTCATATACACAATATATTTTCTATATTGTGTATTGTGTATTTTGTTGTACAGTTATTTTATTTTTAACTTTAATTTTTATATTTTATTTTATTCTTTCCAAGTTAAATTTACCCTTCATTTTAATTTTCATATTTATTTCCTATCCTAGTCATAGTCTTTTATTTTAGGTCACGAGCAGTTGTCTAAGCATTTCACTGCATATCGTACTGTGTATGACTGTGTATGAGACAAATAAAATTTGAATTTGATTTGAACTCCTAGGTAAGCATGCCCGGGCATTTCCTACTGGAGGGAGAACCTGGGGTAGACCCAGGACACTGTGCTTGTGGTCTTCATGAAATTTGCATCCTTGCCAAAACCCCATATTCATTATAGTTTTAAAATAAAAGACAGACTATAAGCACATCCAAGGTTGTTTTTTTGGTTCTGGAAGCATATTGTTTGCTACTCGCAGTTCTTAACTACAGAAATACTTACACTTTAGAAAGTCCGCCCGTGTCACCGGATCTGGAAGAGACTTGATGTGTTTTGCTGCAACAATAGCCTTTACTGTTGTCTTTATTCCCACTTTGTCTGCAAAAAAAGAAGACATATTTTAGTGTCTCATAAGACAACATGTTTAGATTTCTCTTCATGAATTTTGTTTTTATTATGCACAAAAACGTTCTCCAGGGCAACAGGTATGTGCTGTCGTTTCATTTCTTATGGTGGCATATTAATGACTAGCAAAGCAGTTTCATCATGAATCATACATTCTGCTCTTGCTCAAGCACAGCTAAAAATTCTTTACAAGACTGAACATGCCCCAGCAGCTACACAACTCTCTGGATCTCTGTGCTCTTGCTGCTGCTATGTAGTTGCTTCCTGCTCACTTTCTTACCGCTTTTGCACGTTTCTTTGACTTTGCCTATGTATGAAGACACCAGCAAGGCACAGAGCTCCTGCGTGGAGTCAACAATCACACGGCTGAAGTGATTCAGACAGTCCATCAAGCCGATGTAGACACCAGGCAGGGAGATATCAGTGGCTTCTTTTTTCCACTCTGCGTATTCCTAGAAAACAAACACGGTGGCATTCAGGAATGAAAACTGAGGCATTTCTGCTGCCTTTAGGCACGAATGACTTCCTGTCTCGTTGAGAAATACAGCAAATGGTAAAGGAAAAGGAAAAGGCAGACAGTGGAAGCATTTCATCATTCGCAAAAGATTTTATATATATATATATATATATATATATATATATATATATATATATATACATACACATACATACACACACACACACATACACACCACACACACACTTAAATAAATTTGAATTTTAACTGAGATGCCTGTTAAACAACAATATATTTAATTCATAGACTCATAAAGACTGTCTCACAAGTGCAGTTGTATGTGTCCAGTTGGAGGGGCCGAATATAATGCGAGTAAGCAAAATAGTGTATAAGTAGTGTACACGATGTGTTTTTAGTTGTCTTTATGAAGTTTTCTTCCTCTCTGATACACCTGTCCCTCAGTCAGGTGTACAAAGATTTTGTACTATAAGTTTAACTCATAAACTTTTAATTTGAATTTCCAACAGTTCCATTAACATTGTTGCTGTTATCATTAGGTGAAAGGTGATATTCAAAAAGCCCAACTTGTTTCCTTTCACCTTGACATGAAAAGTAGGTTGAATCAAAACAAGCTCTGTTACCTTGAAACAAGCCTAAGGACAGATTTCTACAGCTTTTCTTCCATAAGCGGGACAAAGACTAGTTATGACACTGCTGTTTTGAATTTGTACCTGCAGGAAATCCACATCATTTTTGTTCTTGGAAATCTTCTCCATCTGCACCTGAGTCTTCTTCAGATCTGTGCACCTCTGCTCCAGGTGAACCCGAATGCCCTCGGCTTGCTGCAGTGCCTGCTTCTCCCTCACCCTCCAAGATCTCCGTCACCTCCTTCTTGGCTCGCTCCACCACCGCTTGCAGCTCCTCAAACTGGCTCTCGATCACTGCTCGTACATCCTTCACAGATTGCTGTAAATACTGCCTTTAGTTTCTCTTAGTGTAAACAGAGTTCACATTCTGACATAATAACTTTTAATTACTTTAAAAGTTACAGTAAGTAACATGTAGGGAACCTGGCAGAGCCACATAACTGCAGACTCACTGCAGGAATTCTTCATTACTCATTACTACTACATGAAAAATATGGATTTCCTCTCACACCTCAGAGAAACCAGTTTGATTTGGGTGACTCTGAAATATCCAGGATTACAAACTGTTGAGTTCACAGGCCAGAAATAGCTGCAACCGACTCATTTTACTTAACTGTTGTGACTCTGTGTGACTCACAGTGAATCATTTCTAATGTTGTGTTACCTCAATGGAGACTGTATTGAGCTGAAGTTTGTGATGGCATTTTCTGCCGCCGTCATCGTCTTCATCATCTCATTCTGTTTCTCCCTCAGTTCGTTCTGTTAACAGAGCAAGAGTCAGTCAGCTTCCTCATAGAAAATATGTGTAGATGTTAATATCTAGATTGTTTCAGGGAAAACTTTTGCTCTCTGGTTCCTTTTATTCTGAAAGGGTCCGATATCTGACCCTAGGCTTGTATATCTGTGGTTTTCTGTCAAGTCAGGTCTAAATTGCTCAGGCAGATCCAGGCAACTCTGAAGCAGAGCAGCTATTCTGATATTAACTCCTACAATTGTAGGCCCAGCGGGAAGCGCTACAAGCGTCTCTCTGAGTCAGCATGCAAGTGCAGGTTTGAAATTAATTAAAAATATATATATTTAATTTACTGCCAGGACAGGGATGTCCTACTTCCTGACTCATTTTTATATCACTTCCTGAAACACGACACCAAGTTACAAGTGTTAGTAATTATTGTGTCAGGCAGATGATACTTTGTGTTATTAATGCTATTGGCTTATCCAACCAATAGCATTATTGAAAATAATATTTGGGAGCTTTTGTGCCTGTGCACCAGCTTACACACTGATAACACGTGTGCCCAAATTGTGATGTTACATTACAGGTGGAGGATCATTTCATTTCCTAGTCCATGTTGCATTACATTTTTGTCCTATATAATCAACTTGGAAATAGTTGTCTCCGTATCATAGTGGCTGTTTAATATTAAAACTAATTAAAATTGATTCACATCAAGGTTCAGAGTCCTCAGCTGAAGCTGTCCCTGCTAACTCCGTGTTCATTTTAAAATCCCCACTTCCAGCTTGTATTGTTTTACACATGTTTTCCTCTGCTGTGGTACTTCTACAATATTTTATATATTTGTTGTCTATTTTGTTTGTGAAAGAGATGTGAAAATTAATAAAGATCATTTATACTATCTATTAACATGACTGCTGAGCAGTCTTCACAAAATCAGATCCGTGACTGCCTCAAGAGATCATTAATAAGACTTTGATGTGTTATTTGTGACCAATTCAATTCTTTTGATTGTTTTCATTATTCCCTGACTACATCATGTCAAACATGACGAAACATTATTCTGATGAAGAAGTTAAGCAAAGGTGACCTTTTGTTTGGCACCATGACAAATATCTGTCGTTATTAAGCGAAAAACAATCTTTGGAAATACTTCCAGTGGTTTATGTTAGTCCCACTTTGATCCACACAATATTTGCTGAAAAGGTAGTTAAACATCTGAAGAGTCTTTTCTATAATCAGTAAACCCACAACTCCTACTGAGTTCTGTAAGACAAGAAAATGTTAAAAATGATTTCATTGAATCATTTCAAACAAAATAATGTTTTAATGCTTTTCTTGTGCTGTAAAAAGGGACTGTCCTGCTCTCCCACTCCAGGAGGGTGGACAGCGGGATCAACCTAAACAGAAGTGACTTACATAATAATTCTCTATTGTTCAAATGTGGAACGAAAGCTCTGAAAAGGAAGAGGAAGCATTCATCATACTGTGCTTTCTGTTTTTCTTCTGTCTGGTGTGTGTGCGTGTGTGTGTGCGTGTGTGTGTGTGCGTGTGTGTGCGCGCGTGTGTGTGTGATGACCTCCATGTTCTTTCGTTCAAAACTAAATACAGTGGAACCCCGGCTTACGAAGACCCCATTTAACGAAAAATTCAAGTTACAAAGGCACTTAACGGCAATATTTCTGCCCGTGGTACGGCAAAATGCCCGAGTAACGAAATAGATAAAATAGAAAATTTAAAAAAAATGAAATTAAATTCCATAATGTTATGTACATGTACGTACATATGCATGCATACGCATGCTTTCTTCAACCTCCGCCACCTCCTCCTCCACCAAGAACTTCGTCTTCAGCCAGCATCGCCTCACTCAAAAGGCGATGGAAAAAGGTGCTTCGAATTTTTGACTTACGAAAGACCCTCTGGAACAAATTAAATGCGTAAGTCGGGGTACCACTGTACTTAAAATCACATTTTGCAGGTCAGCAAATAAAGAATATTTGATCAGCGGTGGTGGGATTTCCGCCTACGCTCCTCCCACCAGTGTTTTCTCTGCAGTTCTAACAAAGAAGTCAAAGGTTTTGTAACGAGAGCGCTCTTCAAATAACTGGTTTTGATTTCAGGTCTGTGCAGGAATCTAAGCTGGAATGTTTGATGGCAGTCACAAAGAGAGATGGGCTTCAGATTTAACTACAAAGCCAAACGTGAGCAGATGACCTCCAGAGTGGACGCTGAAGTACTGTTAACTGGATGAAGCATTTAGAGGAACATTTGAGCTGTGCTGCTCCGACCTGCTGACTTAGACACTTTAGATTTAGTCTCCTCTTTAGTGCAGGGAAGCAATAATCTCCGATGTGATTTAAAGGATTATTTATGAGCTCAAATTCCTAATTAATGACACAACTGCTGTCACAGTCTTATTCCTTTGATAGTTAATCTTTTATTTACTCAACACTTTACTCGCCATCCACGCGACCTTTGCCACACATTCAGCAATGCTAAATATGAGATAAGAAATCCTGACATTAAATTCCTAGAATGGACTCATTTTAATTAATAGCGTCTCTCTTTGACAGTTTAGTTTAAACAAAACTCAGGTATTTATTAAAAATAAAAATAAATGCTGAAAATATGAGTGTTTAATTGCCTCATTCTATCTCCAAAAAGAAAGTGTCTCAGTTCAGAGTCCCCTAAAGCAATGAAAGCAGCTGATTCTCACATGCTGACATGCTGACATTAAAAGATTTAAGGCAGCAGGAACTCTTAAGGAGACCCAAAATAAAACTGAATATTTTCAGTTGGGAATTCAGCCTGAAAATTCATATCAGATGTGTTGAGGTCATTCAAAGGAATGTGCACACAGTACAGGGAAACACTTGCCTCGATCTGATTACGAGCGTCCACCACAGACACGGTGTTGTGCCCCTTGTGGTCCTCGTTCACGCAGTCCTGGCAGATGCAGCAGGAGTCGGTGGAGCAGAACAGGTCCAGGGGCCGCTTGTGGCTCTCGCAGGTCCGCCTCTCGATGTCCCTGAGCGGGTCCACGAGCCGATGGTTTTGAAATTTTGGATTTTCCAGGTGAGGCCTGAGATGGGCCTCGCAGTACGACACCAAGCAGGTGAGGCAGGACTTGAGGGCCCTGCGGGGGCTTTCAATGCAAGAGTCACATACCACATCGTCGGGGCCCAAAGGTTCCTCCTTATCCTGGTCCTCTTTTGGTCCTTCTTCTGTCTGTGGTTCTGCTTCCTTTTTGTCCTCTTCAGGCTTCTTGGGGTCCTCGGACTGATTCAGGTCTTTTTGGATCTCGGTCTCCTCCGCTGTCGTTGACTCTTGACTCTGTTCCTCACTGTTTTTATTTACATGAGCGTCAGCTGTTCCATTCTGTTTGGGACTGCCAGGCTTGACGGGACACTGTGGACATCCTTTACTTTTGTCTCCGAGACAGGAACCGCATACGGAGTGACCACAAGCTGCCGGCTCCCCCTCGCTCAGTTTACCTGAGCAGACATGACACAGGTTCTGCTGCTGCTGCTGTTTGGGGAGAGGAGCTACTTCTACAGCTGCTGTATCTGCCATGTCTTCAGCTCTTCTTTGAGCGCCTGGCGTCACTTCCACTCTTTAAAGCTGTGTGGAAATAACTGGCTCAGCCACTTCTGTCAGCCAGCAGTATCTGATCGCAGTAGAGAAAGCCACACCTAGATGATGTGAGAGACGGTCAGGACTCATAGTTTCAGTCAGAACTCAACCCGCCCCTTCAGCACTCACATGCAAACAGATACACACCCACCTCCACGTCTTTAACACTGAAAGAGGGAGGAGGTGCAGGGTGGAGTCCACAATGCAAACCAGGTACAGAGGTGTAGGATTGCATTCTCCCACATGCGCTATGTTTGAATATGCACTGAAACTTACAAGTTCTGCTACCAGTAAGCAACAACTGACCTATCTACTGTCTTTATAGACACACTGATGAGGCCACTCACTGCTTTCCCGCCCTGCTCCAACAAAATTAAATTGAAAACTGGTCTGGATAAAACAGAGGTGATCACTGCTGCAGCCTTTTGCTTACTCACCCTCTTCCTCTTTCACCTTTCTGCAGATAAGCAAGAGGAAAAAGCAAATGCTGATAGGATCAGGTTTCAGCAGCGCCAAAAGCAGACGCTGCCACCCAGTGTCCATAATAATGCTTGGCAGGTACTGCTAATGTTGGTATCAATCCAATACCATGTACCCAGTAAATACAGGGCTGGTATAGCTGATACTGATACTTCTGACCTATAAACTTATGAGATGCACATCAGTGAATTCTGAACCCATTTTAATGAGCATTAAATCTCTGTGCTGAATGTAAACGTGCCAGTCCTAAAGCCTGGGTCAGCTTGTGTTGTTTAAATGTGCTTATTGTGTTGTAAATAAAGTAGACATGACAGGTTCAAGATATTGTTCCCAGCGTGAGTGTGAGGTATCATTTTTTTAATTAAAAAGTAATTATTATTTAACACAATGGATGATGGAAACACAGCACTGATCCCATCTCGACAGTATCGATATCACTAACAGCGCAGGTAACGATTGTAGTAATACTTTTGATCAATCCGCCGGTCAGGGTAATAGAAAGTTACGAAGTGAAGAGCAACAGACTGTAGAGGAAGTTCCACAAACACTCACAAACTGTTAGATTTGTTCCTTCTATCGAGAATAAATGTTGCTAAACTGCAGTTTCCTAAAGTTTGTGATGCTCGTTCCTGTTTTTCACACATGTGCGTAGACATGCGCACATGTGACCACATGTCCGGGCTTTGTCCGGGTTAAACAAACACCACCTGATCATAGTTCAAGGTAAAGGTGTAGGTGGTGTTTGAAAGCACCTTAGCTGTAACAGCAGCAGCCTTCGTGTCTGACGCTTTTTAAAGTCTTAAGATTTACCTTCAGTTAGGTTTATCGTTCCCAGGCTGAGGGGAGGTGACGGGATTCTCTTCTTACCGGGGGTTTTCTCCTCGGTAACCGATCAACAGGTGAGACAGCACCGCCTACTGACCAATCAAGTGTCCTGAAAACTGCGTCGTCACTCCCGGACACACACACACACACACATATATATATGTGTGTGTGTGTGTGTGTGTGTAGTAATTTCTATGAATCTTTTTTTTTTACATTGTTTATTAATTGTAGTTGTATTCATTGTGTATTTTGGTTTCATGTAAATGTATGTTCTAACTTTGTGTATTGTGAATGTAAGGCAAACAAGGGACAATAGGTGGAAATTCGCAATAGCTATAAACCTATGTGCAGTGCATCAGCCTCATGTTTCATATTTGGACTATGTTAAACTGCACTGTCCCTTTTAAATAAAGGATTATTATTATAACCCATCAGATTCTCCTGTGTCTCAGTGACAGTGCTGTGATATTAACATGATATTTATCGAAAAGCCTGTCCAAGAAAACAGTTTGGCATTCATAATTGTTTTTAATTAAATGAAATGGCATGTAAAGAAAACAAAAATACTGAAAGGAAAGGTCATCTTCCAGTATGATTTATCTCATCTTAAATGATTTTATCTTGCATTTAAAACGATTTCTATCATTGCTGGATGTCTAATTTTTATGACACAGATGCTGAAGAATCTGTGTCCTCTTGTTTGTCTCATTGTCTCTGTACACAGTGACGAGTTCCTGCCTCAAGGGCCAATCAGAGTGAGAGGCACTTGCTCATCAGCATCTTGCATCATTTAAACATCGGCTCTTCACATCATGGTGTGACAGGTTTGCCACCTGGTACTAACACGATGGAACAGCATCCCCACACTCTGACTTGGAGAATGCATGGATTTTGAGGTGGCCTTTAAGAAGCAGCTACAAACTCATCTTTGTATATTTGCTTTTGAGTAACCTCTGAAATCTGGATATCTTAAGATCCCTTTTACCAGCTCGGTATCTACCTAATAAAAAAAAGCACTCTATAGTCGCTCGGGGAAGCCTCAGCTACAATAAATAAGCCTTTTAACAGGGCTGTATTATTACAGCTGTGTGCCCTCTTTCTCCTTTCTTTTTCCTTCTTCGACAGATAATGTTTTATTTATTGCACTAATGGATTTCTGTTGTTCTGTGTACTCATGTATCAGCTTCTCTTCTGAGGGGCAGCACTCTGGGATGTCCCACATCTCTGTTAGCAGTCATAAAGTTCCGGGCTTTCCCGAACGCTGCTTTGAATAAAATCCTTTTCAGTTACCTGCAAATGCTTACCTTATAATCAAAGCGCAGAAATAAAACATGTTCCAGAGTATCTCTGAATAAATGCACATTTTTTAAGAGTTTACTAAAACTGAATATTGGGCTGGCTGATTGCTTCTGCTACACTTTAAGTGTCTCAAACAGTTGCTTAAGGTATTCTCTGTGTCAGAGTATGAAACAAAGCCTTTATTCGTCCATTTTTAAGTCACATTTTCACCCCATTTACAGCCCAAGTGTTAAACAGGAGAGCGACAGCAGGGGTGACAGGCAGCTCATTCGTTTACAGGAATAAAAAGCAATAGCATGATTTTTATTTCAGTAACTTCATGTTAGAATTTATTATGTGAAACACACGCACACACACGCACGCACACGCACGCACGCACACACACACAATTACATCCCTGACCTCAAGTCCAGGAGCTACAGATGCGAAAAACCAAAAATAATCATTGTCATTACTTCTGCCATCGGTCAGTGGATGAGATCAGAGGCCTGCCTCATGATGCAGATTATTATGAATGAATTCCTCCCCTGGCTAAGTTAGCTTATCAAGTTCAGATTTCCCTGCAGTGTCGGGTCAAGTGCTCTGTGAGCAAAACTTTACGGGTTTAAGCACCATTTCTGAACAGCCTGGGTTGAATTCACTGATGTCCTGTAGGTAAAAAGAAACTTATTCAACAGTTTCTGCTGAACGCTCTTTACAGATTTGACAAAAAGTCTTGATTTATTTGTCCGAGGCCACTGCACCCAAATGCAACGTAATTACACCTGTCTCCTTTACACCTAACAGAAGTGTACCAGTGAAAGTACTAAGAGATAAGAGATGTTTGCAGTAATCTGTCAATGATTTCGTTCTGACTCTGTCATCCTGTTGCACACAAAGACATTTCCCACAGTATCAGACCACACCTCCACCCTGAGTACGTGGTCATCAGTTTTTTGTGGTTTTATTAAACTGGTTGTATTTTCATGACTTTTTTTTTGCTTCTGCTCCCCTTGGGGTCTCTTTTACAGCAAGGAGCTGCACACTTGGTTAAATAGCCTAAATATTAGAGTAAATGTGGTGCAGATTAAACCTCAGTTTAAACATTTTATGTTATTTCTTGTCACATCTTTTTTTAAAAACACAAATGGTCGTCACCCCTCCATTGATGTTCCCAAAAGTAGTATTGTCCTCTATTTTACTTTTGGAAACATTCTTATTTTGGGGTTATTTCTAGCCAAAGTGCTCGGGTTGTCTCAGATTTTCAAAGCAGGACTCTACAATTTCTTCACACAATGCTCACTTTGTTGTATTTATTCATGAGGCAGGCCCCAGGTCAGCTGCACAGCTTTGTTTAATTCAGCTCCCAGTGTCTACAGTCAGGCCAGTGTTTGATTCTTCTTTGTGTTAAATGAGCTCTAAAGGTGTAGGATATTCATTCAGTTGATATGATCGTTAAGACGTGGGGTTAATTTCCTAAGATTAGAAACTGCGCATCGATTCAGGTCCTATTCCGTGTGTTAGAGGTTCAAACTGCGGCAGCAGAAATACTTGTGCTTTTGAGCGGCTGAGGTCATTAGTCCGAACAGGTTTTTTCTTCTGCTCGCCCTCCCTCTGTCACTGCACCCCCACCAGCTCTGTGATGGGTGGGGCAAACACCATCAGTTCCTGGTATTTGTGGAAGAACAGGTGCAGGCGGGACGAGTAGGTGTCCTCCTGATATGGCAGCTGCTTTTCAGTCAGGTATTTGGACACAACAGGTTTCACCTGCACAAGAGGAACAAAGTAACCATAGTGGGAAATACGTAAATACATTTAGCAATTTAATAATTATCCAAAGTTCTGTGATGGTCACTTTTTAAACTGTGTGCTCTCGTTTTGTTTGTGCCCTTTGCTCTGCAGAAGAATCCAACAGTTCTGCAACAAGCAGGTAAATATATTCATCTGTGATGTCCCACCTTTAAACACATGTTGTCTGACAGAAAGGGGAAGAGATGGTGCTCCACGTGACAGTTGATTAGCGAGTGTCCAAAGATCCGGTCCAGCAGAGGGTTTCGCGGCAGGTTCAGGACTCCGTGGGTCATCTGGTGAATCCTCTTTGGTCGACGAGTTGGAGAAAACATCGGCAGACCGATATGCTGCAATTAGAAACAGTTTGGCATCACAAGTTATGTGGCCTATTGTACTCTTGCCAGCCATGTTAATAGGTACACCTGTTTAACTACGGGTCAATCCAAAGTTCTTTTTCGTCAGTAATAAAAGACCTGGAATTGTAATTGAATTGAAATTTAGGCACAGAGACATGTCAGCTAAGAACAGGAAACTGAAGCTGCAATTCACACAAGCTTCCCAACACTGGTCTCATGAGTCTCGATTTCTGCTGCGATATTTAGGGCTCGAATTTGGTACGAACAACACAAAGCGTCGATCCATGCACACGACCCTACCAGCATTTCAGACTGCTGGCAGGGGTGTGATGGTTAGGGAACACTAAAAGATATTTAAATTAAGCTCAGATTCTTTGTATTACAACACAAAGTGTTTAGTGTAATTTCTGTGTAGTCTCAAAGATTATCGTCAGACAGAGATCATGGAGTTCAGCAGGGTGGGGGTGGGGTGGAGGTTAGTGTTGGACGTCGGCCAGCAAAACCCCAGGAGAGCTGGGAGGACAGATTTTTGATCCGAACCCCCCAGCAAGAACAAACACTTTCCACTGGTACACTGCTGACTTCTCTTCAAGAACCTGTGTTTTCTAATCCACCTTCACACGCTTTGATCCGAACAATACACAATGACCTGCAGGCATCCATCTGGGAAAATCATGCATGAATTGTTTCTTTTTATCCCTTTAGTTCACTGCCTGCTCTGAGAACACAATGCTGCATTCAAGCTCCTCAAAAGACCCTGTTACAAAAAACACCCTTATGATCATTTCACATGAACCGAGCACATAAATCTGTGAGAAGTGACGAATACATGTGCATAAATTACTTATGTTTTCCCCAATTCAAGACCAAAGAGTATAAAGGTATGTGGTGTGGCGATTAATGGATACTGATGAGATACATGTATCTATTCATAATCATCTAAAGTTCTCTAAGATGTGGCCATTTAAAAACACTATTTAAAAAAATAAAATTAAAATAAAGCATAATTCTTGTTTTATTTTGGATCTAGTGCTTCTATCAGTTATGTTACAAATCCAGAATCTAACTGGAAGTAGGAACATCTGAAATGCCATTAACAAAACCTGGGTAACAGACGTGTGTGCTTTCTTTTTAATGACCACTAGGCAGCAATATTCGACACTAGCGAGGTTTCTCAAACGCACATTTTTCAAGAGTTTTACTACATATTGGGCACGACAGGGTCATCGTTTGTGTGGCAGCAGTTCCTGGAGGCTGGTTGTTGCTGGATGAAGTGGTATTGCTGGTATTCCAGTGGTGGCAAATCTTGAAAAAGTAAAAGCTGCACCTCAGTGAACCGTTTCAAAAGGCACAACTTTTACTTTGAAGGAAAACCTGCATTTTTAGGTTGTTCTCACAGTTTAGCTACGGCACAGAGATTACTGGCAGAGTGTCACTTCAATTCAAATGATCAGCACAGCAATATGCTGTGAAAG
The DNA here is from genome assembly GCF_057382185.1 of Mchenga conophoros. NCBI lineage: Eukaryota > Metazoa > Chordata > Actinopteri > Cichliformes > Cichlidae > Mchenga > Mchenga conophoros. The sequence continues at coordinate 31,359,069 of NC_140533.1, read as the reverse complement.
CAGTCACAAGGGCATTCTTGACACCCAGATGAGGAATACACTTTTTTCCTGCAGGGGGAAATCGCTTAGACATTTTCTTGATGAGATTATGGTCCCAGTCAGCCACTTTGAGTCATTTTTACTGATCTTGATATTCAGAAGGAGGATCATTAAAAGCTTGGCGCTTATTTTAATATCTGTCATCTTACTGCTCTCTCACTGTTCAAAGACATGAAAATTTTATATAAAACTAGTTGGAAACTAATTGGACACCAACATAATCCAATTAAAACTACATACATCAGAGCTTCACAGCTATCTGAATATTTTAGCTACAAAATGACATCATTTTGAGCTGAATATGAAATACAAGACGTCACAAACAAAATTCACTGTAACTGTGTCTTATAGGTGTCAGCAGGCTGAATTCTCAGCTACAGATACCGTGTTCTCACCTGGAAGATGTTGACGTGGATATACGGCACAGAGAACATCGCCCTGCACACGAGCATACACAGCAATGCTCCGTAAGGCGACGTGAACCCGGAGACATTGATGAGCAGCCAGTACTGTGAATACAGGCCCAGGGTTACCATCAGGATGGTCCTAAGGATGTGGGCCAAAGATTGTCCTTTGAGCTGAGCTGCAAAACCATGAGAGTGTGCATGAGAGTAAACTCGCACTGCAGTGACACAGACAAGTAAGACAGAGACTCGAGGAGGATCACAAGGTTTAAAAAGTGTCTCAACTTTATGCTGAGTTTCACATTTAACCTTGAAGCAAACACGGCTCGTCTTTGGTCCTCTGGCTCCTCTTACCGAGCGCAACAAGCGGAGTGATGATCGGCACGGCCAGGGGGGCTATGAACAGGTAGATGATGCGAGGTAGGAAGGGCACCTTCCACACGCTGGAGTCACCCAGTCCAATGACATTAGTGTGAGCGTGATGCATCTTAATGTGGCCCTGAATCCCGGCTCGTGCCGAGAATGAGCCACAGATCTGAGGGGATGAAGAACAAGTGGAGGTGTTCAATAAACCAGCAATGATGGAGCACATGAAACAGTCAATGAACATTATCAAGCTCCGCTAACAGCTGGAAAGGACAATGGTCAGAAGAGATTTGGATATTCTTAGCAATTAATAATCAACCAAAGGTCATTAAAGCTTCTTAATCATATCACTTATAATGCGCATTGCTTCATTCACTCTTGCAGACATTGCTGTTTATAGCAGGTTGTAACCTTTGGGGTTGAAGGAATAAACATGCTTTGTGTGCCTAACACAGGAGGTCCAAGACATTTGTGCTCCAATATTGTTAAGAAAAATTGGAATATTTTGTCAGTCTGTTGCTTATTTAATTACACCTGTGGTGTTTCCTGCGATCAGTGATGGCTAACCCGCTAAATCCTAAATAAAACAAGGTCTGTGTCCATGTGGAGATGAAGAGTGCACTGAAATACACACCAGACGGGGAGGATATTGGCGGGACACTGCTGCATAGGCACTCAGAGGCTGAAACAACGCGCTGCAAAGATTAGTGAACCATTTATGTTCAATGTTTTTAAAATGTGTAAAGAAAACCATTTGCGTTTTTTAATGAATTTCACAGAGGCTCTTCAGAATGAACAGCATATACATGAAGGTTTTGGCAGCTCTGGTGAAATCAGAGCGCTGCTATCAGCTCAGTGTGTATATCGTTACACTCATCCAGCCATAAAAGTCCTGGAAAAACAGAGTCATGAAATCCTAATCTGATGAAACTGTGAGCAAATCACCAAATGAGGAGGGTGTGATTCAGAGCTGTATCCATTTAAAATGATGCAACTATTTACTGTTACATAGTTTCTTGGAATAATACAATCACTTAGAAATTAAGTGGTGATGTTTTCTTCTCATTTCTAGCTCTACATACAGTAAGAGAAATTATTATTTGATCTACTTCTGAATTTCACTTATCAAGAGATGAAGAGTCTCTAGTTCTTATGGTAGTTTCATGTTTAATAGAGAGACAGACAAGATTGTAGAGCTGGACAAGGGTGCAATGGCCGACAAGACCATCAGCAAGAAGCTTGGTGAGGAGGTAACAGTTGCTGCTCATGGGCTGAGGATGATCATGAGAAATGTGTTGGATCAGGTGGAAACATTATGCTTTAGGGCTGTTTTTCTGCTAAGGGTAGAGAGGGATCTGCAGAGGGAGCTGAAGCTTCAAGATGACAGGCGGCAGCCAAGAGGGATTCACACAGTTTCATTTAGCCCACATCAGTGGGCTAAAATCCCTCCTGAGATGTGCACAAACCTGGTGACCAGCATCAACAAAGGTGTCTTCACCAAGTACTAAGTCATGTTTTGCTCTGAGATCAAATACTTGCGTCGTTCGATGACATGCAAATCAATTAAAAACATGTTTTTATGGATCTTTGGTTGTTGTCAATTCATTATTTCCCACAACTGTATTTGTTCTTAGATTCTACTAGAGTAGATTTGCATGATTCACAATTTAAAATAATCCATTATCTTATACTGGGAGCCCGGTGCAGTACAAGACAGCAGCTGTAGCTTCATATTCATGATAATGACCCTCAGCAGGGAAAAAACAAATGTCCCAAAATGTCCAACTGCTGCTCTAAGCACACAGCTACAGAGCTGCGTGTGAGAATACAGAAGCTTTGCCCGCAGGTACTTAATGACAGCCTTTCAAGTCTATTTCTGCACATCTCACCTCGATGAAAAAGACGGCCCAGAACCTTCCCCAGGCCTGCGACTCGCTCAGCGCCCCATGGCTCGCCAGATGTGTCCCCTTGACGGTGATGACAGCGTGAGCCACGCCCATCAGCAGGACGCCCGCAGAAAACCCCAGAAGCCTCGAGGAGCCCAGCAGCAGGAAGGCTGCAAGACAGAACGCAGGGAATAAAGATGCTACAGATCCTAAAGATGCTGACTCTTTAACCTTAGACTGGCAGCAGGACACACACTGCATTACTGCTGCATTGACTGTATACATCTACTGTTATCGCTCACACACATTCTTTCAGCCTTTGATAGCAGACAGCTGAGGCTCAGTGCCAATAAGTGTTTGCAGTGAGCAAACATTCTCATAGCCACCATGAACAGGAAGACATCAGACGACTATTTAAAGATTTACTTTTGTGTTTTCATTGTTGAATAAAGCAGGACAGGTAACCAATAATAAATTGTGATTCTAAAATTTTCCTTGCTGCCTGTTACGGTTCAGCATGACTGGTTTGGGTTTCATTATTCTCAGGTGGGGTTGACGGCCTGGCTTTGTTGGGTTTTTCCACCCTGGGGCAGAGCCTCTGGGTGTGAGTCCCTGCTGCACCTGTTTGCAGTGAAGTCATCAGGAGTATATCAAGGACAGGCGGTGTCACAGCACCATCTCTGTCTGCGTAGTGACATTCAGGCCGCCTTTGTAAAATCTGTGTTTTGTGGTTCACTTGGAAACTTCATCCGAACCCTGTTTGTCTACCTTTTTGCACCACCTCAGCAATCAGAGGAACTGCTTACCAGGACTCCACCTGCCTGCCTGCTCTCCACCTATTCCCCCACTTGCTGATCCAGCTCCCTCAGAGTCGAATCACTAAAACATAAATTTGATACCTGCCTGTTAGATTACATTCTAATTTATACCTTCTTTGCTGGCAGAGCACCTGAGACCCTTTTTAAATAGAACATGCTCACTATTCCCTGCTCTGTCAAGGCTCAAGTGATGAGTCACATGATCAGAGTAAACCTTTGCAAGAACTGGAAATGAAAAGCAATCAGAATAAATGCTTACATTTACCATGAGTCAAACTATGTAATGTGAAGCCAGCATGATGGGCAGGAAGCTCAGGTGAAAGGATGACAGTCTGGAGGCGGACACTGTTACCACACTGGCTTCCTTCCACTGTCACTGTGTACTGTTTACTATAGTTTAGTGTCTGCATACAGTAGAAGCAGGCTGATGATGAACATGAGACGAAGCTTTAAATCCACTAATCAAAGTCAGTTCTGTTTTTGTCACAAATGTTAACAGCATGGATGGATTACATCTAATTAGACACATGAGACATTGTAGCTGCTGATACTTCTCTGGCTGCCTTTGACAGCAGAGTTTAGGTGACACATTCCCTTTTTAACCCAGTAAAACTGCTAATATGACGCACCTCCTATTTCAAAGCAGCCTATTTCGAGGTGATAAGTCACGAGCTCGGTGCTACACAGTGACAGAAAACCCGTCCGCCTCATTCTGCAACTACATCTACTTCTGAATCATTTCGACATATGAATTATACTGGCCATGATTTATATTTTAGGTAAAACTCACAAAAAAGCAGTTACAAAGACCTGCTGCTGCTGCTGCAGAACTAATCCGTGGTAATTACTGCTACGTCTAAGAGTCTGGAATCAAGCCTGAACCTTAAAGCTGTCAGATCCAATGATCAAGTGACGTGAGTCACAATAGACAGCAGTCCAAAATGAGGTCAGTAGCTGACCACCAGTGACCCACATAAAATGAGACTCCATGAATGTGCAAAGCCAGACTGAGGGGTGACGGTGAGAAAACGCTACGCTGTGTATTTCTGGAAAATAAAAATTAACTAATGAGACAGTTTTAGTTGTAAATATTGAGTCATCATGATATCACTGTGACTTTTGTGATTTACGTCTGTTTGCTGCTATTTTATGACCAGTCTTTTCAAAACTATGACTTTCAAACAGACAAAATTAAGCAAAACACCTGAACTTTATTATTATGATGGTGCACTGTTCTCCCAACTTTGGAGGAATCATTTCCCACTATTATTAAAATTTATCTAGTCTGTTTTTTCCTTCTTTATGTCAAAATATGACAGATGAATTTTTAGGTAAAGCTTCAAAAACTTTATCCGATGTTTATCGCAGACTTGAAAGCAGGAAGACTGCAAAACACCAGATTTGGTCCTCAGAGCCAGCATTGTTTAGGGAAGTTGTCAAAAAAAAGTTAACCAAGTAAAACACAAGCAGCAACGTCCAGGACTAAAATGTTAAAGCAACACAGAAGTGTCCCCAAAACTGCAGTACCTGTAATGTCCACTTGAGGCCGGCTCCACAAACGCCCCACAGTTAAAATGTTCAACATGTTTACAGGCTGATCTATAAAAAAGTTACGTGTTTTTGTTTACACTAAGTTTGTAGCAGGCCTACATCCCCGTACAGGTGAATGTAGCTGCTAGCTGTCTGCTAGGCTCCACCCCCTCTCATTAAAGTCAAAAAATAGAACCTCTAAGCTACTTTGTTTGTTCTATTGGTTCCTTTTGGAGCATTTTCAGTACAATTACTATACACGGCTAATGTTACGCCTTGCATTGTCAGAGAGCAAGCCATAAGAGAAAGTCAAAAATTCTTCCCTTGAGGTTGGGTGAGCAAACTTATAGTATTTTAATTGTGTGTTAAAATACTATCTCTGTATCTCTGTCTGTGTGAGCGCACTTTGCTAACCAGGTAAAATGAAAACTTAGCACTTCTGCTCTCTAAAACAAACAAACAAACAAATTCCAGCATAGCTAAACTGCCCAATTTGAGGGTTTAATGTGAAACTTTACAAACCAGTCGGTGACATCACAGCTGCTATGGCCATCTTTTATTTACTAAGTTTGCAGTAAGAGAGGCCTCCCAGACTTTGAGCTTCTGGTTGAGTCGATTACAGAAACACAAACTGACACAAATAATTGTCTCTTAAATGATAAAACCCTCCAAAACAATAACTCATCTATGCAGGTGCAATCACATCTATGACGTTGTGCCTCACCAGGTGGCAGACAGAGGAACGCTGCTGCCAGGATACTGCAATCGACCCCCCTCCTCTCCCACCAGCTGCTCTCCTTCACCACCTTCTGAACCAGCCTCGTCAGCTCCATCATGAGAGACTCCTCCACCTCTTCAGCTCCTGCGCCTCCATTCTTAATCTTTGGGTCCCCTCTCGTCTTGATTAACATCTCTTCATCACCTCTTCCTCCTCCTCTTTCCCTCTCATCCCTCCGCTCATCTTGTACGCTCTGCATCCTGATCACTGGCCTAGAGTAAAGTCACCATGCAGGTTGTGTCCTCCTGTGAGCGGCTGCTGATAAACCCTGCAGCTTGAGCACACAGTACACAGGTCAAAGTTAGCATTTCAACAGTGTGTATTGTCAGAGAAGCCCAGCCCCCTTCCTGCTGCTTCAAGAGCATTGCGGGCCCTCCTTTCCTACCTCCTCCTCCTCATTCCTTTCTTCTTGTTCCACCCTGTCAGCTGACTCCTTGGGCAGTCCAGCAGCAGAGGAATTTCTTGTCCCACTGCCCAAAGATGTAAGGTTGGCCTGCGATGGGATGGATCCAAAAATCCTCCTCACACGCGCAGCAACTCAAAACTGCTGCGGCTGCTTACCTCACAGTCAACTCTTGCTCATCTCTGGTTTCTCATATATTCTGCATGTCGCTCACCCCCTGCTCTGTTCCTCTCTCTCTTTGTGTTAGCTCCTTTCCCTCCTCCCCTCCCATCCCCGTAACCTTGGCAAATGTCCTGGGAAAGCAGAGTGAGAAAGGAGGGCTGATTAACAGGGGCCGTTCAGTTGTTTCTCCACAGCAGAGAGGGGGCGAATGTTCAGAATGAAAAGGAGAAGATGCTGATGTGCGAAAATTTCCTTGGCTAGTTTAAGTGTTGGTAAAGGTGAGAGTAGTCAGTAGTGAGTTATATACATATATCTGGTGTCAGCGCCTCTTTGTCCTCTGGAGAGAGGCCACGCTGACTGCAGTGTGCTCTTTAAAAGATACAGAGTGAGTAATTTTTAAGAGAGAGGAACAGAAGAGCACCAGGCCGCCTGACAGCTTCACACACATCCTCCCACAGCCTCGGCTTGTTGGTTTTACTCAAGCACTTATCAGAGTCGGGCTTTTTATCCATTAACACCAGAGAAGGACACATTTTTAAAGGTCCACATCCAAAGGACTGTCTAGGGATGCAAAATATTGCATTTTTCTGGCTTAAGAGAAACAAAAGAGCCACAGTTTCAAAGAAGAGAGACAAACTAGGAGAAGAATCCCGCGTATATTCTATTCTATACAGGCGCTGTGGAGAGCATCCTCACACAGAACATGACATCGTGGTTTGGGAACAGCTGTGTGAAGGACCAAAAAGCTCTCCAGAGAGTGATCCGTACAGCAGAACGCTGCTGCAGGATTGCTCTCCCCCCGCTTCAGGACACCTACACCAGGAGATGCCGGACTAGAGCAGCGCAGATACTGAAGGACCCGTCCCATCCTGGCAACAAACTGTTCCAACTTCTGCAATCTGGTAGAAGGTTCCGCATCTTCCGGGCAAGGACAGAGAGACTCAAGAGGAGCTTCTATCCCCAAGCCATCCGTGCCCTAAACACACACACCCGCCCTCTCACATCATCTATAATTGACTGAGACAGGACTCTCTTCCAGACACTCTAAACCAAGGCACAATGTACATTTCAGTTCCTTTAATTTTAAATCTGTTTATATTGTCTATCCTGTAAAATAGTCAGATGTCTATTCATATTAATGTACAGAATTCACCTGCTTGCTGCTACTACTGCACATTCACCCAATGTATATACTATATATATATATATATATATATATATATATATATATATATATATATAAAAACATATATATATGTATATATATGTTTATATATATATATATATATATATATATATATACATATATATATATATATACATATATATATATATATATATATATATATATATATATATATATATATATATATATATATATATATATATATATATATATATATATATATATATATATATATATATATATATATAAAAACACATATATATATATATATATATATATATATATACATATACATATATATATACATATATATATATATATATATATATATATATATATATATATATATATATATATATATATATATATATATATATATATATACACACATATATATATATATACATATATATATACACACATATATATATACACACATATATATATACACACATATATATATACACACATATATATATATATATATATATATATATATATATATATATTTCCCTGTTTATCTGCCTT
>NC_140533.1:31318378-31350869 GCF_057382185.1 Mchenga conophoros | reverse complement strand
CCATAGCAATAAGCTTGAAGACCATTTCTGCTGTGAAAATACCTGTAAAAACCTTTTTTAAAAAGATAAATGTTTTTTTCACCCCTTAAATCTGAGCAATGTCTTTAAAGTATTTTAAAATGTTAGGCAGCACATACCAGATTCCCCACTGACAGCATATAGTCAAACTCCGGGGTCATGGGGTAGTGCTCCATGGCCATGAAGAGGGTGTTGAGCACAATGCAGATAGTGATAGCCAGGTCAACAAAAGGGTCCATCACAACAAAGTATACTCGCTTTTTAAAGACCACCCAGGGGGTACAGCAGTCCCACTTCAGGAAAAGGTCAGCAAATTTGTACCAGCCAGGTGGGCATGGCCTCTGAGTCTCCTCCAACTCTAGAGAAAGAGGCAGAAAACAAAAGGTAATATTAAACCTCACTTAAACCTAAACTTTCAACCTAAAGTCCAAGTCTTGTTGCTTCAGGTTATAGCTGTGCTGAAATAGATCTAGCTTAACACCATGTTTGACAGGAATCTCTGCTACACACAATATATTTAGCCTCGTTATGATAAGCTCAAGACAACTCCACTGTATCGGCCTTGGATAAATTAATGAACAATGTTAACAACTGCTTGATAATCTTAGGAATTATTGCTCACACCAGAGCACCTAATGCTAAGCCTTGTGTATTTCTTCTTCACCCCCAGTGGCACCCGACACTTCCAGATGCCAGATTTCTCCACGCAGTATAAAAAAAAAACATTACCCCGAAATAGAGGTTATGTTGTTGTGCCCTCAGCTTACATTAATCAAAGCTAAACAACATATCCTAATTTTGTTAGTGTGATATCAATATTGTGTGTGTTTGGTGCTGTACCTTCCATGGCAGCTGCAGTGAGCACAGTCAGAGCACTAGCAGTTCTCTCTGCCATGCATGGTTCATCCAGTTGAAGCATGCTGTGAACGGAGCCCAGTGACTTCTCTCCGCATTCATAATCCATGGCAGACTGTAAAATAGCATAGCATAGCATAGAGTCTTTATTTAAACGCACTTTATATCCAACAATGTTGACCAAAGTGCTACAAATATAGTTTGAGAATTTCTCAAAACACATAAGTCAAGGTATGTAATTGCAGATGGACAAGGCAAAGGTTTTTAAAACACTCATACAGGCAGCACTAACTATAACTTACCTCGTTCATGGTAGGCGCTCTGATCATCAGACGTGGAATAATTCTCCCATTGCAATCTTTGACAATTTCATCACGGTCAAGGCTCTGTTCGTCATCTGCCAAATCAGACCCAGTGTGATGGCTGAGCGAGTTCTTGCTGGTTAGAGTGCCTTGGCTACCAAGCATCTTAGCCTGATTGGCAGAAGATAAGTCATTCAGTAAGAAGTCTTTGTTATTGCATTGGACAGTTTATAAAACCCTTTAAAAGATGGCTCGGCTGTAATTTTACAGTATAAAATATTACTTTATTATAATTTAGTACTGAATAGGTGACATTCCATGTCCCATCTGCTAGTCTTGGTAGCCAGGGATCGGTCCATCAGGGACACCGCTCCTGGCCACCATCCGGCTCACAATGCACCCGACCCCAACGGTGCCTCCTGCAGGAGATGGTCCTGCAGAAAGATGGGTCTTCCTGCAGGATGGGTTAGGAAGATGGCCACCAGACGCTTGCCCTCGGGCAAACTCTCCGGACCTGGCTCTAGAGTGGGGCCCTCGTAACCCTATCCTGAGCAGGGTGAACTGTTCCCTAGGTGTTCTTCTCATAGGGGTCTTCTGAATTGCTCTTTGTCTGGTCCCTCACCCAGGACCAATTTGCTATAAGAGACCCTACCAGGGGGCAGAAGCCCCTGGACAACATAGCCACTGGGAGCCCTGGGACACAAAACTCCCTACACCATGATAAGGTAGCGATTCCCTACTCTCACCTATGGTCAACCAAAAAAGAAATTGGAAAAGCTACACTACTGTGGGTAGTGACCGAAAGAACAAGATCGCGGATACAGGTGGCAGAAATGGGCTTCCTCCGAAGGGTGGATGGCATCTCCCTTTGAAATAGGGTGAGAAGTTCAAGGTGAGAAGTTCAGGGAGGAGATCAGAGTAGAGCCGCTGCTCTTCCACATCGAAAGGAGCCAGCTGAGGTGGTTCGGGCATCTGACAAGGATGCCTACTGGGCCCTCCTGGTTGAGGAGTTCCAGGCATGTCCCACAGGGAGGAGGCCCTGGGGCAGACCCAGGAAACACTGGAGAGATTATATCTCTCGGCTGGCCTGGGAACGCCTTGGTGTTCCCCCGGACAAGCTGGAGGAGGTGGCTGGGGAGAGGGAGGTCTGGGCTTCTCTGCTTAGGCTGCTGCCCCCGCAACCCAGAAGAAGGTGGAAGGATGGATGGATAATACTGAATAAAAAGAAGAAAACAAAGTTTTTACTATGAGCCATAGGATGGCAAAAACCAGTACTGGGATTTTGGCTAAAAGGCTTGAAGGTGAGACTAGTTTTGACCTGTAATAATACTCTAAACGTTTGAACACGTGGACAGCATGGGAAGTTATTGTAAAGTAATATAAATTTGGCAATGAGTCAGGGATTGCTGGGACACTAAATCCAAATAGTTGTGGTTAAAAGTGGTTGTTGTGGCACATATTTGTGTCTTATACACTTTGCATATTCAGTTTTATTTTGAATTTGATCCAGGCAAAGACCAATCTCTTCCAGTCATCCAGGAGGAATTTAGTGTTAATCAGTGCATTTTTCAGGAAGGAAAAAGCACCACGTCACAAGGCAAAGTAAATAATAGTTTGAATCTATGACCAAGAGTCTCCCTAGATCACATCCCTTGAAAAGCATCCGGTGCCAGAAAGAACTGCATATAAAGAAGGAGGTTCAACACTGTAAATACTGTCTCTGTGTATAAGTTTGATTTATTTGCCAATAATAGTCTTTGAAACTTGCATCAAAAATGCTTTTGATTGTTTTTGGAAAAAATAATAAATCAAGCAAATGGAACACAAATTTGTTTGCCATTTGTTTTAATCAGTTTTTGAACTAATTCTGATTTCAGTGTAACAGGCCGGTGCAAGTTACCTGCTCTTGATTCTTGACTTGCTCTAGTAGTCGCTGGAACTCCTCCTCTTTTTCGATGGCCTCTTGCCGAGTTGCCTGATTCTGTTCGTCATAAGCCATGGCTACCACAGCCAGGATAAGATTGATGAGGTAGAAGGAGCCCAGAAAGATAACGACTACAAAGAACATCATGTATGTCCTACCAGCTGCCCTCATGATCTGTTTTAAGAACAGAAAAGAAGCTACGAGGACTAAGGACAAATTTCTTCACAATACATTTTTAAAATTAAAGCATAAACTGTAATGAAGCAAATGAAAGAAGAGCCAACCAGCTGGAAAAGGTTCTCCCAGTAGTCCTGGGTCATGAGCCTGAAAGGGCAAGGAAGGCCCAGCCAAAAGAATCAAAGCTGGTGTAGCCAAAGTTTGGGTTCCTCCCAGCCTTCATGCATGTGTATCCTTCGGGGCACTTCCTGTCAGCAGAGAAGAAAAGTTATCCAACTACATCTGGACTCCCAGCCTCCAAATCACACTTGCAACCTTTCTAAAACTTCAGTTAAGGCTCATGTCTGGACTGAAACTCCAGTACCCCAAATAAAAGACAAAATTAGCACTGTAGCATCTTTGTGGTGATACGCACCCAGCATCGGAGCTGTTTCCACAAATCAGAGCATCTTGGCTGCCTTCCAGAAAGTATTGATTCTCTATAATCAACCAAAAAAAGAAATTGGAAAAGCTACACCTTTACACCACTGTGGACAATATTGATTTAAAATTACAGATGAAAAACTTAGAGATTAGATGAAAAATACCTGAGTTTTCAATATATTCAGTGAAATTGAAGGTGCTGTTGGTATATGTATCATTTAAGCCAATGGTGTCGTTGAAGTCCACTGTGTTATTGGATGAAGAGGTGCCGTTAAAGATTTCAAACATGGTGTCATTTGTTTGGATGGGCCATCGCACACATTTCTGTCGCAGGTTTCCCATAAAAAGCTGAAGACCAACGAGTGCAAAAACCGCAAGGGCGAAGACTGTCAGAATCATCACGTCCCCCATTTTCTTCACTGACTGGATCAAAGCAGCCACAATTGTTTTCAAACCTGACAAAACACAATTGATACATGAGTGGTCTATATTTGGAAGTCTCAAAAACCAGTAAAAATAATGTGTACTGAGTGGAGTTAAACTATTAGTGTTATATTAAAACAGAACGCATACCAGGAATCACAGTAATTGTTTTAAGGGCTCGAAGCACACGAAATGTCCTCAGAGCAGACACATTGCCGAGGTCAACGAATTCAGTGACGTAACTGGGAAAAGGCACAAACATATCAAGGAAATGGTTTCCGTGCCACCCGATGTAAGCAGAGGTCTCATCATAAAACATAAAAATAAAACAAAAACATTGGCAGCGGCCAGCGGTACTCTGTGTTTGTGTGTTTCCGATTTTTAATAGATACACCTGTGGTAATTTGAAAATCCTAGGTGACTTCCTTCTTGAATTATCACATTCACAAACTTGGGTGTCTATGTTGCCCACCCTCCCGGCAAGGTGACGACAATACCCCATCAGAATTTTACAGCCGAGGTGTAAAAAGGGAACCACACTAGCAGCTAATAAGACAGGTACACTGTTCTGATGTAATGAAGCAAATGGAAAAACATTTGGTTTTAGTCAATCTTTTACTAAAACCAAATGTCTTTGTTGGATAACCTTCAGTGGTTATATTGCACCAGCAAAAAGGGTGGAGTTCCTACTGTCATTTAAGTACTAACAACTATTTACCAAATGCATCTACATAGTTTAAATAAACACACAAGCAGATACTTACGCCATGCTGATCACCATGAAATCCAGCCAATTCCATGGATCTCGAAGGAATGTAAAAGATCCAACACAGAAACCTCGAGACAACACTTTAACTGTTGCCTCAAAGGTATAAATACCAGTAAAGACATACCTACAAAGAAAATAATCAGAATTAATTATCCAAACTACTGTGTGAGGTGTGACCTGTGAATAATCAGTGATGAGCTACTTACTCAACAGTTTTACTCCATGCTGGTGGGTTGCTCATTGTCATGAACACGCAATTCGATAGAATTGTAATCATGATGAACATGCTAAATAATTTAAGTCAGGATTAAGGAAGCGTACAAGAATACTGTCACACCATTCAAACTAAAATACACTCAATAAATCAAAAGGATATGAATGTATGAGAATTTTGATGGCTCCTCTCCTAACCAAACTAAAGGGGCTCAGAATGTTGCACGCCGGTTCTGCGTTGAACCTGAAGATCGTGTTTCCTTTGGTGATCACAATGAATGTCTGAAAAACACAAAATTATCTATGAAGTTTGTAATTTTTTGCACAAAAAACAACATTTCAATTAATTCTCTAAGAGACCCTGCATGGAGCTGCAATGACACATTTTAAGATACAGTCGAGTTTATTAGAGCCTGAGTGTGCAATGTGTTTGTGTGCTTCAGCAGAGCTTTTTCTTCCATGTGTGCTCATACTGACTTTCTGTGTTTCATAGAAGGGGTCTATGTCCTCCAGGGGTGTGTTGAGCAGCTCTGGTGGAGGGTCCCCAAAGATCATGGGCAGACCCTTGCCTGCCTCCAGATCAGCATTCGGGGTTGCTGGTTCCTCGTCATCAGCCTTTACTTCTGCTGCCTTTTTCCTTTCCTCCTCGAGCCTCTTGATCTTCGCCAGTGATTCCAGAGTAAAGGGGCGAAACGCATCGGTGCCTGGGGGAGGAAGCAGCAGCACCATCTTTGCATTGCGAAGGGATACCGCCTTGCCGGGGTTTCCCTAGAAGGAGCTGGTGGGAGGACAGTGAATGAACAGAGAGAATATAAAACAACCATAGATTTTTAAATAGGTCCAGGTGTCACATGCAGATAGGACATACAAAAACCTTCAACACAAAGCAAATCAAAACATGAGCTTTACAAATTTACATAACCCGTATAACATTGCCTTTTCTAACTAACAATATGCATCAGATGCCCAGGTGAACTCTTGTTTGTCTTGACTGTTGTGCATCTTGGGTTCTTGGGTCTGACTTCTTGTCCTCCTCGGCTGCTTTGTGCAGCTTGTGCAGTGCTATTTTAAGTGTCACTGAGCAGAGAGCCACTTTAAGGATGCTTCTAAAACTCATTCAGGTGGAACTTAAAAAGCAGTTTTGAATGGTTGCAATCAGCTCAAGCAGCCTCATCAGATCCACAATGTGATGCAGATGTAAACAATAACTAAAGGTTAAAGGTTGACTGAAACCTCAGTGTGTAGTTTAACAGTCTTGTGATTTATAAAACTGCTTCTCTGCCTGCTACTTTACAAACATGTTATACATGTTATAAATGTAATAACCTTAAAAAAAAGATTTATGAACACTTGTTGCAACTTTACGATAACCTTCAAAATGATGGTTTACAAACCAATTATGGACCAAATACACCAGTAAACATTAGGAGTTGTTGTACATTTGCTGATACACTCAGTGCCAAATGTAACTCAAATAACTCATTATAACCAAGGCATGCAGAACACCACCTCCAAACACATAGCATATCAAACCTTCAAGCAGATGGGCTACAGTGGTGGCACTCCTGTCAGCTAAGAACAGAAAACTTAAGGCTATAATTCACACACAAAAAAACTGCATAATAAAAGACTGGAAATATGATGCCTGGTCTAAGCATTCTTGATTTGTGCTGCAATGGACATGAAAGCATGGATCCATCCTGGCTTGTATCAATGATTCAGGCTGGTGGTGGTGGTGGTGTAATAGTGTGGGGGATATTTTCTTGGTCCACTTTGGGCCCTTCAATGGCAGGAAAGCATTGTTTAAAGTATTGTTGCTGTCTAAGTCCAATCTTTTACAGCAACAGTAAATGGATGGACTGGTACTTATATAGCAGCTTTCTTCTCAGAATAAGACCTCAAGGAGTTTTGTATTACGTGCCTCATTCACCCATTAGTACACAGTGCTTTTATCTACACCTAAGCACTTTTACCTAACATTCACTCACTCACAAGCCAATGGATGCAACTCAGGGATCAGAGGGGATCAATCCACCAACCTTCTAATTGGTAGATAAACAACTCTTCCACCTGAGCCCTAGCCACAGTTGCCCCAGCTGTTTGCCCACCCTCTGATGCCTACTTACAGCAGGAGAGTGTGCCATGTCACAGAGCTCAAATCATTTCAAACTAGTTTCTTGAACATGACAATGAGTTCTAAAAAGCGTCCTCAGTCTCTAGATCTCAATCCAACAGAGCACCTTTGGGATATGGTGAAACAGGAGATTCATTCATGCATGAGCAGCCAACAAATCTGCAACAACTGTGTGATGTGGTTGCCTCAATTTGGACCACAATCACTGAGAAAGGTTTTCAGCATGCCTTTGGATCCATGGCATAAAGAACTGAGGTGGTTCTGAAGGCAAAAAGAGGATTCAACCCAGAACTAGCAAAGGTATATCTAGGCTGTGTACATTTTACTGACAAAGATAGGAAATGGCTGGACCTTTGCAAAAGCACATAAACCTATGATGATCTGAAGCCAAATGTAAACACACCCTGCATTTCTCTACATATGTCCTAAATACAAAGAATTAATTATAGGTCTTAGTTGCTCTAATGTGTGTCCAAACACCTCACCATCTCTCATTTCTGCCTTCTACCTTCTGCTTTACATCTTCAGCCCAGCACTGCCCCCTCACCTCACCCTCCTCGCCCACCACTGCACCACAAGCAGTTAAAAGTGACCATATGGTAGCAAAATGATTAGACAGACTTAGGACAGGGTCCTGGACTTTCCCACCACTCTAAAGATACCGTGACATTAGTTGTCTACATCGGATTACTTATTACCTTAGCAGGCGCTTCACATCAGGTCCAAGCAGCATTTTCTTACATCCTTTGATGTGTTTAGCAGCCAGAGGAGATCACTTTTGTCTGCAGGAGCTAAAGTTAGCTCCCACTGTGCTGGACATGATCATTTATTAAATCAAATATATGTCTCTATATGACTAATGAATAAGACGAATAACATCAGCATCCTACAGAATAAATAAACATTTCCCCTTAGGAATTTGCCCAAGAACAACAATATTAATATACAGTTATATGCTAATTTCAAGTAGGAAAACAAAGCATAACTGGAGCCTTAAACTGAAAAGAATAATTAATACAATCTAAGAAACACACTGTCTACAAGTCAAGTACCAAAAGTTTGGATTTTCTTAAATAAGGCTGCACAAGAAGGAATTACATAACACCAAATCACCAAAACAGGCAACGAAGACTGTACAAAGAAAAAGGTTCTTGAGTTCACATACATAAGTCAACATGATGGCATAAACAGACTGATGCACTGATCAAAGACGTGAACGTGCAGTTATACTTGCTCGAACCACTTCACTCGAACATAAAATTCTGCATTCACACACATGTGAAGACACGCACACGCTCGCACAGATACGGTGGCTGCCCAGCTGCTACAGGCAATCAAGACGGAGCGTCGTGTTACAGAAGCCCGATGACTCTGCTCATTCCTTCCTGGCTGAGTCTTTGCCCTGTGCCTTACATCCCTCCGATAAACAGGACAGCATGCCAACTTATCTTACCACGCTTCTTCTCTTTACCTTCTATTAAACCCAAGGCCCCCAAATATACAGTAAGCTTCCACGTCTGCACCCTTACCAAACCCACCCACTATTCCGCCACATGGCATTTGAGACTCTCGTTCTTTCATTCAGTCATTACCATCTTTACCCTATCACTCATCAAACTCATTACCCTATCACCATCTTTTCTCCTAATCACAACAAAACACAAACCAGACTAACTCTGTGGTCCCCTGAAATAATACCAATAAATTGGTCTGCATGTCCTTTATTTATGACCATTCACCTATAAAACCAGGCTATTTCAGTTGGGCAGATCTGCACCTACCCAGTAATCCCTTCACACCCCCTTCTTAGCGCCAGTTTCCTCTCTCATCATCCCGTTTCAAAACCCCCATTTTGGACCCCGAGGGCCTCGCTGCTCGCGACCCTAAAATACACATCGTGAGATTGGATGTGTTTCTACGTGGCTTATGGGGCAAATTTCCTGATGGCGTTACATCACTCCATAACTGCTGAAAGCAAATGTCCTTTAAAGAAAAAAAAAAAAGAGCTAGGTCCTTCAGTATCAAAAAAAAAGTCTTCATGAGTTGGTTGTTCCCTCATAAGTTAGGTAAGTAATACGTTTCGTCACCATTTTTTTAAACTGCAAATATCAGTGTGTGTTTCCCCACAGGAAAGAGCCAGCACTGAAAGAGCCTGCGATATTCTGTGTCAGCCAAAGGAGATTCTTGATATCTTACTCCTCAATAAACCATTTACAAACCGTAAATAAAATCCTGTCTAATTTTGAGTATAAGCACCAAGAAAGCATTTGGTTCACTGTTTTAAATAATCAGGTCCTGTACTTAAGTAAAAGTAATAATCTAAAATCACTTAGTTTTCAGTAGGTCTTTAACATCAAAGTTGCTGCAGTAAAATAAGCCCCAGAACGAGGAGCCGTCTTGATAACTGTCCAAATGTTTTAATTGGTGGTTACTAATAGAAGGTTTGGTTACCTTCTGAGGGCAACCTGATAAGTAAAAGAGGTCTTGAGATGATTAATTAGAGACAGAAGCCATACAGACATTTGAAACACTTTTTTTCTTTTTTGTTTTGAAAAATACTGGAGACATTTTGAGTCAAACAAATATTGAAATGGTTGGGACAGTGTGTAAAATGTAATTTTTTCACATTTTATTCAGTGTAGCAAATTGAAAACACGACATCTTTAAAAAATACACATGTAGTTGGACTTTTCTACAAGGAAGCTGTTCTGTTTGAATAGGTACAGTACAGAGTTTAACATTATTTTGCTGAAATATGCAAGGCCTTCCCTGAAGAAGACTGCGTATGTTGCTCTAAAATATCTTTCAGAATTGATGGTGCCTTTCCAGATGTGCAAGCTGCCAGTTCCACAAACACCCCCATACTGTCAGAGATGCAGGCTTTAGGATACAGAGCTGATAAGAAGCCGAATGTTTCCTCTGCTCTTTAGTCCAGAGGACATGGTATCCATGTTTTCCAAAAGAATTTCAAGTTTTGATTTGTCAAAACCCTTGACCATCGTCTATTTTCACTTCTGAAAAACAGTCTCTCTATATTTTATACTCAGTCATGTTACTGACCCATTGCCAGTTAACCTAATTAGTTGCCAAATGTTCCTCCAGCAGCTTCTTTTTACCACCACTTATTTTTCCTGTCTTTTGTTGCCCCCATTGCAACTTTTTTGAGATGTGTTGCTGTCATTAAATTTGTTTTCATGAAACAGAAAAATTTATCCTATGTTCTATTGTGAATATTGGTTCCTGAGATTTGCAAATCATTACATTTTACAAAGGCTCCTCACATGGACTCATAATTCAGAAGCCCTCTACAGAAAAGGGCAGAGCAGGCTGTACCTGCTGTGGAGACTCAGGTCGTTTGGAGTGGAGGGCCCACTCCTGAAGAAATTCTATGACTCTGTGGTGGCCTCAGCTATCTTTTACGGTTTGGTCTGCTGGGGTGGCAGCATCTCTGCTGGGGACAGGAAGAGACTGAACAGGCTGATCAGAAGGGCCAGCTCTGTTCTAGGATGCCCTCTGGACCCAGTGGAGGTGGTGAGTGACAGGAGAACGGCGGCTAAGCTGTCATCCCTGTTGGACAACATCTCCCACCCCATGCAGGAAACTCTGACAGCACTGAGCAGCTCCTCCAGTGGCTGCAGCACCCATGGTGTGGGACGGAGAGATTTCGCAGGTCTTTCCTCCCCACTGCTGTCAGACTGTACAACAAAGACTCCAAACACACACATCCACACAGATGCAATAACACTAAGTGCAATACTCTTTTCTAACATGGTTGTATTTTTACTCAGTTGTATATAGAATTTGTATTCTATTTTTTATCCTATTGTGTATTTTATTCTATTTTATTCTACTGTATATAGTATTTTATTTTATTCTATTCTGTACAGTTGTGTACTGTATTTATTCTTATTATATTCTAATTTTTGCTACATAACTTTTGCACTGTCCACTTCCTGCTGTGACACAACAAATTTCCCACGTGTGGGACTAATAAAGGTTATCTTATCTTACATTTTGGGAACTGGTGTTGTTGGACTATTGACATGTTTTGTGAGGTTTTGGTTTAATTGAAAAAAAAAAAAAAGACCCGGGGTAGCGGTCATGTCCGGTTAGGGGCTCTGTTGGCTCTCAGGTGACTGTTTCCTCGCGGCTGCGTGCAGCGGGGCTAGGGGAGGGTCTGTGCTGACGGACGTGGGTTACTGACCTGGTAGCCTGGCTGCCCCTGGGTGGGTTCGGGATGGGCGTGAGGTTCTGGGGGCGCTCCGTCTCTGGGCTGGGGCCCGGGACGGGCCTCGGGGGCTTGGGTCCTGGTTGGTGTGTTGCCGGGGCTGTGGGCGGGTGGGTGCATGGGGGCCCACCCCTGGAGCAGGGTGCCGCCGGTGCATCGAGCCACCTGGGGGGCTCTTCAACTGGTGGGGGAGATTGTCACATCTTGCAGGAGCTTTCCTCTCCTCGGGAGCTCTCTCTGCAGGAGGGGGAGATACAGGAGAGGTGGAGGAAGATCTCAGCCTGGGTGTTTATTGTCTTATGTAGTCTGGAAGATGAGTGGATGGTGGGGTGGGTGCAGTTTTTTCTGTGGTGGGGTTGGGTGGACTGTCCCGGGCTCTGTGGGGCCGGGAGGCGCTGCTGCACTGGGTCCCGGTCTGGATGGGCCTGGGCCCCCTTTCCCTGGCGGGTCGCGGAGTATGGGGGTGCCTACTGGGGTCAGCGGGGGAGCTGGCCCCAGGGAGGGGTCACCTGCCCCTCCCTTCCTTCCCTCCCCATCTCCAGCTGCCTCCCTCTTCCCGCTCCACCACAACCACCCACACATGCAGGACCTTGGAGTAGGGGTATGTCACCAGGGTGCAGAGGAGGCTACCCCCCCCGGTCCCCTTCTGGCTGCCTCTGCCTCAATTTTATCCCACAACTTAGACATTCACATTACTCTCACTCTCATTACACATACATATAGGATCTTGGGGGTGGGCACAATACACGGAATCCAAAGTACCATCAGGGTGTACACCCCACCCCTGGCGTCGTTGCCCACCTCTCAATTTTAAATACACGTAGACATTGAGGGCTAGCAGGAGGGACCATGTGTTTACCTGCTGCTCTCTGGCAGGTAGCTCCATGCCCTCCTGGGTTTTAAATGCACCTTAGAACACACATGCATCAACACTACAATGAGCGGGTGGAGGGAGGTTTGGAGTCTTCTCTCACCCCCATTCTCTGCGACCTGCTGGAGCGGGGGGGCTAGGAGGAGGAGTTGGCCGTCCGACTGCGGTCTGGAGTGTGGGCCTCCCTGCTGCTGCGGAGTCGGGGCGGTCTGCCTCCCCCCACCGCAGGGAAAAGGGTAATACCACCTGGGTCTGGGTGCAGTTCCCCCTCCAGGGGCAAGGGTACCTAGACCCGGTTTGTAGAGTACGCTTGGGGAGTGTGATCGTGTGTACAGCGTCTCTTTATGTCTGTCTCCACGTTGGTTGAGTGTGGAGTAAGTGCATATGAGAGCATGAGGGTGGGAATGGATGTTTGTATATGTGTGTGCCTGTATTTCTGTGTCTATATGTCAGGTTGGGTGTCAGGCGCCACCTCTCTGGGGACATCTCAGGCCCTCCAAGGTTTGGAGGCCTATCTCCCCCTACCACCACTTCCCCTGCCAGTGGCGGACTCCCTCAGACATCGGTGCGTTGGTGGTTCTTTGTGTCTGGGGGTGGGCGTCCAGGTACACACCGGCTCACTCCTTGACGGCCGCTTATCGGGGCCTGGAGCCTGGGGCTCGCTCGGGCCACTTCGGAGGTGGGGTGCCCCTGGCCTCTCGGCCTGGGGCTCGGTCACTCAGGCACGGCTGGCTGCCGGCGGAGCTCACGGGCGCGTCACTGCAACTCCCCCTGGCTTCTGCTCCGCGGCTGCTGAGTGAGCCCTCATCTGGGACTCTCCTCAGCTCTTTCTGGGACAGTGGCGCGGCTGCCCCTCTGTTGGTCTTCCTTGGTCTCTTGTGTTCTGGGGGCCTCTGGATGTCTGGAGTTTTGATCTCCTCCATACCTGCTTCATGCCCTGGAGGACGGGGCTGTGGCCCCCCCCACACCCTCTAGCAGATCATTACATGAAGGAACCTTTTAAAAAAACAAGCGCGTCCATGCTCACAGGTGTACACACGGGTGATCACACCCACAAACTACACCCTTTTTGGCTCCTACCTCAAAGCACACTGTGTTCTGTTGATCTTATGTGCTGCACAATAATGTTTAATATTTAGTATTTACTGTCATATTCCCATATATCATTGTGATGTTGTTTATTCTATTACTCTTGTTCTCTTCTGCTTGTTTTCTTTTTTCTTTCTCAGCAGGTGATCCAGGTGATTGATATATGCATTTTTTATTCTTTTTTTTTTTTCTGCTCATTCTGTTGGTTTTTGGTTTTTGCCCTTCTCCCCCGTCCCTCTTCTCAGCTGTTTCTCTTCCCCTCTTTCTTTCTCCCCTTCTTTCCCCCAGTCAAGTCTGTCCCGTATTCAGTAAGTGAAAATAAAATAAACAATAAAAGGTGAATCAAATGGACCATTACGGCAAGGCTGGGATGGTCAATTTGGTAAAGTAAATCCGTTGGGCATCTTTCTTTGCCTTTAGACAACAATTCTGATGGCAAAAGAGCCAAACGGGACAGGCAAAAAAAAAAAAAAAAAAAAGAGTGGAGAGTAAAAGGGGATTTATTGAAATGCATTCTTGAAAGTATTAGCTATTAAAATTGACCAGAGTAAAAACCTAGTATGGTATTTGTAAAAAATAAAAATTAAAAAAAGGAAGAAGAAGAAGAAAGAAATAAAATTAATCCAATAGAATATAAAGTACAATCTCGCCTTTAAAATATAGTTGCATTAATATTTATCATACTTTATAAGTTCTTTATTATTTCATTAAGTATAGTTCTTGAAAGGTCCTTTCCTCCACTGGTTTTATCTTGAGAGTAAAACTTAAGACACATCATCACGGCCATGCCTCCATGCTGTCAGACACAGTTGGAAACAGAGGAGGGAATGTCGGATTTCAGAAGCCTTCCCCGACAGTAATATATATATCACCTTGCATGTCAGTGGACACCGTGTGACCTGAGACATTCCAGCTGAGGATATAGACGGGGTAATGTAGATACCTCTTCGTTACATTATATGGCTGGGGAATGCAATTGCCAATATTCGCCTCTGGAAACCAACTCAGCTGGCTTTTGGCTTTTATCACAAGGGCAGGTTGAGTTCAGATGGTGATACAGAGTGTGCTGTATACTCAGAGACAGTAAATACATTTCATTTAACCACCATTAACCCTCTCAGGCTCAAATTAAACCTTTTGTTGCTAATGCACAACCAAGTCCTGCAGTGGTACTTCTGAGTAAAAAAAACTCATAAAATATGTATGTGGGGTAATCAGGTTGTTCGTTTTTAACTTCCAAATCGGCAATGCCTGCCTTGAGAGGGTTAATCAAACACCAACTCCTCAAGTTGCTAACATAATCAGAAGAGCAATGAGATCTTGAGGGGAAAAAAATGTCACATCAAACAAGCATGACAGCAGCTTGGAGTTCAAAGACAAATCTTGTGGTCACACAGCAGACATCTCAGTCCCTTCAATGCACATAATTGAGTGCTGTGTAATTATAAATGACAGCACCACAGAGCAAACAAGGACCTTTATTCACACATCCTTTGGCATTTGCCATCCTCCTGTTCCCTTTTTTCTCACGGGGTCAACTTACAAAACTGTAGTTTGCTCTCACATTGTCATCCACCAATTACCCATATATTTCATACTCTCACAGGAAGCCACACTAACAGAAACTGCACCTGTTGCTTCTCCCTGTGGTGTTACTGTATGCTACTACCATAGGCATAGATTTCAGGGGGGATGCAAGGTATAGAAATGTTTAAGAAGCACTACAAAGGGGAAAAGTGCAACAGCATTACTCAGAGATAAATGCCTCCTATATTGTTCAGTCTTTATTCTTCAGTAATGGGTCTAAGCATGCTACACCCTCAACCTCTAGGTGACTTCTTTCAATCACAGGTTGCTTACTGGAAGCCAGCCTGTTTCCAAACAATCACAACCCGACTTGGACTAAATGCAATCACTCTGGGCAGATTGGTAAATAACTGCCATCTAATTTGTAAAGACAGCTTGCCAACATATAGCTCAATGAATCTTAGTCAGTCTGTGCCAATGAGCACAACTTGTCTGCACTGCATCTCTTTGCAATGGTAGACTTAACTGATTGCCACCTGGTTAATGCACTGGCTACATAGACGAGAGTGGTATCAAATCTGGTCCCTGTCTACAAAGTAACTCTTTCAGATGAAATTAGATCACAAGTTCAATGCACATGGTCACAGTACTTTTAGCCATGCTAAGGTCTACAGTCTATTTTCCCTTGTGTGACTGTAGCATTAAATAAGTTTATATTTGTAATCATCAACCGGTACCAAGATTTTTACTTTTCCTTTACAAGAAGTTATTTCCAATACAAGTTGATGTAGAAAAGGCAGAACAAGTGCAAATTGGCCCAAATACCACATCTAAAGTGGCTCTCGCAATGCTCAAACCAAACCAAAGTGCATGGATACCAACAGACAAATCATAGCAGGGGCGTAATTTCCAGGGGGTGTAGGGGGGTTATGGACCCCCCCCCCCCCCCCCCCCCAAAAAAAAAATAATCAGACCCAACCAATATAACCCCCCAATAAAGTTATGAATTATTTTGCATAAATAGGCTGTTCATTTTCTTTACTCATTTCAGTTATTACCAGCAAAATAGTTGCATATTTAATCATCTGGGAATTTACCCAGATTCATTTATTTATTTAGACAGAGATCTTGAATAGCTATAGATTTTTAATCCAGACTTTCATTAAAGAAAACTGCCTAATAATGTGCTTCTGGCTGACTACAGCGACTGCTTACATAAATGTTTGAGCTCCTGGAGGGTGACGACTTCAAAACATCATGATACTAATAGAATATGAGATTTCAAGTGGGGAAAGTCAGCCTTAGAGCTAACGCAGATGTCACGGTCTGGAGTCTGTGGATTCCGTGTTTATGTTTTAAGTTGATTAATATTCTGTGGTTTTGTTTATTTTGGGTTGTTTGTGATTATTCCCAGTGTCTAGTGTTCTCTGTGCTCTTGTCTAATTACCCCAGCTGTTTCTCCCTCCTTTTTCTCATTCCCTGATTGTTTCTGTGTGTATATAAGCCCTGTGTTTTTACCTGCTTTTTGATGGTTTGTTTGTGTTTTGCCCTGTCTCCATGTGTTGCCATTTAAAGGGTTCAAGTTTGCTTTTGTTAGTTTTTTCCAGTTTAGGTTCTGCACTTGCCATCATCACTGCTATTTGTACCGTCACTGTCAAAATAATGCTCACTCACATCAGAGGCTGTGCCTGCATCTTGGGTCCTAATTTCCACACTCCACACAGCCTGCCATCGCAGCTGTGACAGCAGGAGATCACCACTGAAGCAAGCTTGTTTTAAAAAGAGTTACAGTTATTTCCATCATTACGGATGATTCGTTTGTGTATTTTATTTTTGTATGTATTAATTTATTTATTTTTGTCACGCAGGATTACTCAAAATCTTATTGATGGCACTGCATGATTCTATCTGATTGTGGATATAGAAACTTTCTGATGGATTTTTTTTTTTTATC
Source organism: Mchenga conophoros (assembly GCF_057382185.1). NCBI lineage: Eukaryota > Metazoa > Chordata > Actinopteri > Cichliformes > Cichlidae > Mchenga > Mchenga conophoros. Next base: position 31,333,962 of record NC_140533.1, on the reverse strand, counting down.
ATAAGGTGATAAGGCAAATTTAGACATTTCATATCACCTCACCTTACAGCAACACATGAAAATGAAATAAGAAAAACTGTGAGACATCATTTTGACGCCACAAAGGAAATATCACAAAAAAATCCAGAGATAGAGGCGCAATTCATGCATTGTGAAGAGGGAATTCTCAGCATTGGTGGTGGTATGAAAGCTCTCTTCCTGTAAAATTGTCCTCTGGTCTGATACAACTTTCTAAACAGATTTCTGTGGTCTCAAACTGACCCATTTGGCCTTTGCACTCAGTGAGCGGAAATCTGAGTAGATTACATGTGGAAGTGATATGGAGAATATTCCATCCAGCTTGTGTGGGACCAGGGGGAGCTATTATCATAACCATAACACCAACAGAGACCTTAAAAAACAGACATCTATATGAGGGGCTGCCAATGTTTGAACCATCTCACTAAATAATATTTCAAAGACAAACAATATTTTAAAGACAAATACACTGCATCAGGTAGCTGAATAAATTAGATCATGTTTTTTAGAAAAAATCTTTACTTATCTTTAACCTTATTTCACCTTTTGAATACTGTGGAAAATACAGAGCCCCGGCCAGGCAGTCACATGGTCTTACTTGGTGAAAGTAACTCAAAACCGACACCTTCTGCATCCAAGAACATCTGATACAAGACACACAAACACACTCCTGGAGAAGAAGCCAACAGATCTCTCCATAAAATTTCCATTTTGTGCATATGAAAAAACACACATATGTATTTACACCAGATATGTCAGGTCACAAGTAAGAAGGTTAGGGAAGAATGCAGAACAGAAACTACAACTTTGTATTTTTAAATTTAAATATGAACTAAAATTGTGAAAATAAAATTTAAAAATGTTTTAAAATGCCCCCTGAGGTCCCAACCCATGTTGGAAGTTGCACTGATCCTACTGCTTGGCCTCCACTGTGTAAGTCCAGCTGTTACATAAGATCTGCAGGTGCATTGTTGGCAGCCTCTAACAGGAACACCAGCCTCCGGGTTTTTGACGCCGCTTTGCCTGCATGGAGCCAGGCTGTATGCATAGTCCTGGACCTCTGATTTTGGCAGCATGGATTAATGGAAACGGCTGGGTAGGAGCATCCACAGCATCACAGGATCTTGCCCATCTGCTATGAAGACATGAGCTAAAAATACAACTCTGTCTCTGCAAGAGGAAGCGTAGTGGGGGTTTTGAGAAGGTTGCAGTGTCCACACTGGACATTACAGCTACGTGCCACATGGGAGTTTCACCTCGCAGGTGTAGAAACGGCCCTGTTGTGATGTTCACATACGCTTTCCCTGCGTTACTATTGCATAACATTTGCAATGAAATAATTTGTCACAGCTTATGTATGCACACAAACAACCACATGCTTCCTCATAAACATATTTAATAAGCTTTTGTGAAGCCATAAATCTGTCTGGCTCAATTACAGTGTATTTCTGGAACAAATCCAAAGCCTCTCTTATCAAAAAGCTTTTCATTTATTTATTTTTTTTTGATTGGCGCGGAAGTACGCAGTACCCAGCCACAGAAAACTGTGAAGGTTTCACCCCAGTCCAAATAAGAAGAGCATAAAATCAAGTGATTCTAAAGAATAGCTTAACTGCCCTCATCTTAAAATCTGGAAGATACCAAACTTGTCCGTTTAATTTCAAGTAAGGGAGCAAATATAGCAAACTCACAACCAATGAAGACACCAAACAGCGCCAAATAATGATCAAACCCCTCCCGAAACTGCAGCCAGACAGGCAACTTTTTCCGAGTCTTAACTTAATGCAGGAGCCACCTCCAGGCTCATGGAAGGCAACAGAATACAGGTGGTGCGTTACCTTGCACGGGAACAGAAATATTTCCACAGAATCCAAGAAAATAGAAAAATAAAACAGTGTCTTCTTTCAAGTCTTACACTGAGAACGCAATTCTTCTCCTTCCAGCGCGGGGCTGCAAGGCGGCTGTTGCTGGCGCAGTGTGGCGTCCTGCGCTCTGGTCCTGCAGTGAAATCGGAGGAGTCGCTGCAGGTAAAATCAGACCTTTGACACTTCGGTACCGGAATCACGTCCCGTTCCCACACCGCTGGTCGCTCCTGAGCGCATTTCCCAGAGTGAGACTCGATTACTATTATTTTGTGGCAGAGAGAAGAAAAGAACCGCGGCAGCGCTGATGAACGGAGCGCACGACGGTTTCTTCTCCCCAGCACGGACCCATGAGCGCATGATTCCTCTCACTTAAAAGTTTTGGAGCATAATCTGTTGAGCATTATAAAAATAAGGAACTGAGAGCTGAAGTAGTTTTGGGTTTTGCCAGAATGTGAAAAATCTGCACATTAAGACCTTCTGGTGACATAATACGTTTGCATCAGCACTTCGGAGAGTGCTGATATAAACACAGAGGAGTTAAACATAGCCTGAAAACAGGACTGCAGGTGTTTGGTTGAATTTAATGAAAAGAAAAGAAAAGAAAAGAAAAAAAAAACCTTAAAATCTCAGCTCTGTTCACCAATAAAATATTTAAATCAGAGGTGTTAAACTTATTGTATTTCAGTATTCTTGTGTGTTTGTAATCCATTTATCTGATTTCAGAAATAAACTTGAGCATACTTTGCAGGTTCGTACACGAGAAAAACAAATGTACAGTTTGAAAATCTGGATTAATTTTTTTTTCCAGATGTTTATGAGCCTAAATAATAAACATCTATATTAAAACTTTCTCTTACAATAACTGTTTCCACTGTGAGCTATTATGTCAGCTGTGTGGCTGATACCATCCTTACAGACTGGAGCCAATAGAAATATATTGCATCAATAAGTGGGATGTGAGGATAATGGATGAAACTCCTGTGTGAACTCATAGTGGGACACCTTCCCCTTGTTATCAGGCCATTCTGATGTCAACAGTTCGGTATTTAACAATGTGCATCAGTTTTGACCACTTTTGATAATTTACTGCCATTACAAAGAAGCACGAGGGTTATAAATCAAACTGCTGCTCTGAGTAAATTGGCAGTTTGGTTTACCATTCTGTATGTCCAACTTCTCTCCAAAACACACTTTTTAAAGACATTCAGTGAATGGACCCACTCGATGGCCCCAATTTAATGTTTGAAAGAATATTTGAACGAATAAAACATACTTATAGATTTAAGGTTCCCACCTAAGTATCTAAAACACATGTCTTTGCACCCCAATAAAAGACAGGAAAGAAGTAAAAGACTTACTATGGACTACCACCGATTTTAGTGTTTTTCTTTTTAAAAAAAATTAAAATGTGTATTATGCTGATGTTAAAAATTTATGTATGAAAAGTATCAAATGTTTACTAAATGTGCTTCCCCCACATCTATGACTCAAATTAAACCTGCATCTGCAGTTTAATGACAATAATATTAATACGAGGATGTCACCTCTTATCAAATTTATGGAGGGTCACATTATACAAACAACACACTTGGTTTAAAAATCATCCGCATATGCAGTCAGAGGGCCTGATTGTGAAAGTCCCTCATGTCGATGTGAAGGCTATATTTGGCTGAAAGGTGTGTAGTATGATTATACAAGGAAAATGATACCTGCGATTACAAATGTTAACTGGGTGTCATTGGTTTCTTGGAAATGGAGCCTGCTACAAATTTCCCACCTTCTCCTCTCCCTCAGGCCAGCTTACTGTCTCAGTTTCAGAACACAGTGAGCAGCATATAAAATAAAATAATCCTAAATGATTAAATAGATCTGGCTTAAAAGTTTGATCAGTGATTCAGGTAGTATTTTGTTTGTCAATTATACAACTTAAGGCCTTGAATCCTTGACTACTAATAAATGAAAAAATGAAGAAGTACACATTTTAAAAAAGAATAATTACCATGAATATTTCACAGTATTATTTTTGGTTTGTGGTGAAATGAGCAGGATACTTTATGACCCAGATAACAACACCTCATATTCCAAATGTGACAAAACATCTCATATCTCATGTCTGGCCAGCATGACTTGGACTTGAGGTTGAATGGAGACAGTCCAGCAATTTTATGGCATGTTCATTAAAACTGAGTCTAAAGGGGACACTTTCCAGAGTGAACAGCCAGGTGGCCCTGCGTCATGTCCTGTTGGGAGTTTTATGTTTTGTACTCATTTTTTTCCCCTTTCCATTTAAGTTTTACTTCCACTCACTAGTAAGGTTTAGTCTATAACAATTACCTGGCTAAGTTTAGATGATAAAACGGTTTTGTCTGGGTTACATACTAAACATAACTTAGTATTAATTGACACCTTGGGTATGAGATTGGTAGATCCAGTTAATGATGGAGTCATCTTCAGGCAGCATTGCACCCCTGTGTGTGCTGCAAAATTACCATCTATTTCCCCCCATGCAATAAAAGATCCTAAAAATTAGAGTGAACTGAACTTTCTCAACAGTGAACTTCAAATTGTGGTGGTTTGGATTTATAATATCTCCTTTGATTTTCTTAATACTTTCCTCCTGACAACCACTGCATGGTACCAAAAACCCACTATAGTGGGTTTCCTATAAGAAAAGCTAACATTTTTAACAATGAAACTGAAATACACAAACCCATTTTGCAAAATAAAACTAAAACAAACAGAAGGGAAATTTAAAGGACAGAAATCCTTTATATTCTATACAAATTAAAACCATGGCCGTTTGACTGAGAAGCATAACTGAACATGATTTCTATCGCTGCAACCATTCAGTTCACATACAGATCCAACCTTTCTGCTGTGAGGTAACACTGCCCCTGTGTGTTACTTTACAAACACTTTACTTAGAACCCTGAAATTTAGTATTTTAATTTTGTTTAGTTTGGAAGTGACCAAATCAGCAATAACAGGAGCAATAAGAAAAGTAATGCAGAAACAAAAAAAACAAAAAAATCACAAAAACACAACCATTATTCTTTTAGGATAAACCTAAACTCTATAAACTAAGGAAGCAAAAAAAAAAACAAAAAAAAAACAAAGCCCACATACCACAACAGCTATAGTTTCATTTCTCTGCAGATTTCATTTCTCGAAACTCACAAAGTGGCTTTGCTGCCTTGCACAGCTGTGCGTTGCAGACAAAAGCGTTTTATTATGGTTGCAAAATGGGAAGTGTCTTTATTTAAATAATTATTAAAGGCAAAGCTGTTTGTACCAAAATAGGAACCAGCAGGGTTATTCCATGAAACATTATGATCAGAGTCACTAAAACAAGAATGCTTTTAAATAAAGCATTCACTAAATTAAACTCCTGGAAACCTTTACATATATAGCATTATATGTTTAAAAAAAAGCCTCTCATGTTCAGTCCTCTGCACTGGGTCTGGTGTTCAGAGGGAGCTCTTCAGCCAAGAGAGAGAGGTCTGACTTCTCTCTTCTTGCAATGTTACTTCATGTTACTGGTCTGAGAAGCCATTTGAATTATCATAAAGGTACCTGAGTCACATTCTTAGATCACCATACAGAATTCAAAATGTTTGTCTGTATTTTGTCTGAGTGAAATGCATAGATAAATGCAATTGCATTTATCTATGCATTGCAACTGCAACTGCAGCTCAAATTTCAATGTCTGAAATGTGCAGATATACATCTAAGTAGCTAAGTTTTAGTTTGCTGCACATTATCAGAAATATAATGTACTTATTAAATGCTCGTTAATGTCACAGTTATATATAATGTTTTCAGGACATTTCATGTTTCTTGATGTATATGGCTTCATCTTGATATTTAATTTTTTTTCTTTTGAATTGTTATTTATGAATAATTGAGTTTAGTCACCAAAGTGTTTTCTAATTGCAAATTACAGGATTACAGTGAACAGTGACAGGAAAGTCATAACTCTTCAATATATTTTAGTTTAATCATTTAAGGATCTGAAACATGTAAATGTGGCAAATGTACAAGAAAAGAAAAGAAGGCAGGCAAATACTTTTTCACACAACTCTATGTTTCTCTATTTTTGTACCTATCCTTATGTATTATACATTTTCTTTATGAAGTAAAACTGTAGCTGCAGATATTTACTTAATTCTTTTACAGCAAATAAAAGAAACGATGAAAGAAACAGAGTATTGATATCGATTATATTGATGCCAGTTCTGGTATTGTTATCAGATCCATACTCGTGTAAGATCGATACTCAGTTTCTGAGGTCAGCCCACTGTATTAAATAAATTATTTTTAGAAAATTAAAAAGAAAAGAAAAAAAAACACCTCAAACAAGCACTATGAAAAATGTCTAAAGCATTTTGTGTTGACTGTCACATACATATTTTTATTTATAGCCTATAACACATTTAAACTACAGAAGTTGGCTCGTGGTACCTTAGAGACAGGTACATTTACAGATTTCCTACAATTCCAGATACACGTTTCGTGACGTGGTTTGTTGTGTAAACTATTTATTATTAAGTAAAAAATCACAGTCATTTAGCGGCTGTTAAAATGTGTTAAATGTTCAAATGATGATTAACTCATAAATCATAACACACCGTTCTCCACTGCATAAGCTGCAGTTATAGGTACTGGGAGAATACACTTGTGGTGTATAGAGCAGTAGCAGTCAGAAGTTGGCTAATTCAAAACACTGAGGGGGAGATTAATAATGTGACACCGTTACCATGGAGCCCTAACCACTACACACGGACTTTCAGGAAGAAGCAGGTTTGTTTGTCTTCCTGTCGTTTTTTAGTTACTGTGTGAAACTAACATTTATAAAACAGAAGAGAAAAACGCTTAGTCTAACCGCTAACAGAAAAAAACAAAAACAAAAACGACCGAAATGTTTTATTTGCTGGGAAACTTCCTGTTCCGACGCTACTTGCTGTTTATTAAAAGTGATACATGCGTTTTTCACTTTAGTTGTTAATATAATGATGTTTTTCGCTATTCAGACAGGAAAACATACGGATGGACTCGGAGTATTTAAAAAGAAACCTGGGTCAGTGCCTGGCGGACGGGCTGGCTGAAGTGGCCGAGCAGCGACCTGTGAACCCGATCCTGTATCTGGCTCACTGGCTTTACAAGTACAGCTCAAACCGTGAATACCAAACAGAGGCGAGCTCTTCTTTTATTCATTACTGCACCTGTTACAGTTTACAAGTCATGCTATTTTATGACAACACAGTCAGAAAAAATACCTGAATCAAAAGATTAGTAAATCGGGGCATTAATAGGGGGGGGAGCCAGACAGATCTAATTTTTGCATATATTTCTGGTTATTTTTTATAAGTGTTGGAGACTCAAGATTATTGTCAATGCCACTAAGAAACAATTAAAAAAATTGAGAATCGGCATCGTGGAAGAAAAAAAATTCCCTGATAATAGTCGCTGTTTTGTTGTCCTGTCAGTAGGGGGTAGCATGCACAACTTATTGTCTAATATGAGGCGCAGCCTTTGTCACAGTGCAGCGAACGTAAATGACAACCTTGTAAGTTTGGGAATTAAATTGTAGTTTTAGTGTTGTTAACGCCAAAGGTCTAGCGTAGACCTCTGCAGTTACTAACCCATTGTGTTGGTGACTCTTGCTCTGTGGCTGAGCTGCTGTGGTTCTGTCCATATCGTGTTTAGGAGACTAGCCATGTGCTGCATAATAACAGGTGCAACACCATTAACTTACAAAATATAATGCTTGGTGTGATCATCAGAAGCAATACTATTTTGAAATAAAAGTACTGAGTTAATGCAGTTCTGCTGTCTGTTTTGATATGGATGTTTGGCTTGGTGACATCTCCACAATTTTTAAAACTAGAAATTTAAAACTGGGGTGGGGGTTCTTTTCTCTTTTTTTGTACTTTGTAACTTAAATTTGACCTTTATAATCTGAAAACTGTCCAACTTTGAAGCCCTCAAAGTATTTTGAGTCAATTTTATTCCCACTCCAGGTGTCACAATTTAAAGCCAAATATGTCTTTGTGTTATGTAACTAACATAAATAAGCATTCGTGTCATTTGTTTAAGAAGCTACAAGTGCTCAAATCTAAATTATTTTCAGTGGAGTAAACACTTGGAGTATTTTACAGTGTCGCACTATTAGCATTCATCAGCCTTATGTGACAGTATACAGTATTAAACAGAATCCAAATAGTTAAATTAGCACCATAATAACTACAAAAGTGCTGTAGTAAACAACAGCTGACAGTGAAACAGATGATTAGCTCTTGGAAGCTTCCACTGGCTGTTAAAGTGTGAGCAGTGAAACTATTTCTGCTCACACTACTAGTGCCTTAAAGCCTCTGTCCTTACATAGGTTTTAAGGGCTGATATAAAGGATAAAAGAGGCTTAGACAGTCTAAGCTTATCAGGCTGAAAAATTAAAAGCCAAGGTAACAAAAACCCAGTCACCTTTTTACCTTGACTCAGAAAGTATCAACAGATCCCTGCATGCCTACAGAGATCTACAGCCACTTTAGGATTACAAGGATTAAAAGGTCTAGGTGTAAGCTTTTGTAAGCTATGTAAGCATAGTTAGAAGGATCTTTGTTGTAACCACAATTTCATTTGTAGAAAAAGGCCAAACTGGCACTCCTGGAGAAAGAGCAGGCAAAAGCCAGAGAGGAGGAGTTACACCAGGCGAAGCTAAGGGAGGAGGAGCGAAAGGTCAGTGAGACCTGGGAGGAGTCGCAAACTACTTGTAAAACACAAAACTTTTAATCTAACCAAACATTTGTTTGTGTTTCTTACATCAAATTTTAAAAAATTAGTATGTATTGAGATGTTTTCTTATTTCTCCTGTTATCCTTTAAAATGACCAGTTGCTTATTTTCATTTCAATCCTCTCCACTTGCTTCCAATTACTCCAAAATACTTTTAAGCAAATCGTTTAAAAACATATAACATAAACACATCGACAGCTCTCTGAGAACAAGCCCACAGATTCTGAAGCACCCACCGCAGCCACAACAGGAGAAGTGGAGGACAGCAAACCCATACAAGATGAGAAATTAAACACACCTAATCTGGAAAACCAGAAAGGCGCAGAAGATCGCCAAACTGAAGTGCAGGAAAATGTCACTGAAAAGGAGGTGATAAGAATTTATGAGTGCCTCTGGAGGTGGTGGCAATCTCTGTGATATTTTCTGATTGTCCCTTTCATTTCTGTGGTTTTTGGTTTTGAGCCTTTAGTGCTTCTGGGGTTTTTTTTCTTTGGTGATGGGTCAGTCTACCAAGCTCACTCTAAACTGCATGACTTGCATCGTATGGTTTTTGAAAGAAACTACAAATCACTGACTATAAATGGTTTGAGATCTGCCAGGTGGACATCACAGATAAAGCAGCAACCAGTCCAGAGCCACCTGAAGGAAAACCTGCAGAGGCCGGTCATTCTTACCTATCTGAGGGGCAGGGCACAGAGGTCAAAGAGGAGTTTGAAGAGAAGCCTGATGAAAAAACTGAAGTGGAGACAAGGATGGAGCAAATAGAAGAAAAAACAGAAATAGAGCCAAGTACGAATAGTGTTGAGGAAAAAACTGAAGAGGAGGAGAAGGAAGGAATTACCAGCCAAAAGGAACAGAAGGAAGGTGACCAAGATGAGGATAAGGTCAGGAGAAATTTTATCGTATTTGCCTGGATAATGTAAGAAATATCATTAAACAGGGGTCAAACACTGTCAAGAAAGAAATGGCACAACTTGATTTTGTTTGTGGTGCTAAAATAGTTTAGTTAGTAATTGTGGCTCTTATCTGCTTTGCAGGAGGTTGATCAGTCTGAAACTGCTGAAGCTGAGAAGACTGGCCCACTACAGTCAACTCTCACACAAGATGGCAGTGATTCAAAATCAAATGAAACAGAAGATCAATACAGCAAGCAAAGTCCTCCTGACCTTGACTCTTACAACACAGAAAAGGTGAAGCGGGTGAAATGCAGACTGCGCGTTGAGGATTCAGTTTGGCACTTATTCAGATCGAAGAGGCAAGAGGTGCAGGCTCAAGTACAAGAAAAGATGAAGGAAAGATCAGCAGAGTGGTGAGGTAGATTTGAAGATGAGTTAAAGTTCAGGCCAGGGGAGGACAGAGGAGACAAGGAACACAAATAAAGATGAGAAGAGCAAGAGTTTTCTGAGACAACACAGTCAGACTGAGCACAGGTAGAAACACAGAATTATTATGTTCTCCATAATCTAATCTGCTTTACTTTTCCTTTACCATAAGGCCCATGAAGAAGAAACTGGCAAACCTGAAGATGCCATCCAAGTGGAGCCAGCTTCAGCTCCACAGAGTGAGAACATTGAACCTGTGAAGACATCTGAATCTGAACAGGAGGCACAGGAATCAGGAATTCTCCTGGACCAAGAAAAGGTGGCATGACCTTCTTTTGAATCCACAATGTTTCCCTTTAATACTTTGCTCATTTTTTAAACATTGAAGTAGAAAATTTGCCCAGGGGAAGCAGCACTTTTGGGTTTCAGAGTCAAAGGTCTGTTCAAAAGCTGGAAATAATAAAACAAGGCTTAACCAGAACTTTTCTGCCCTCAGGCAGGTGATGAAGAACCGAAGAGCAAAAGCACTGATTCCTCACCTCCAGCTGAGGTTGAGGTAACAGCAGAAGAAATGATGCAGCGCGGGGAACCTGAGAGTTCACAAGAGGAACCTGAAAAGTCTCCGTCTAACGAGGAAGACTCCCAGGAGAAGGTTGACCTGAGTGAATGCGTTACTCATCTATTGGTTCTCAAACTTTTTCTTGAGAGCACCCAGCAAATATGTTTGGTTTTTAGCAATTACAAAATATCCAGTTTCAATTTTAGTGAAATAAAATATAGCATGATCATATAATTTTTTTCTAAATCATTGGAATATCATTCCCACTCTCTGGTCATTTAGGGACCATTTCCAGTGTCTCTGTGTTTGAGAATCAGTGTCTACATCTATATTCTGACAAGTGTGATATCTATTTTTTTTTTTTTTTTTACTTAAAACTGATTAATTTGTAACTCAGCTTTGCTTGCTTTTCAGGACCAAGAAGAGGAAGAAGACCAAGCTTGATCACATCACATGTCCGAGCTTTTACCGAAGCTGAAATCATAAATGGTTACTAATGTGTGAATAAGAAAATACACAATAAATAGTGAGCCAACATAATTTATTATTGTTTATTCATTTGTCCTTTTTGTTTTTGCATAGCGTTAAAGATCCCCTCATTTTTAAAAGTTATGAAAACAACCCAGTCCACGTGCTTGTTTCCACATCACACTTGTGTAAGTAGCACAGTTGGCTTCCAGTCACGTTGCAGTGTCAGAAATCCCAATGGCACATCCACATGTTAAACTGAGATTAAAGGTGATTCCACATAAACTGTGCCCCCGTTTAGCAGATGAATTTAAAATCAGCCTTGACTCAAACTTTGAGTGACATACAAGCGAATAAAGAAAACCTTTAATGTGATGGTCTGCTTCTTCAACCCACATTAGAGCAGACAATAGCTGAAACTGTAACTAGCTTTTTTAGTAGTAATGATAATATAAGTTTGCATGAGCTTTTATTGATCCTGTTATAGAAATGCTTGATTGTGTAAGCGTGCAAAGTAATTCTCGTCATGGCTGGCATTTCGACTGGATGACGCTGCAGTTTCCAGGCTATTGAGTGACCTTTAGCCTGGAGGAGGGGCAAAGTTTGGTGCATATGACTGGTTTGTATTGAATGTTTCCGCATCTGCGTTCACCTTCTCGTCGCTGATGAAATACAGCTGTATTCAATCTGATCAGTATCTGCACCCAAGAGAGGCTGGGTTTGGGAAACGCTGGCAGATCAGCTGGAGTTGGAATTTAAATGCGCGTTTGAACGCGGTGCGGTCGAGAGTGCGCAACAACAGCGGAGCTGAGATGCTTTAATCAAGAACTGGCTGCAAAAAGAGGCTGTAATGGAACTCGTAACCAATGTTGTGGCCACTGTCGGTGGCCTCGTTACCGGTGTAATGAATTTCATCACTGACAGATTTCTCACACCGCCGCTTGAAGCAACTCTCAAATATTTAGAGGAGGCTGAACTCAAGACCACGAAGGGAGGCGAGTCATATCTGTGTTTACCGAAATAAACCATGCAATTATAAAAATAGTTTGTTTTAAAATCGTTTTTCCCTCCCAGCTGGGATTTGTTACGCATTTAGCCTGTTGCTAAACTTTTACCCTTTCACCTAATCTCTTTCCTTAGAAATAAAGACGTTCAAAGCCAAGTCTCTGTGGGAAAAGTCTGGAGCAGTTATCATGGCAGTCCGGCGTCCTGGATGATTTTTGTGCAGAGAGGTATTGTTCCAGTGACAGTTGGCTATCAAACTATTGGCTTCTTACTTTAAGCCCTTTGGTTTTGCCTGCTACACAAAAGAGAAAGTTTGCCATACACATATTTTCCATTTCTTGTCAATTGTAGCCAAAAGGCAACATAGGGGAATGAAAAAGGGAATGGATAACTTATATAACATCAAACATTTCGTGTCAGTTTAGGTATGGTGATTTAAAATGATACAAATTATGAAAATGTTTGCACTGGAGGTGCAAAGTGGCTCTCAAATGCTGTGAAGTTCAGTCTTTCTTCATATAAAGTACCTACATACTCTACAACTATGTCTGCCTCTTGTAACTTGAACCTTTGAGTGTGGGTTTGCATAGCATAAATTTGAGGTAGTTCTGGAGTATTTTAACCTGGTGTGGTTATAATCCTCTAAATCTAAGCTATGAAAGGCACGAGGGATGTATATGTAAATCAGTAGCTCACCTCGCCCCCAGAAGTGTCTCAGTATATTTTATTTTCCCCCGGTCAGAGAGGGCACATAATTGCAGTGCATCCACCTGACTTGGCTCTATTACATGAAATTGGCATGAAAATTAAGTGTGGTCAAATAAGTATTTAGATTGTTGAATTAACAGAAAGTCATCCTCCTGTAATAATACAATCAAGTACTGTTCCACAATCCCTGCTTACCACACAAAATATGGGCAGTGTGCATATAATGAATACAACATGACCCCTCAATTGTACCTTTCCGTTTGTACCGCAGTTGCTAGCTGTTAAGATTCTTAATGTTCTTTGGCTGCAGGAAGCTGCAGAGCTGTCCTCTCTGAAACCTCAGCTGGATGAACTCGGGATTCCTCTGTATGCTGTTGTAAAGGAAGATGTCGGCACAGAGGTCAAGAACTTCAGGCCATACTTTCAGGGGAAGTCTTCTTGGATGAAAAGGTAAACTTTATTATTTTCCTCTAATGAACTGTTCTACCATGGTCAAACGTTATCTGCAAACTACATTTGGCCTGTTTTTAAGCAGAACTGCTTCCAAATGCACTTGGACCCATTTAGGGTGTGTGAAAAATCCCTTTAGCTCTGCATGAATTAACCAAGCATTCCATATGCTTGCAGAGACGTTTTTATGGGCCTCGTGAGCGGAAGCTGGGTCTCCTGGCATTCCTGCGTGTTGGAGTGTGGATGAATGGCGTAAGGGCTTTCAGGAATGGGTTCGTGGGAAATGTTCTCGGAGAGGGTTTTGTCCTTGGTGGGGTCTTTGTCATCGGTCAAAGACAGCAGGTAAAAAATTTCACATTAATCCAATGTCATTGGAATGGTTCTAATATATTGCAATACAAATTTCTTAAGAGTGAAGCCATCATACTAGAAAATGTTTAGTATCTCTTGTCTGTTTGTCCTGCAGGGAATACTTTTGGAACACAGAGAGATTGAGTTTGGAGATAAAAGTCAACATTGAAGATGTCCTCCAAGCTGTCAGAAAAATGCCACAGGAACTACAGTCTTTGGAGAAGAAATAATTCTTTGTATTACTCGTGTGTTTTTGAACATCTCATAAAATTAACAAACACCTTTCAGATAACATAATCTACAGCATTGTCTAAATATATGGTATAGACAAAATTTCTTTCAAATTAGGAAATTTGTACATTTGATAGTTTGCCTGTCTCTTTAAGATAAGGATGCATTTTGCAGTATGACTGTTTTTAAGAGTCTGAGTGTGTTAATGATGGCCTGTCTTTAAACTCTATAGAAGAAGCAGACCTGATGCTTAATGCTCATTTTCTTAAAACTCTGATACCACTATGCTGTCCTGGAAGTAATGAGGCTAGTCTTTTGAACAATAAAATACATTTCGGTGCTCGGCAGATTTGTATTCTTTTTGTTTTTTCTCTATGCATTGAAGTTATTGAGTAGCTGGACTGATACCAGGGTGGGTGGAGGGTGGAACAGTTTTCAGAGCAAAGATCATCATCTAGGTTAAGTCTGGTGAGTGCTCTTAAGTTATGAGAACTATCAAAGTCACTTTGTACTAAGCACAGTTCAGAAAGCATCTTTGAGTCTTGTGTTTAGAAAGACTTCATTTTCTCCTGGATGTTGCTCTATTTATTTATTTTTTTCCTTTAACATTTTCATTAAGATTATAAAATATGAGCATTCTATTTTACTGCAGATATTCATCTGCCTAGAGGGACATGAGCTTGACTTGACGGCTGTGGGCCTTTTAAAACATGTTTTGTAATCTACTTGTGTTGGTTTTAGAAACAATTACAAAGCAGGTTACACAACCTGATCTGCTGGATAAGCTCAGGAGATTTGGGGGGGGGGGCGTTAAAAATCAAACTTATGAAACTCAAACATTGAAAAGCATTGGTTAGATAAAGCCTTGCCACACAGTGTTCTAGTCTTACAAATTTAGTTTTGGGTGTAGGCATCTGTACCTTTTGAAAAACACCATGGAGAGCTACATTGCCAGAATAAAATGCAAAAATATTGTCTTCAGACATGAAATGTTAAATTTGCTCTTTGGAAACTGGAGTTTTGCTTAGGTCTGTTTTAATTATGCAGGGATTCTGGATTTGGTATTTAATTAGTATTTTGATGTGCTGTATTGTTGGATTAGGCTTGCCTTTTAGTATTTGTTTCTCAAAAGAAGTCTTTTACCCATCTTGAGATGACTGACTCTGTTCCCATTCAGCTTTCTTAAATCCTGAAAGGGGATGTGTTTAATGTGTCTCTTTACCTGTAGCAACTTTAGCTTATTCTTGATAAAGTCAGAACCCTCTCACTGGAGGAACTGGTTACCCTAATATTCACACAGATGTTCACCCCCCTGTTCTTGTCTGAAGAACTTAAGGGGAGAAATGTTTGGAAAAAAAGATCAAGTAAGTTAGGGGTCTACTGTCTATTTAAAAACCAAACATTACCCAAAATCTAAATAAAATGCATTGTATATGCTTTGAGGAGTGGAGCTGTGGCTCTGGTAGCGAGGAAACTTGGTTTAGCCCTGTGCAGAGAGGAAAATTACATGACTACATTTCAGTTTAGAGATATAATTCACATTTTTAGATCTATTCAGTATTGTTTGTGGGAGTTGTGTTGAAACCTTTAATATTGGATATTTCAAGGTCGGGGCCCTGTTTCAGGAAGCCGGTTTAGTGGAAAAACTGAGTAAGTATACCCTGAGTTAACGAAAACTCTGGGTTTTCGGTTTCACAAAGCGAGTTCAGCTGCAGCCTGAGTGAGTCACTATGACGACACACTCCGTGAAGCTAACCTGCCCCCTAGCAGGTTTACTACAACTAACCCTGACTGTCTCCGCCCCCTTTGTCGGAAA